>NC_091836.1:67386311-67695735 GCF_037783145.1 Equus przewalskii
GCAAGCGGGCCAGAGGGAAGGAGAAGAGAAGTGGATGAGCTGCCTCCCATTGCCCAGAGAGCCCCTCACTCCTCCAGCACCCACCTTGGGAAACCACCCAGCCAGAGGTTTGCGTGCAGTTTGCAAACAGTAACACGTAGGCCTTTCACTGTTGCCATTTTTCAGAATGGAGAACTGAGGCTCAGCAAGGGGAGGCGACTTCCCCAAGTTCCACGGCAAAGTCTCGACTCGAACTCACATCCTCTGACCTTGGTGCCTCCAACTTGTCCTGGTGACCCTGAAGCACGGCAGGGCGGGACTCACCCCACCCACACCGGGCTGAGCCAGCCTCCCTCAGGAATGGAAAGACAGGGAAGGGGGAAGCAGGAAGGGAAGGTGGCAAGAAAGGGCAAGGGTGGTGAGTGTAGGACCCAGACGGACAGCAGCTGCCGAGGGGCTGAGAGTGGTTTGTCCCCAGCTCTGGACCCACAGCCACTCCATCTTCGGCCCCCACATCCATACGGGGCCTGCTCAGCTGCTGTGTGATCTCAGGACAACCAATTAACCTCTCTGGCCTTCCCTCTGCCCAGGAAAGCCAAAAACCCTGCCCCTTCCCACCCACCCTCCTCGCGTTAGGGGCCTGAGGGAAAGAGAAGAGGGGAGCTGGGAGAGCCAGCCCCTGGGCTCCTGGCACACAGCCACCCAGGAGAGTCATTAGCATCATGGTTTCCAGCAGGACCTGCTCAGGAAGCAATTTAAGCTGAAAGAATTAAATCAAAGGAGCTGAAGGCAGGAGCCCAGACATCAGCTCTAGCGATTCCAGTGTTCAGAGCCCAGCGGGCCAGGGAGAGGGAGCAAGGTGGCCGAGGTCACACAGCCTGGCAGGTGGAGGAGGAGGGTTTGGGCTGCCCTCCAGGCCACACAGAGGCCAAGGCTCCTGGCAGGACAGAAGGGAGGTTGAGGCAGAGAGGGGAAAGCTCGGCTGGGCCAGGCCTGACTGGCTGAGGGTGTGACCCAGTTCAGCCATCCTCCAGCCTCACCCCTGCCATCCTGGCTGACCCTGGCCTCCTTATGCCAGACTGTTCTGGCCCCCGGCCTTTGCACAGGCTGCACCTCATGTTCACTGCCCTCCTGCACCCTCCGTCTGCCCCAAGGCCACCTCCCACTCTATCCATGGGGTCAACACCCCCGTGGGGTCACAGAGTCCCCAGCTTCTGAGCTCTGCTCTCTCCCTGTGGTTCCAGGCATAACCACTGAAGGCCATGGACAGACCAGGAGTCAGAAAGCTGGCTGCCAACCCCGCGCCTCCTGTCTGGGCCCAAGCCTGGAGCCGTGGCACTTTCCGTGTTCTGAACATCGTTACACTGTGTGTGAGTCGGGCACTAACGGGACAACAGAGCTTCCCAGCTGCCCATCAGCCTGCCCTCTTCCCTCCGCCCCTGCCAATTCCACCCCACCTCCTCCATTCTCCCCCCTGGGCCTAAGCTTCTACGAGCTTCCCAGCTGCCCATCAGCCTGCCCTCTTCCCTCCGCCCCTGCCAATTCCACCCCACCTCCTCCATTCTCCCCCCTGGGCCTAAGCTTCTACGCTCTGAGCTCCTTGCAGTCCCCTAAAGCTGTTTACCCAGGGCCTTTGCACACACTGCTCCCGCCACACCCATATGTGGAGAACTCCTGGTCACCTTTCAGAGGGAGGCCAAGTACCTCCCACCTGCCCTGACATCTCCTCCCTCCGCCTACACCATCCTGGAACCCCTGTGACAGAGCCTGTCATGTTCTACCCCAGCTGCACATGACTTGTCGGTCTCCCAGCCCCACCCACACATCTCCAGGGCAGGGCCCAAGTCCAGCTCCTCTCTCTACTCCTAGGGTCCAACACTGGGGGCTGGATTCAGTAAATCCGTGTTGAATGAACCAACAAAGGTGACACAGCAGGAATTTCTTCACGGATGGCAAAATCAGGCTCAAAGGGCGGCCGGGCTGCCAAGGGGGATCAGCTTTCCATGTCAGAGACACGCCAGCTCTCAGGTCTCCGGAGGGCCAGGGCCCACATCTTCCCATCCAATCCGGCCTCTCCTCTCCTCCCCACCCCCTCCTGATAGCGGGGGACAGCCTGGGCCCACACCCTGCTGTGCGAGGGAGGTACCCCTGCAGCCTCGCTTCTCCACTGTGGCCCAGCCCTGCTCCAGCTCCTGACGGAGGCTTGGCTTTAGTTCCCCAACGTCCCCTCAGCTGTGTGACCCAGGGCAGGCCATGTCACCTCTCTGGTCTGCAAGGTCCTTGTCTGGAAGGAAGAGATAATGTGCCAGGGCCTCTGGGAGGGTCAAATGAGACCCCGGCGCACAGAACAGCGGGAGGTCAATATCGACATCTGGGGCACATCTACAGTGTGTCCAGACCCCTGCCAGGAAGCTTCCAACAACTCAGGGTTCTTGTCCCCAAGGAACTTCATTGGCTAGTTTGGCCGGCATACACAGGGCAGAATGGAACATGTGTCTCTTCAGAGGTTCCAGAAAGAGGGGCGCCAAGAAGCCTTCACAAAGGCCTGGCCCCAGAAGTCACCTGTCCTTCAGGAGAGAAAGGCCCTTCCAGGAAGAGGGAACAGCCCAAGCAAAGGCTCAGTGGCAGGAAAGTGCAAGGCAATTCAGACCCAGCCTGACAGAGTGAAGCCTGTGGACTGAGCACAGGGGCGTGACCTGGGTCAGAACAAGGGCATGGGAATGCTGGCCAGGTAGCTCGGAGAACCCAGCCTTCCAGCAGGTCAGTCAGACCTGAGTGTGAGTTCCTGTTGCACCACTTGGCGCTGTGTGTCTTGAGTTAAGTAGCTAACCCCTCTGAGCTGTTATCAACCTTACCCAGCTCCAGCCTCTAAGGTGGCAGAGAAAGAAAGCAGCATCTGCCCTGGGCCTGCCCTATGGGAGCTCTGTCTATCCTTGGAAATGGTGTGTCCCTCCTTTCAGGAGGGTGTGGCGTAGTCTGCTGTTCCCTGGACCCACTGGAGGTGGCGGGGACAGCCCGGCTGTGCACATGGCAGAGTAAGGGCTCATCTCGTAGCAGGCCACACTGAGCCAGCTGCAGGAGGGGCTGACACCAGCGACCCTTTCCAGCTGCCACGGCCAGGGAGAAACGGGAGACAGAGTTTCAGTCCCATTTTGTAGACAAGAACATCAAGGAATGTGTCCCAAATCTGCAGCCTGTTAGGTGGACCCCAAGCTTCCAGACTCCACGTCACACCAGGGCTTCCCAAAGCAGGGCCTGGGTTAGTATTGTGATGATTTTCTTGGGTATGCTGACGGGGCAATAAAGAAGTCAGCCAGAAAGTTACTCCCCGTCCAGGCCTCTCTCAAGGAGAACTCCCTGCCTTGCCCACCTACCTAACAAAAGAGGAGCAGCCTCAGGCCCAGAGCAACAGCACCCAGCTGGGACTGAATGGATTTTTCTGTTGTTTTTGCTTTTCAGACTCTTCAATTACCTTGTATGTGTAGGAAGTAATACTGACTTTCTATTCACAGCAGACACACAGCTTCCTTTAAGAAATATTAAGGAAAAAGGAAGCTGATTTAAAGAGAACTGCTAAGTTCCCAGCGGCGAAGGCAGCAGCCTCAGCATGGCACCAAGGCGCAGAGGGCAGGGGGCGGCTGAGGAAGGGGCCAAGACCCCATTCTGGAGCTGTACAGCAGGCACAAGTCACTTTACCTCTCTGAGGTGGGGGCTCTGCTCTAAGGGTGGGGTGATGGAGCCAGCACACAAGGGCCAAGGAGAGCCCAGGCCATTTGAAGAAGAACAAGCTGATAGCTGCTGGCGCTCACAAGGCCTGTCAAAGAGCTCTAGGAACAGAGACAGGCTGGTCCCAGCGCAGGGCAGACGTGCTGACCAACAGCAGGACAGAAGGCCCAGAAAGACGCCACGAGTACAAGGACGCCTGATTCAGGACAAAGGTGACGCCACAGTGCCCTGGGGAAAAGACGGTCTTTTCAATGAACAGTGCTGGGTCGACTGGCCATCCGGACGGAAAAGGATTCATCTTAACTCCGATCTCCCAGTCTCCACAAGAAACAATTCCACACAGACCCCAAATCCAACCCAAAGGTGAAACAACAAGGCTCTCTGAAGAAAACAAAGAAAAGAGCATGTCCAGATGGCCGATAAATAGGAAGAAAAAGTGCTGGACCTCACAATCATCAAGGAAATGCAAATTAACACCACCATGAGATACACTTTGCCCCACCCACACCCGGAACTGCTAAAGGGAACAGCACCGGGCTGGCCCATGGCGTAATGGTTGAGTTTGGCACACTCTGCTTTGGCGGCCCGGGTTCGGTTCCTGGGCACAGACCTGCACCACCTGTCAGCCGCCATGCTGTAGCAGTGACCCATGTATAAAACAGAGGAAGACGGGCACAGATGTTAGCTCAAAGCAAACCTTCCTCAGTAAAAAGAGGAGGATTGGCAACAGATGTCGGCTCAGGGTGAATCTTCCTCTAAGTAAGTAAGTAAGTAAATAAATAAATAAAAATAGAGTGAACAGCACTGCGCGCGCGCACACACACACACACACACGCCCAAGTGGAGCGCCACTACACTGGTGGTGGGAACGTAAATTGATACAATCAGTGTGCAAAACTGTTTCACCATCTCTATTAAAGCTGAACAAACACGTACTCTACTATGCAGTAATTTGACTCTGAAGTATACACTGACCAGAAATGTGTGCATAAACTCAGCAAAATACATGTACAAGGTTTGGCGCAGTGGTATTTGCTAGAGGTGAGAATCAGAAACAATGCAAATGTCCACCAGCAGAAGAAAGGATAAACGTGTCAATGTAAGGAGTGTTGAACAAGCAACTGTTGCACGCATCTCCATGGACAGAGCTCCCAAGCAAAATATTAAACCAGAGAAGCAAAACTGCGATGCTATTTATATACAATTGAAAAGCAGGCGTAGCCCATCTCCAGTGAACAGAAGGCAGGAGAGCGGCTCCTTTGGGGGGAGCAACTGGAAGGGGCACGGGGGCTCTTGGGTTCTGTTAACACTGACTCTCGATCTGGGTGGCGGCTACATGGGTGGATCGCTGAGCTGCAGCCCGCGACCTGCACGCTGTTCTGCTGGTCAGTTAGCCTTCGATAAACAGTTAAACCAAAAAAGCCAGCACGGTGGCCCTGGGAAGAAGGACTGGCTGACTCTGGTGACCCTGATCCCCCCATTTCTGGGCCCTCCACAGCTCTAGCCTGTCGGGCTGGATCCCATACATCTGGAGGGACCTACCTGGCACCCAGGGGAGTGGGGAAGGAGCCCCAGGCTGGGTCAGAGCACTGCTCCTGGCCTGGCCTTGTCACCTCAGGCAGTGTGACATTTTGCGAGCCACCTCCACCTCTCAGAACACTGTGGCTTTGATCCCTGGGGTGCCCTAGTCCAAGAGAGGGTCCACCAAGGAGAAGGTGGTGCCCCCACACCCCAATCTTGGAGGTCCAAGGTCTCCTCTGCCAGCCAGCCAGGGACCATCCCCAGGAGACGCTCTCAGACCCGAGGGCGGGCCCGGCACTCCAGAAAAGGACTGAGCTGCCACAGTGGAGTTGACGGCGGGGGGACACCCAGGACCCCAGCCGGAGGTCCTGGAACGCCAGGGGCAGGGAGTGGGCTCCATCCTGAGGTGTTGGGGGGCCAGGGAAGGCTGGCAGGGGAGGGACTTGAGATCCAGCTGGCTGCCACATGGAGAACACACTGGAAAAGGACAAGACTAGAGCAGAAAAACCAGAAGGCAGGCCGTAGGACTTGAGCCGGCACGCTCACATGTGAATGGTGAGCAGGGGTTCCAGCGCCGCAGGGAAAGGAGACTCAACTCTACCTGGCGGCCAGCCAGCTGTGGGGGAGAAAGGGAGAAGGCAGGAGGGCCGCTAGGATCCCCCACACTCCACTGCGGGCGCCCGTCGTGCAGCACGGGCGGCAGGGCCCCCTCCCCTCTGCCACATGGTCAGGGGAGGGCTGAACAGCTGTCTCACAGTTCAGGGCTGGCCCTGAGCTGACAAGCAGGGGTCAGGTCCTCAAGGCAGTCCCAGGGGAGGAGGGGCACAGGTGCAGACACAGACCAAGAACTAACCAGACACTATGGTCAGTGCTCCCAGGAGCGAGGCATGTGGCGGGCAGGGTTATGGGAGGAGAAGAGTGGGGCGGCTCTTCAGGACGGAACCTGAGCAGACCCTGAAGGCTGGGCCGGGAGGGCAGCGGAGGGCAGGAGGGACGCGCTCCAGGCAGCGGGACGGTGGGAGAGCACCAGGGAACACCCAGGGCCCGGGGTGGAGCTGAGAGGGGAAGGCTGGCAGGCCCAGCTCTGCAGGCTCTAGCTAAGGCACAGGGGGGCCGGGGGAGGGGGGACTAAGGGTCAGATGCTGAGGAGAGGGGCTGAGGCGGGGACCCGGGCCGGGAAACGCTGTGGCCTGAGCCAGGCGGGAAAGGCCAGACGCTAGGAGCAGGTGCCTGGAAAGGGCAGAGCCTCAAAGTTTGGTGACTGCCTGCTTATTTATGTGTTTTTGTTTTTGTTGCTATGTTCACCCCTTCGATCCCATACCTCACTCCCAGTCTCCTCTTGCCCCACAAGCCACCATTTCAGTGACACGCTTACTGCGAATCTCTGTGCCACTGTGGGTGTAATGTGGCCTCCAGGACCTTGCCTCCCCCATGGCCTGTGTCCTGAGGAGGAGATGGTGGGGGGGAGGGCAGGGGTGCAAGAGTGTGAGGAGGGGGAGCTGGGCTGGGGCCACCGGGGTTTCGGGCTCTGGGCTCTGGCAGCAGAGCTGGGGGGCCAGGCCCAGTGAGTCACTCCACCCAGTGCCAGGCAGGCTGGCACTGGGGCTGGGAAATCCTGTCTGTCTTCCTCCCCCCGCCTTATCGCTTCTGGCCGTGTCCAATCCAGGCTCCACCCAGCTGGAACTGGCTCTTGCTCACACACAAACCCGACAAGTGGCTCGCCCACTAGGAAACACAGCAGGCTTGAGGGGCAGGGTCAGGCAACCGGGGCTCAGGGTCTCTCACTGGTCCCAGGCGACAGTGGTCCTGGGGCACTGATGTTCCCTGGACGTGCATTTGAGGGAGAAGCCAGCCTCTGGGCCGGTTGTCTGTGCAGCCTGGCTGAGTCCCGAGGCCTCTGCCCCACAGCTGTTCCTCGTTGGGACTTGGGTCCGGTCCCAGGGTGTTTTGAGGAGGGGCGGGAAGCCTCAGTCAGCTGGGTGTTTCCGGGAGAGGAACCTCCAAAGGTGTCATTCCAGCTCGGGCTCCCATGGGCCGTGGGCAGGGACAGGAAGAAGCTGGGAAGCCGGCCTTGCTCTGGGGGCAGGGGCTTCCCTGGGCAGGCGGTGGGCCAAGGCCCAGCCTCAGGCAGGGCAAGCGGCTCAGCGGGTGTGGCACTGAAAGTCCCGAGCACCAGACACCCAGGGCAGTTGGTCACCCGCCTCAGCTCCCAGGCCAGCACTACGTCCTGCCCAGAAGGTGCTGCAAGAGGAGCACACGGAGCTGAGGGCCCCCAGCAGAAGCCCTTCTCTCCTCTTGGGGGCGGGAGAAGCATCTGGAGCTGCAGGTGCCAGATGCTGCTGACTCCCCACAGGGGAAACAACCTGACAAAATGTGACTTGATCAGGTCACTGAAGCCATCTCAGCTCCACTGCACTGTGTGACCCCAAGCAAGTGCCTGCCCTCTCTGGCCTGCAGGTTCTCACCACTGAATGGTGGGGAGTGGGACACTTCTTGTTCTTTTCCAATCTGCAGGGTTTGTCACCAGGAGCGCCTCCTGTCCTGCTTCCTGCAAAGCAGTCTCTGCCCCAGCACCACCTGCCTCCAAGACTCAAGGTGGGCAACCTTGTGAGATGGTGCCCATTTCTCAGACTGGCAAACTGAGGCTCAATTCCTAGGTCGTGCTCCTGCACAACCTCAGAAAGGAGCTGTCCTGTTCTCACTGGACCGACAAAGTCCAGGGGCCGGAGAGGGAGGAGATGCCTTCATGACTGAGCCGGGGGCCTGTCTCAAGTCAGGGCTCTGCTCAGCCCGGCCCACTTGCTCCCTCAGCCAGAGACAACGACCCACCCACCAGGCCCTGGCAGTCCCACTCAGTGTGCATTCCCCCATCCAAGCTGCCCCCACGCTTGCTCTGCGCCTGGCCAAGGGGACAGCGAGGAGTCAGACAGGGCTCTGGCCAGGGGTCAGCTGGAGGAGGAAAGAGACTGCGACCCGAGGACCAGGCTGGGATCTGCCCTCAAAGGGCAGTCACTCACCAGACGTGGCACCAAAGGCTCGCAGAGGAGGGATCTCAAAGGGTTACTGTGATGTCAAGAGATGGATGAGGAATGTTCAGAGGACAATGGAACATTCTGGGAGGAAGAAACCATTTAGGCGAGTCTGGAGGACAGCGTGCAGGGGACGGGGAAAAAGGAAGGGCTTAGCATAGAGATCCAGCCACTGCTGGGTTATGGCACCCCTGAAAGCCAGGCCAAGAGCTTGGGAGTGGACAGTTCCCAAGAAGGTCCGATGGAGAGGAACCCAGGACGCAGGCAGGGGGACGAGCCTGTAGGAACGGCCCCTGAGGGAAGCAGGGCCCGTGTGGCATGGCCTTGGCGGTGGGATGAAACAGAGACCCACACTGGGGTGGGGTCTACAGCAGGCAGGCCTGGGGCTCCCTGGGGGTTGGCTGGGGGCTCTGCCTCGGATGCACCGGGAGGCTCACTGCCTCAGAGGACGACAACCAGGTCTCCAGGTGAGCGGTGTGTTGGCAGCACTTCCATGCTCTGGCACTGCTCTGCACCATGTCATGTTCCTGCCCGTGGCAGCCCTGAATACCAATGTTTCCTTCTCCCTGTGCCCAGGCAGAGGAGGATGCAGAGCCCCAGCATGTCCCATCCACATCCTCATCCTCAAATGGGAAGACCGAGGCCCAGGGAGGGGCAAAACAGTCACCTCCTAGCACCTCAGAGTCCTCATCTGTAAAATGAAGGTCTTCTGCTCGACTGGCCCAAGGTGGCCCACCCCATGCTGCCCTCGCACCCCTCTGCTCCAGGCAGGACTCAGCCTCAACGGGCCTTGGTATTCTCATCCGCACGATGGGGCTCCCAGCTGGGCCCCAGCCCTCACAGCGTGATGGTGGGGATCGACCCCGCACAGCACTGGGTTTATTGAAGAATGTCTGAATTGAGCCACACTCCACTCCGAAAGGCCTAACACGCCGTCAAATGCAGGATGGGGTCTGGTGTCAGGGAGACCCATGGGCACATGCTGGCACATCCCCCCTGCCAAACACTGCTGAGCTCTAGCTACTGTGACTCAGGCTGGGCTCCGGGGCCAGAGGGGCAGCAGGCCCAGGCTCGGCCCAATAAAGCTCCTAGGCTGCGGGGGAGGCGGACACAGAGGGTGACCTCACAGGGGAAGCCAGCGGCTGTGGGCACCCTGGAGGAGGAGGTCCCTGAGAATGGAGCCTGCAAGGAGGCTGCAGTTGGCACCTGTGGTAGCTGAATATTGGCCGCCCAAAAATATCTACGTCCTGATCCCTGGAACCTGTGAGTGTCACCTTATAAGGTCAAAGGGACTTTGCATATGTGATTAAGGATCCTGAGATGGGAGATTATTCTGGATGATCCAGGATAATGGGCACTAAACATCATCACAAGTGTCCTCATAAGAAGGAAGTGGAGGGGGTCTGACTCTAGAAGAGGAAAAGGCAATTCCAATTCAACGAGGGAAGCAGAGATGGGGTGACGAGGTCACAGGAAGGCCAGCAGCCACCAGAAGCTGGAAGAGACGGGAAGGGATTCTCCCCAGAGCCTCCAGAAGGAACCAGCCTGCCAACACTTTGATTTTAGCGCCATCAGACTCATTTCAGACTGCTGACCTCCCAAACTCTAAGAGAATAAATTTGCACTGTTTTAAGCCAGTAAGTTAGCAGCAATAGGAAACGGATACTGTTCGCGACGAACAGGGAGGGTGGGTACGTGGCCTCCAGCCTCTCTCCTGCTCCAGGAAGTCAGTGAGTGAGTGAGGATGAAGTTATTCCTCCCTGAACTGTTCCAATGTAAAAAAAAAAGTCGCCCCAAACTTCGATGTTTTAATCACCATTATTAGTGACAAACCACTTGGGTCCCACCTCACCCTGAATGACAGAAGTTACACTGGGACGGGGGGCTGGCTGGGCAGACCAGCAGGCTCTCTGCCCCAGGCTACAAGCTCCTGTGGTCATCGCCTGGCACACCCCGAGAGTGATGGTCAGCTGCATGCCAATGGATGGACTTTGTCTGCTCTGGCCACCAGCCACTTCTCCCACAGCTGGCCACATGCCCCACTATGGCAGAAAACCACAGCACACACCCGCAGGCCAGCAGAGCCTCAGCCACGGGCACCCTTACACCCCTCTCCCCCAGAAAGCTGGGGGGCCCTAGAAACCCATCTCTGAAGAAGTAGAATGGGGAGCGGTAACTCAGGCCACTACAGCAAGCAAATGCTCAGCTTCCACAACTTCCCGTGTCCAGGCCCGAGGGCTGGCTTCCTGAAACATCTGGATTAGCAGCCCAAAGGGACTTGGCCCATTTTGCCTTTAGTGAGCAGGGAAAGGCAAGGCCTGAGGCCAAAAGGAAGTGGGTGCTGGGCCTAACCGAAGAGAGGTAACCCCAGGGCGTCACCATTCACCCAGGGAGCGGGCTGCGGAGGTGGGGGGCCCTGAAGGCGAGGCCTGAGGGGACCACTACCAGCCAAGGAATGTTTTAAGCAGGATGGGCAAGGGGTCTCAAGAGGTAGAAGAGAGGGGGCTCTAAAGTCACTCAAAACACTTGAGGCCTTGGGGGCAGAGAAAGGCAGGGGTGAGGGGGGAAGAGCAGCTGCAGACAGATCTCCCCATCGGCCGGCCCCACCCCAAGACAGCCAGAGAGCTGCCCGGGGCGCGGGGTTTGCAGACCTGCGCTCGGCTGGGGGCCCGGGGGCCCGCTGCTGAGCTTCTCCTGTGACCTGTAGGGAACAGGAGCCTTTGGGAGGCCCAGGGACTTGGTCAGGCAGATGATGAGACCACCACGAGAGGGGTCTGAGAGGTCACGCTCCCCTCCTCACCAGATGAAGCTAAGAGGGGCTTCCACTTCAACAGGAGCGATCACATTTCCTTTCACCCTTCTTCTCCCACGGTCGGCCTCTCCTTCCTTGGGGCTGTCCCCCAGGGAGGAAGGGACTAAGGGATGCTGATGGCTAATTACTATGAATCGTAAGGGCTAACAAACTCCACGTACTTCGTAAAGCCGTTTTAGTGACCCTGTCTACCTTCAGCGCTCTCATCCCCCAAACCCCTGTGGTTAGCAGCATTCATCCCCACTTCGCAAGTGGGGAAACTGAGACCCACAGGGGAAGTTCCCTGCCTTGAGGTCCCCTGCAGAGCCAACCCCGGCAAGAAAGAAGCTTGGACACAATGACAGGCCCTGTAGATAGGAGGGGTCGTGCAGAGAGCCTTCCCGGTGCCCACTGGGGGTCCAGGAGGGCCGCCTGGTCAAGGAGGGGCTTCAGGACTGTGCTGAGAACCCTTGGGGAAAGCAAGGGCAGAAGCAGCCAGGGACAGCACCAGCCTAGGAGCAACGTCCTGGATGTCGCACCTAAAAGCCCTTGGGCCTCTCACAATCACTCTGTGCAACTCCTACCTCTGACTTCGTCCAGGCTTGTCCACCGCCAGTGGACACCCCATCTCAGAGAGGGGGCTCCCCCACCCTTCCCCCACGCTAGGGCCCTGTGCAGCCCCTTAGCGCCTCCCACTCGCCCCCACCCCTGCTCTGGGAACCCCTATCACATCGCCTCCTCCCGTGCCAAGCCTGGCCCAGGGTGGGGTGCTGGGGAGGGGGCCTCCCCCTGCTCGGGCTCCACAGCAACCCACCCACTGCAGCAGCCGAGGACGACCCTTCTCAGACACACTCCAGACTACTGAGTGCCGCTCCCCACACTGCCAGTCAGTCTCACAGCCCCAGGCCTTTCCCCGCCTAGCCCCAGGCCTTTCCCCGCCTAGCCCCGGGCCTGCAGCGCCCTGCCGGTTCTCTTCTGCTCGGTGAACTTTCCATCCTTCCTTCGGCTCAGCGCCCATGGATCCAGGGGAAATCTCCCCAGCTCCCAGGCAGACACTGGCCCTGCCTGGGGCTCCAGCACGGGGTGCAACTCTGGGCAGAGGCTTATCTGTTGACCCATCTGCCTCACCAGTCAGAAGAGAGGGCGCCCCAGGGCAATGACCCGGCCTGAGCACCACTTTGTCCTGGCACCCAGCTCCAGACTGGGCTGAAGCAGCAGCAGCTGGGCCTGACCCTACCGCGCCCAGTCCCTCAGCAGGGAAAGCAGCCAGGCTTCCCCATCCCCACCCCTAGACTCTGGGGAATGGAGCAAGGACCAGACCCAAAGACCCTGGGCAGGGGCGGGGTGGTGGGGGGAGGGTGTCTCAATCCCTGCAGCAGAACACAGTGGTCCCCCAGGAGGCCTCACACTCATAGACTAGACTGAGTCCCACCCTCAAACCCCTCTCTTCCAGGAAGTCTGCTCAGATTTCTCCCTCCCTAGAATCCGAGGAATATGCCCTTGGCACTTCTCTCTCCAATCCTGGTGCAGGGAGAAGATTCTGGCTTGAAAGCCAGGCTGACCCAGGTTCAAATTCTGGCTCAGCAGCCCTGAGAGAGAGAAAGGAGCTCACTTCACCCCTCTGTGCCCGCCCTCCTCATCCCTGTGGGGTCTGGCGCTGAATCCCACTACAGGAAATGAAGCTGGGAGAGAACTCGGCACCTGTTACTGACCATCTGTCCCGCTTCACCTCTGGAGCCCACGCCCCTCTCCACGGACCCCCAGCTCTGAAGGGCGAAGGCAGGATCAGAGAAGCCCAGGATCCATTCTCTCCCAGATCTCCTCGCCTCCCCCCGCCCCCCTCACACACACACCCAAGGCCAGCAGCCCCGAAAAAGGGCCCCTATTCCACCCGAGAGAAGGGCCAGGAAGAGGAAGGGACTCGGCCTTGGCCTTAGCCCCTTTCCCAAGCCTCCAGGGACGGGGGATGGGGGCACCCAGGAGGGGCTGTGGAATCGAATGGGTGGAGGGCTGGGAAGGGAACAGGAGAGGGAAATTGTGAGGAAGAGAAGGGGAAGAGCAGGTCAAGCCCCGGGGGTTAAACCCCAGCGCGTCTGAGCTAGGAAACGGACTCTGGGGGGGCCCTTCGCCGCGGGGCGGGGGTGGGGATGGGAACGAACCCCGGGGCAGCGGCGGATGCTCGAGGCCCCCGCCCCCCCCAGGGCTGAAGGCCAGCGCTCACCTCCTTCCTCCCCTGGCTGCGGGATGTGCACCCCCCACACCGCCTCATGCCCACAGGGCACACGCACTGGCCCGCGCTGCAGCGGCACACACACCCCCGAAACACACACACGAACACACGCGCGGCCGCACACGCCTCCCTCTGCGCAGCGCCTCCTACCTGCCGCGCCGCCGTGGATTGAGCCAGACTCCGGGGATGCAGGGCACGGCGCGGGCGCTGGAGCCGAGGCTGGACCGGTCCGCGCGACGGCGTCCGGCTCTGGCCCGGATCCGCTGGGGCTGGCCTGGGGCCGGGGCCGGGGATCAGACTCCCCCGCTGCGGTCCGCCCCGCCCCGCGGCCTCCGCCCATTTGGGGACAGAGGCGTGGTCTCCAGTGGGTCGGGAGGGCCGGGACCGCTGCGCATGCGAACTGGCGTCAGGCTGTGGCGAGAACCGGCTGGGAGATGGCTGCGGTGTTCCCGCTGGAGAGTAGGAGGCGGATTTGGGGCCCGCGCGGTTCATCTGGACCCCGCTCTGCTCGGTCAGGCCCCGGTTCTCCCTCCCTTCCTCCCAGCCCCGCTCTGTTCGCTGTGCAATACTCTGGGAGCCCCCCAGGGCCCAGCTCAGCTCGAAAGCTGGCCGAGGAAGGTTCTGTGCGAGCCCCGCAAAAGGCTTGCAGGCCAGCGAGCTTTGGACCTGCATCTCGAACAGTGAGCCCGGCTGGGCCCAAGACAGGGGGCTGGGAAAAGAAGGACTTGAAAAGGCGAGCGCCCATCTCTTCCCCATCTCCATGTCCACATCCGTCCCCAAGGTTCGGGATGGACGATGGGGACCCAGACCCCAGAGGCTCAAAGAGGGCCCGTGTCAGATGGGGAAAAGTGGCTCGGGGCCCACAGTGAGCATTTACCCGTGCTGTGTTAGGATGGCGGCAGGAGGGGCATGTTGTGGGAATAAGGTTGAGAAGGTTTGTGAATGACCAATCCTGGCACACAGTAGGAGCTCAGGCATGCGGGATTCCTCTCGGTGGCCCTAGGACGGCAGGGCAGACAGGCGTCTGAGCAACTGACTGGAAGCCTGTATCAGCCCACGTGGCAGATGGAGAAACTCAGGCCCACTCATCTCCCCCTCTGGTGTTCCCAGTCTCGGTTAGTGATTTCATCCACGTCTCAGTCACTCCAGCTAATAGGGCCTCTTCCAGCACCTCACAGCCTCTGTCCCAGGCCTCCAGAATGTTTCTCCCCTGGGTGTAGCTCCAGCCCCCTCGGGAGCCCCTATCCAGACAAGGAAGATTCAGATAGACAGCCATGACCTCCACCCACAGAACAATGTTCCAAGGCTGCCCACCTGACTCCCCCACCCAAACCCCGTTCCACTGCCTGCACCCTGGGCTGCAGCCGCCCCAAGCCCCCAGTGCTCCTGTAGGGGAGGAGGAATGTTCCTCTGCCCTCTAGGTCCTTCTGGCTGCTCTAAGAGTTAAATTCACATGAGACAGAATAACAGGAGAAAATTTAATAACACACATACATGGGAGAAACCCAAGAAAGCTGAGTAACTCGCCAAAATGGCCCCGGCTGACCTTAAATACCATCTCAGCTAAAGACAAACCAGGACGTTGCGGGTAGTACTTTGAGCCTTCAAATGGGAGAAAGGCAGCTGACATGGAGATGGAAAAGCAAATGTTTGGTAGACAAATGTTTGCGGGGCCATCTGTAGACACTGGGACCCGAGAGAGAGAACGTTGTTAAGAATGGGCTTAGCAAGGATCCTTCTATCTACCACACCTAGTTTATATTATACTCTCATTATCTGCGGTTTTAGCTCCTTCCTGGGCCAGTCCTTCTGTCTTAAAGTCTTTTAGGCAGTTTGGGGAAGGTCAAAGTTTCTTCCAGAGTCTCTTGTCCTTAAAGGTAATCAAGCCCAGAAGGCACATTTTTGGGGCAGCCTATTCTGACCCGCCACACTCCTCTCAAGCACTCTGGGCTGCGCCACCCTCAACCTTGTTGGTGCTGATGTGCCCTGTCTGGAAGGCTCTTCCTGCCCGCTCCGCACAGCGTGTCCTGACACCAGGCCTCAGCTCTAGTGCGTGTCTCCACCGTGAACGCCCACTCCCCCATCTTGAACATTCCTGCCCCCTTGCTTGTCCGAATCTCATGCTGCCTCTCTTGGGGTCAGGGGTGGAGTCTCCTGGAGGATGCGGCTGGGGCTCATTCCCGGGGAACAGTTAGTACTTGGTGAGGCCGGGCAGCTCCGGGCTCTGGTCCTCGCTCTGCCAGTTACCGGCCATGTGATCCAGGCAAGTCCTCTCTCCTTGCAGAGCCTCATTTCCTGACTGTGAAATGGGCTTCTCGCAGAAGTGCGTGGGGATCAGGTACAGGCAAGTCGTGGGGCCCAATAAGGCCCTGGCATGAAGAGTGCTGGGCACGTTGTTTCTGGGCTGGGCAGCTCCCACGTGTTCAGAGGTCGGGCTGGGGTCACGTCCGAGAAAACATGTCTGCCTTAGCCCGCAAGTCGGTGGAGTTGGAAGGATTCTCGGGCCCCTTCTGTGTTTCAGAGTGTTGGAGTCGCAAGAAGGGTGTTGTGTGGTGGTGGCAAGCTTGGACTCTGGACTCACTGTCTGGGCTCCTATTAGCTGTGTGACCTTGGGCAAATGACCCAATCTCTCTGTGCCCGTCTCCTCACCCATAAAATCCCTACAGTAGCACCCACATGATGGGGTTGTTGTGGCAATTAAATGGGCCTGTCGGTGTAAAGTCCCTGGGGTGGCCCCTGGCTTGGAGTAAGTGCTCAGCGTGGCTTAGGGGATGTTATTTTCATCTAGCCCGACCCCTCGTTTTGTGAGGACACTGGGTCCCCAGAAGCAGAGACATGTACAGTACACATGGATGCTTTGAAGCAGGCATCCCAGAATGTTAGAACTGGAAGGGCTCACCTCAGAGCCCCTCTCTGGCAGCTCCCACCTTCTCCAGCAGATGAGGGAGGAGGTCTCCAGGGAGACAGTGACCCGCCCAGGCACCCAGGCTGGCGGGGGTGGGGTGGGGGGGTGGTGGGGGGGAGGCATTGGCCCTGCTCCTGTTGGAGGGGAGGGAGGAGGTTTCGAGACAAGCCGGGAAGAGCCTGGCCTCCCGACAAGTTTGGGGAAGGGTTGGGGCGCTGATGATGCTGTAGCCCCCGGACCCTGCTGGGCAGCTTTCATAAACTGAGTCATCTAATGGTGCCATCAGGGGGCCTGCTGTGTGGGTGCTCTTGCCCTTTAATTCTCTCAACCGCCCCCTGCAGGAGCCCTCAGTAGCCTCATTTTGCAGGTGACAGAACTGAGCCTCAGGGAGATGCCCCAGGTTACACAATTAGGAAATGGCAGAACTGTAGTCCGTACCTACCCCGCCCCAACTCCTCTCTTCTCCTCTTCCTCCTCCTCTCTCCTCCAGGGAGAAGCTACTCCTATAGGCTCCTTGACTGGCTATCCAACCTCTGCTTGCATCCCCCTGTAATGGGGAGCTCATCCCCTCACAGGGCAGCCCTTTCCACTCTACTTGGGCGTGTCCTTTGTCACCCAGAGCTGACCCACCTCCCTTTTCCTAATTCTGCAGGACTCCGTACCCTGCACCCCACCAAAGCCCTGGAGACAGAATCTCCTCCTCTCCAGGCCAGGAAACCCCCATCTTCACTGCTCCTGTATGTAACAGGGTTTCCCAGGTGGAAGTCTTATACTAATAATAATTTTTTTAAAAGAATTACTATTGTTCCAATAATAATAACAATTTCTTTTTAAAAGCCCAGCAGATCTAATTGTCTAGCTATTGTTTGAGAACCCTAAAGGAAGCCCCTTGGCATGGGGAGTGACTCCAAATGGAGGCTCCTAAGGCATGGTGGCTTGCGGTGGAGCATTCAAGGAACCATATTAACCGATTTCCCCAGTCCTGTCTAGCCAAGGGGTCAGAACTGTGGGGAGAGGAGTTGCATTAGAGGCACAGAACGTTTATGTTGGGAGTGGCTGCTAATGGTATTCTCCTGAGAGGTCAGGAAATGGGAGGGCCTCATTGGCCTCCTGGGCAGAGCAGACATCATGGAAAACAGGAATAAGGAAGACAAAATGACCTTTGAGTTGCTCTCAATTCCATGCTTCTCTGGAACGCTGCTTATATTTCCTTAGTATCCTGGATATTCTTGAAAAACAGCCAGAAGTGGGATTTATTGCAGGAATGCAAGGTTGGTTTCATATTAGGGAATCTATTCACAGCATTAGTTTGCTGGGGCTGCGATAACAGTGTACCACAAACTGGGCAGCTTAAACAATGGAAATTTATTGTCTCCAGTTCTGGAGGCCAGAAGTCCAAGATCAAGATGTCATCAGGGTTGAGTCCATCTGAGGGCTGTGAGGGAGAATCTGCTCTGTGCCTTTTCCCTAACTTCTAGGGGTTTGCTCTAAATCTTTGGGGTTCCGTTGCTTGTAGACACAACATCCTGATCTCTGCCTTCATGTTCACATGTGTTCTCCCTGCGTGTGTGTCCATCTCAATGTCCAAATTCCCCCTTTTTATGAGGACACCAGTCAATTGAATTAGGGTCCATATTAATGACCTCATTTTAATTTGATCACCTCTGTAAAGACCCTATTTCCAAGTAAGGTTACATTCTGAGATACTGGGGGACAGACTTCAACATCTTTTGAGGGACACAATTCAATCCATAACAAGCACGCACCATATTAATAAAACTGAGAGGAGAATCATATGATTTTCTCTATAGATGCCAAGAAAGCATTAACAAAAGTCAACACCCATCCATGATAAAAACACGCAGTGAAATAGGAAGTAAGGGATACTTTCTCAACATGATAATATATAGTCCTAAAGCCAGCCTCTTACTTAATCAAGAAACACTGGAAGTATTTCCACTAAGATCAGGAACAAGGGGTGAATGGCCACCATCTTCACCTCTATTCCACATTATACTAGAGGTATTAGCCAATGCTATTAGATAAGATATATCAATCAGAGGCCTAAGATTGAGTAAACAATCAAGAAAACTACCTCTATCTGCAGAAGACATAATCTTATACCTGAAAAGCCCCATAGAATCAATGATAAAACAATAGAAGAGCTTAGGGAAGTAGGAGAACATAAAATGAAAACACAAAATTCAAAGTGAAACTGTCGCTATTTTCAGATGACATGATTTTATGTATAGAAAACCCTAAAGAATCCACCAAAAAACTTTTAGAAATAATAAATGAATACAATAAAGTTGGAAGATACAAAATGAAAAATCGGTCGCATTTCTATACACTAACAATGACGTAGCAGAAAGAGAAATTAAGAATACATTCCTATTTACAATTGCCACAAAAAGAATAAAATATCTAGGAATAAACTTAACCAAAGAGGTCAAAGACCTGTACACTGAAAACTATAAAACACTGTTTGAAAGAAATTGAAGAGGACATAAACAAGTGGAAAGAGAGTCTGTGCTGTTGGATTGGAAGAATTAACATAGTTAAAATGTCCATACTGCCTAAAGCAATCTACAGAGTCAATGAAATCCTGTCAAAGTTCCAATGACATTTTTCACAGAAATAGGACAAAGAATCCTAAAATTTATATGGAACAACAAAAGAACCCGAATAGCCAAAGGAATCTTGAGGAAAAAGAACAAAGCTGGAGGCATCACCATCCCTGATTTCAAAATATACTACAAAGCCATAAGAACCAAAACAGCATGGTACTGGCACAAAAACAGACACACAGATCAATGGAACAGAATCAAGAGCCCAGATATAAACCCACACATCTATGGACAGCTAATCTTCAACAAGGGGGCCAAGAACATACAATGAAGAAAGGAAAGCCTCTTCAATAAATGGTGTTAGTAAAACTGGACAGGCACATGCAAAAGAATGAAAGTAGACCATTATCTTATACCATACACAAAAATTAACTCAAAATAGATTAAAGACTTGAGTTTAAGACCTGAAACCATGAAACTTCTAGAAGAAAACAAAGGCAGTACGCTCTTCAACGTTGGTCTGAGCAGCATATTTTCAAGTACCATGTCTGACCAGGCAAGGGAAACAATAGAGCAAATAAACAAATGAGACTAAATCAAACTAAAAAGCTTCTGCACAGCAAAGGAAACCATCAATAAAAGGAAAAGACAGCCTAACAATTGGGAGAAGATATTTACAAATCATCTGTCTGATAAGGGGTTAAAATCCAAAATATATACAGAATTCATACATCTCAACAACAAAAAAACTAACAACCCAATTAAAAAGTGGGCAAAAGAAATTGAACAGACATTTCTCCAAAGAAGATATACAGATGGCCAACAGGTACATGAAAAGATGTTCAACATCATTAATTATCAGAGAAATGCAAATCAAAACTACAATGAGATATCACCTCACTCCAGTCAGAATGGCTATAATTAACAAGACAGGAAACAACAAGTGTTGGAGAGGATGTGGACAGAAGGGAACTCTCGTACACTGCTGGTGGGGGTGCAAACTGGTGCAGCCACTATGGAAAACGGTATGAAGATTCCTCAAAAAATTAAGACTAGGACTACTATGCAATCCAGCTATTCCACTGCTGGGTATTTATCCAAAGAACATGAAGCACAAATGCATAAAGACACATGCACCCCTATGTTCATTGCAGCATTATTCACAACAGCCAAGACTTGGAAGCAATCTAGGTGCCCATCAAGGGACGAATAGATAAAGAAGAGGTGGTATATTTACACAATGGAGTACTACTCAGCCATAAAAAAGGATGAAATCTGGCCATTTGTGACAAGATGGATAGACCTTGAGGGTATTACACTAAGCGAGATAAGTCAGAGGGAGAAGGTCAAATACTGTATGATCTCACTCGTAAGTAGAAGATAAAAACAATGACAAACACACACATAGCAACAGAGATTGGATTGATGGTTACACAGAAGGGAAGGGGCCAGGGAGGAGGGCAAAAGGGGCAATTAGGCTTATGTCCATGCTGATGGATTATAATTAGTCTTTGGGTGGTGAACATAATGTAATCTACACAGAAATCGAAATATGATGATGTACCCCTGAAATTTATATAATGTTATAAACCAACGTCACCACAATAAAAAAAAAATTCAGTAGCCTTTATATATACAAAAAATAAAGAGAGGTCATAAAGGTAGAGAAAACCATATTTATAATAACAACAAAAAAGAGTAAATGCTTAGGAACAAATTTAATAAGAAATGTATAAAACCTGTATGAGAAAATTTTTTTAAACTTGAAAGACACTAAAGAAGAATAAATGGAAGGATGTCCCGTTCTTGGATAGGATGAGTCAACATTATAAAGATGTCAGTTCTCAGTAAGTTAATTTGTCAATTCAATGCAATCCCAATAAAAATACCAGCAAGCTATTTTATGATGACAGATGAGTTGATACCAAAGTCCACATGGAAAAGTAAACAAGCAAGAGTAGGTAGGAAAACACTGGAAAAGAAAATTAACGGGGAGAACTAGCTTTGCCAGACATTAAAGAAATAAAAGCTCCTGTAATTAAAAATAGGTAGCACTGGTGCATGAATAGACAAATTAGAATAGACTAGAAAATTTAGAAATAGACCCAAATACGTCTTTGCCCTGGTGATTTGAGACGCCAGCTCTGGTACATACTAAAGATGGACTTTGTCATTAATGGCACTGGGACAACTGGGTAGCCATTTAGAAAAAGATAAAATTGGCTCCATGTGTGACTCCCAACAAAAGAATAAGCCACAAGGATGGGGGCTCTAAGTGTAGAAACTAAAACCATCCAAGGACCAGAAGAAAACATGGATGACTTCCTCTTTAACTTCGGTGTTGGGAAAGGCTTTCTAACTACGATTCAGAACCCAGATGCCATAAAAGAAAAGACTGATAAATCTGACCACATGAAAGTAAAAAAACTTTGTGTGCCACAAAACACTGTAAGCAAAGTCCCCAGACAACTCACAAACTGGGAGAAAATATTCATAACAGAATATCATAGACAAGGGCAGATACCCCCATATAAGGGACTGTTAAAAGTTGAGGGACAAACCCCAAAAATCCAATAGTAAAATGAGGGGAAAGGCATGAGCAGAAAATTTACCAAAAAAGATATAAAAATGGTCCTCAAACACATGAAAAAAAATGCTCAAGGACGCTCATAATTTGAGAAAGGCGAATTAAAACAACATAGGTAGACATCATTTCTCACCTATCAGACTGACAAAAAATAAAAAATATCACAACGCATTGTGTTAGCAAGGTTGTAGGGAAACAGATGCTCCAGTCCATTGCCAGTGGAAATGCAAATTGGTACGCTCCTCTCCAGGGAAATTTGGCAATACCAACCAAAATTCAATATGTGCTTACCCTTTAACCCAGTGATTCCACTTCTAGGAAGATATACCTCCAATAATGTGGAAATACATATGCAAATGGCTTTTCACTGAAGCATGAGTTTTAATTGAAAGATACTGGAAACAATCTCCCCATACATGGGAGAGAGATGAATAAACTATAGCAAATCCGTACAACAGAGTACTACACAGCCATGAAAAAAAGAAAGCAGAAGAGCTCTGAATTGACATGGCATGAATTCCAGGACACACTGTTAACTGAAAAAAGCAAAGGCCAAGAGTGTATCTATACAGCATGGTACTCCTCGCCTAAGGAAGAAGAGAATGTCGGCGTATACACAGGTGTCTGCTCGTGTGTCGAAGGAATTGCAGGAAGGATGGATGAGAAGCTGAAGGGACTGGTTACCCAGAAGGGGCAGGTGGAACGGGGTGGAAGGAAGTGGGGAGTGGGACAGAGAGCAGGGAAGAGGAGGGAGCGTGGTTTCTCAGACTATCTTTTTCAGTTTTTATTGTTGAAATATAATTTACGTATTATAGTATTCACTATTTTAAAAGTGTAAAATTCACTGGATTTTCGCCTATTCACAAAGTTGTGCGGTCATCGCCACTATCTCATTCCCGAGCAGAACATTTGCTCACCCCGAGAGAAATCCTGTGCCCATCAGCTGTCACTCCCCATTCACGCCTCCCCCATCTCCTGGCAACTACTCGTCTACTTTCCGCCTCGTGGATTTGCCTGTCCTAGACATTTCACGTCAGGAGAATCAGAATGTTTTCACGGTTCGCCCATGTTGGCGGATGGATCGGTACTTCGTTCCTTTTGATGGCTCCATGCTATTCCCCTGTGTGTGTATACTACATTTTGCTGACCCATTTGAGGTTTTCCCATTTTGGGGCTCTTATGGGTAACACTGCTATGAACATTCATGTACAAGTTTTCGTGTGGACACATGTTTTCGGTTCTCTTGGGTGTATACCTAGGAGTGGAATTGCCGGGTCACAGAGTAACTCCACGTGACATTTTTTGAGGAACTGCCAGACTGTTTCCCAGAGAGCCCAGAGCATCCGCAGGACAGCCGCCATCCTGCCCGCTGAACCCTGAGAGTCGCTGACACAGACCCCAAGATCCTCTTAGTGGAAATACCCTGCCCGTGGCCTCAGCAGGTGGAGGGAGCTGAAGCCGACCTGGCACCTGGAGGCCACTGCCAAGGTGGGGCAGCTGGATTCCAAGGGTGCCTGGATCCCCCAGTGTCCTGTGCAGGCCAGCACCAGTGGGTGGGATGGGGCAGTAAGGAGGGGTGCCAGGTGCCCTGGGTCCTTCCTGTACCATCTGAGACCCAGCAGAGGCGGCACTTGCCCGTGGCCCTCCCTCAGGCAGATAGAAGTCATCACTTCCACCGCATCCCCTCTGAGGGGCTCTGCTCTGGGCTCCCAGCTCAGCACTGAAGAGGCAGGGGTGAGGGGTGGGGACGGGGGTGGAATATTGCTGAATAGGGTGCCCAAGAGGTCCTGGCTAGGCTTTAGAAGACGCTTAGGTCCAGAGTGCAGGCAGGGAGAGGTGGGTCTGGTGTCCCCTCTGGCACTTAGGGACAGGAGCTCATCACCTAAGAAGGTTTTGGCTTTAACTGAAGGTTTCAGGTACTCTGGCACCTGGGAGGGGCTCTGAGGCCCCTCTGCTGTGGCCAGCCCCTTGGACACCCCAGATTTGAACCAGGATTGGGTGGGGGCTGCGTCAGGAGTCTCAGGCCACACAGGCAGCTGTCCCCCATCTCTGAGAGTTTGAGGGGCTCTCGTCTCCCAACTTCTGTGCAGAGCCCAGCACTTCTCAGGTGGGAGGTGGGGGACATGTCAGCCTTGGCCCCGCAGTGAGGGCTGGGACATGGCCTCCAGCCCACAGCACGGCCGCCATGGAGGGGATGCAGGGAAGGGATGCACGGGGGAGCCTGGCTCACACCTGCTGTAGAACATTCCGGAGAGCCTCAGGGCCCCCCTCTGCCTGCATGCTGGAGAGCTGTGGGGATGAGGCGGGGGGTCCCAGTGCTGTGAGGGAAGCTCTGTGCCCCTAGCTGCTGCCACAGGCCCCCAAGGCTCCTCAGTCTCCATACACAGGTGCCCGGACACCCTCTCCAACCCAGGGGCCCACAAGGCCCCTGTCTGCTGGACCCCTCTGTTCCCAGTCACCCCACCCCAAGGGCAGGACCTGAGCTGCCTCCTCTCTGCCCTGACAAGCCCTCCCTCCCCCGCACCGCCCAGCACTCCCAGGCTCCAAGCCCTGCCCAGTCCACCTCCCCGTGACCTCTGGACGCCCCACTTCTTTCTCCTGCCCCTTCCAGGTCAGGCTCCTTCCTTGTCTTCTAGTCACTTCTCCACTCCCTACCCCTCTTGCCCCTCAGATCCCTTCTCCAGCAGCCTAGTGAACTTTCCAAAATCCAGGCTCCTACTTTCGCTTCAAACTCTTGAGATCAGGAGTACAGAGCAAAGGATGACATTTAAAAAACTAGTGTCATTTCTGTGTCCCTGGGAGCATTAGAATTAGCATTCCCGAAAGACTGCCCTACTGGGAAAAATCCATGAATAAGCCTATTTGTCACCCAAAGTGGGGCTGAGTCTAGGCTAGAGAGGAGCAGAGGGTCGTCAGCACTACACAAAAATTCTGTAAATGACCCTCCCAGGATGGAGAGCGGACATCTCTACAAGTCGTTATAATGTGGATTGAACGCTAAGTAAGAGATGGGCAGTTTCCCTGGCTGGCAGCTGAGCCGCAAGTGGACAGCCGGTGTTTCCTGCTGGCCTGGCTTCAGGATAGGGGGCACAGAGCCCAGCTTCGGTGGGGCAGGGGGCGGCGAGTCCTCACTCTGCTTGGACAGTGAAGGGCTCCACAGCCATCTCTGAGAGGTCCTTCCTGAAGAACGCAGAGGGCGGGCTGGTCTGAGCTGTAGTCGCCATCTCCAGATTGAGAGGCTATGGGGGAGGTGTGGCGCTGGTGGTGTCAGTATGACCCACTTGCCCCAACATACTCAACATAATAGGTGTGATCAGCTCTCCCAGGCCTGGGACGAACGAGGGCCCCGTGCCCCTGGAGCAGTTGGGTGAACGATTTCTCTGTGTTGGAGCACCCCCCCCCCCCCCGCCAATTCTAGAAAAATCCAGAGGGAAGGGTGCTTCCTCCTTTTGAAGGGCCACTTGTGCTTCCAATGCCTCTCAAAGAGACCTGGAGGATGGGCTTCTTCTGCACCCCTATCGGTGGGATGTGACTGCCAAGGTGGGGAGGGGAGAGGTAGGGACCTGAGCGCCCTCGGGATGTCTGGGGCATTAGGCCAGCCCTGTGGCACTGCTCCAGGCTAGCTGGCCAAGGTGACGGGGTCGCCCAGGCTGTTCCCCCACCCCACCCCACCCCCGCTGGCGCAGCATCACTCCAGGAGCACCCCTTTCTTTCAGTTCCCCCAGGACACTCTCTCTCTGGAGCCTCCCACTGCTTGGACTGCTCCTCCCTGTCCTGCCCCTCCATCACCCCATCTGGGCTTCCGCAAGCACCTCCTGGCTCAGAGGCTCTCCATGCTGTTTTAGACCCCTGGCGCTAGGTTTACCCACTTCTGGGTCCTTGGCACATGATCACCTCTGGACCATGCTAGGCCTATCTCTGGTTTAATTTTTTCCTTCCCTTTTATCCCCATTTCCATTCCCCTCGTGCCAGAGGCAACTAATCTAACTGTTTAACGTGCGTCTTTTGCATGTGTTCTTAGGTGATGTCTTGTTTATTTACACCAATGCAATTTTATCTCCATCTGTTTCTTACTTGTTGTACAAAGCACTTAGTTTTTAAGATCTCTCCTTGTCTCTGTATAAGGTCTGAACTGTTGCTTCTGAATGTGGTGCGGCCCTCTGTGGCGTGTCTCCCCCATTGTTCACTGGTTGCTCTGGGACACGGACGACCAGATGGCCCCAAACCCGCTGCCAGGAATCAGGGTGCAATGAACACCCCCCACAGGCGGCTCAGGAGATTTTCTTTGGGGTGTCAACCTCAGAGCCCTGTTGTTGGGTGGCATTGATACCGGCCCTGATATCAGTTCCCCTACATTGAACCCAGCACATATGGGGTTAAAACCAAAAGCACGCACCCCATTCCGGCTTCTTTAGTTACACTCATGTGTAAATATCTGCGTCTTTAACCTTTGTCTCCCTGAGCTTCACAACCAAATAGAAGTTACAAATTGTTAAAGTGCAGGTGGCCTCTGGCTGGGCTCACACTAAAGCGTGGGCTAATCATGGGTCCTGGAAGTATATTACAGGGAAACTGATGTCCAGAGAATATCACGAAGCTGCAGCTTCCCAGGCCCTCGGGTGCTGAAATCCACCATCCACCACGGAAGCAGACAACCAAGGGTAGCCATCCACAGATTCCCTTATCTCACAGGCTTAGCCCTGCAAGCAGCTGCATTCCTTGCAACCTTTAAAAATCCCTTGCCTCCCATCTTTTGGGGAGACGAGGCAAATTTGAGGGCTCACTCTCCTCTCCTGGCGGACGTCACCCCAAATAAAAACCCTTTCCTTGCCATACGCCTGGCGTTCGAGTTTTTATTTGGCCCCTCTCGTGTGGCAGGTAAAGAACCCGTGTGTGTGACAGGTAACAGCATGAGACAGCGGGCCACTCAATTTAATGAGGTAGATGGGACAGTATTCAGACAGCCCACCCGTCAGCCCCCACTGGCTCATAACAACACATCCCTGCCGACACGGGCATTTATAGGGCTTTCTATAACTCGTCTATACGTGTAGATATCTCATAGTTTTAATTTGGTTTTTACCACGATCATTAATAATTTGGGGATCTCCTTGTGTGCTGTTACATTTGGGAGTCCTCCTTCTGAACATTTTGCCCTCTTTTCTGTTGGAGTCTTCATTTGTGGATTCTGGATATCGATCCATTGTTGCCTTTAGATGGTGTAAACATCCCTCCTACTGTCAGTCTCTATTATCTTTGTTCTTCATTGAATAGAAATCTTTACGCATCATATATTTAAATTCCAGCTTTTAAAAATCTTATGCTTTAGGGGCCGGCCCGGTGGCTCAGTGGTTAAGTTTGCACGTTCCACTTTGGTGGCCTGGGGTTCGCTGCTTCAGATCCCGGGTGCAGACATGGCACTGCTTGGGAAGCCATGCTGTGGTAGGCGTCCCACATATAAAGTAGAGGAAGATGGGCATGGATGTCAGCTCAGGGCCAGTCTTCCTCAGCAAAAAGAGGAGGCTTGGCAGCAGTTAGCTCAGGGCTAATCTTCCTAAAAAAAAAAAGAAAGAAAGAAAAAAATCTTATGGTTTACAAGTTTGAAATTTGTTTGAAAAGTCCTCCCCCACACCTAGGTCACAAAGACATTCTCCTGTATTTTCCTCTGTTATCTTTATGGTTTTACATCTCAGATTTAGGTCCCCTAACCCAACTAGAGTTCATCCTTAAATGCCGCATTAGTCAGCACCCAGTTGTACTTGTTTCCACAGAGTGAGCCACGCCATCCGGTATATATCTGCACCCTGTCCCAGCTGGTCAGGTCCCCACACACACGGTTGGCCTCGAGCTCTCACCTCTCTTTGCTGGCGGGTTCTGGCATAGTCCCCCACTTTTCATCTCACCACAACTTTGTGGTAATGCCACCTTCACTCTTCACTTTTAAGGCTGACAACTATTTGTTTACGTTTTAGAGTAAGCTTATTGAGTTTCTTTAAAAAAAATATTCCAAATGGAATTAGGGCTTCATTGAAGATTAATTTGGGAAGAATTGACATCTTTGGAGCCGGCCCAGTGGCTCAGTGGTTAAGTGAGCACGTTCCACTTCGGTGGCCTGGGGTTCACTGGTTTGGATCCCATGTGCAGACATGGTACCACTTGGCACACCATGCTGTGGTAGGCATCCCACATAGAAAGTAGAGGAAGATGGGCATGGATGTTAGCTCAGGGCCAGGCTTGCTCAGCAAAAAGAAGAGGATTGGCAGCAGACGTTAGCTCAGGGCTGATCTTCCTCAAAAAAAAAAAAAAAATTGACATCTTTGTGCTGCTACATAGTTCCATCCAAGAATGTGAACGATCTTTTTATTCAGATCATTGTCTGTGTCCCTTATTAAAGTTTAATATTTTTTTCTCCATGGAAGTCTTGTATATTCACTTAATTTCTAGATACTTTATAGTTTTTGTTGCTATTGTAAGTGGTATTTTCTCCCTACATTTTATTTTTTTAAATGCCAAACCTAGAAAAAAGTGGAAAGAACAATTAACATCCTTATACCTTTCACTTGAATTCCCCAATTGTTACAATTTTGCCCCATTTGCTTTATCTCCCTACCTCTCTCTTTCACATATATTCACATATTCATGATTTTTTCTGAACCATTAGAAAGTAAGTTCCAAACGTCATGAGTGTTATCCTATAAAAACGACATTTTCCAGCCAGTTATGCCTGGTCTAGAGAAATGCTTTGGTTTTTGCATGTTGATCTTGAATCTGGCAACCCAGTTGCTACAGGCCTGCTGGCATTTTTTTAAGCCACAACCACAAGTAGTGTTACATTTTACATCATGATCCTGTATGTTTACTTTCTGTAGTCACTTGATATTTCTATTTTGTTCTCTTCAACTTGTTTTGAATGTGGGTTTCAGACTCGGAATTGATTTCGTGACTCACTCATGGGTCTCAGTTCACTGTTTGAAAACTGCTGCTCCAGACTAGATTGGGGACCCTTCTCTGTGTGCCCCCCAACCCGGGCAGGACTCCCCAGTACGGGCTCTGGTTGTGCTCCAGCATCATCCCTGGCACAGGCGAATGTAGCCTTGCCCGACTGAACTCAGGAGTCCAGAGACAGACAAACACTCACAAGGTCTATCAATCAAATCCCAAAGTGTCCCCTCCCCAGGGCTGGACTCTGAGCTGGGGTCAGGCCTGGCCTCCTCGCTCTGCCACAGATCTCCTGTGTGAGGCTGGGCTGGCCACTGTTCCTCTCCGGGCCCACCTTCCCATTCATTGGGGGTGGGGGTGGGGCAGGCATCTCTCAGGGCTCATCGGGCTCAGACTTCCTGTCTCCCCATAAACGTTATTTGCTCTTTTCTTCCAGGTTGGAGGGAGTGGGTAAGTAGGGCATTGGGGTGGGGGCAACTGAGGTGGGGCCTGACCTTGGAGCCCCACCCTCACCTCCTGCATCCAAAGGCCACTGGCTCCTGCTCCCAGTGCCATCGAGATGGGTGGAGCTGAGGAAGGTTTCCTCCTACTGAAGGCATGAATAATGCTCTGGCCGTGTGTGAGTGTGTGTGTGTGTGTGTGAGTGAGTGTGTGTGTGTGTGTGTGAGTGTGTGTGTGTGTGTGTGTGAGTGTGTGTGTGTGTGTGAGTGTGTGCACACAGCAGAACTGGTGTCTGTCTCCTTATCTCTGGAGCCCAGAGACCCAGCCTCTGGCCTTGTGCAGCTGCAGGCTTCAGTGGACGGCAGGCACGGTGGCTGGGGCGGGGGTCAGGGCTCAGGGGGCCCAGGCCCCACAGGCTTGTGGACTTTGGGCAGGTCACTCCCGTGGGCCTGGGTCTCCACATCTGGCAGTTGGGATGATGCTATCCCTGCTCCCTGGTTGGGGTGAGGACCCAGGTCAGTCAGGGCTTAGAGATGCTTTATAGCGTGATATCTCTCAACACTAATTTGGATGTTTAAACAATATCTTAAAATAATTTTTCATTATTTTCTTGCATATCTTATAGATTCAGTCCTAAGTACCTTCTTATTTCTATTATAAATGGTACTTTAAAAAATGAATTTTTCTAGAGCGGTGATGTCAGCGGCATGGCAGAGTGAGCTCACCTGGGACTCTCTCCTCTCCAAACTACAACCAAAGTACAAAGTACAAACTACAACCAACTGAATTCCAACCAAAAAATCCTAGTAACACAGAGATTGTCAGAGACCCACAGCAGCCAAATGACAACGGAGGGTAGAGGCAGGAGCCGCCCTCGGAGGAGCTGGAACAGGGTAGGAGAGAACTTCGCTCCCTCCACTAGAGATGGGGATTGCTGCCATTGGTGCAGGAAGGAGCAGGGGAGGGGCCCCACGTCCAGGGATCATCCAGGACTCCTACCACCCGTGCAGTGGAAACCCTCTAATGGGGGAAAGCTTTCACGAGGTGGGGGGACACCCCATCAAGGCAGGGGCCCAGGAGACCAGAAAGCTAGAGCTGATCAGAGTCCAGTTCTGTGCGTGGGAGAAAGTGCCCCCTCCTCCCCCAACCGCGCTGCATGCTGCCATCACGTGCGGAGGGCTCAGAATGCGGCTCTCAACCCCCATCTAGTGACAACAGGCTGTAACTGCAACAGAATAACAGCATCATGAGCAAAAACCGCTCCTCTACCGTCTAGCAATTTATAAAAGCTGCAGTCCACAAGGAAAACAATAAAAACACAGAATTATGTCCTGAGGACTTGGAAATAGGTAAATTAAGTGACAATGAGTTCAGAGTAGCTATCGTCAAAAAACTCAATGAGGTAAAGGGAAATATAGAGAAACAAGTCAACGAGTTCTGGAGTTACTTCACAAAACAGATTGAAACTATAAAGAAGAATCAATCAGAAATACTAGAGATGAAAAATACAATGGATCAGATAAAAGAGAATACGGATTCCCTGAATGCCCATGTAGACACCATAGAGGAGCAAATTAGCACAATCAAAGATAGACAGTCTGAATGGCTCCAGACAGAGGAAGAAAGAGAACTAAGAATTTAAAAAACTGAAGAAAAGCTCCAAGAATTAGAGGACTCAATGAGAAAATCCAACTTAAGAATTATCAGAATCCCTGAGGGTGTGGAAAAGGAAAATGGAGCAGAAAGTGTGCTCAACAAAATAATAGAAGAGAATTTCCCAAATCTAGGGATTGAGAGAGAAATGTGTGTGGAGGAAGCTTTCAGACCTCCTAGATTTGTCAATGTAAAAAGACCTACTGCAAGGCATATAGTAGTAAAAATGGCAAAAATGAATGACAAAGAAAGAATACTCAGGGCAGCCAGGCAGAAGAAAATAACCTACAAAGGAACCCCTATCAGACTTTCAGTGGATTTCTCTACAGAAACCTTACAAGCCAGGAGAGAGTGGAATGACATATTCAAAACTTTAAAGGATAAAAATCTTCAGCCAAGAATACTCTATCCAGCAAAAATATCCTTCAGATATGAGGGAGAAATTAAATCTTTTCCAGAGAAACAAAAGCTAAGGGACGTTGTAGGCAAAAGTCCTCCACTACAAGAAATCTTCAAGAAGGATCTCATACCTGAAAAAAGAAAAAACTGGAGAAAGGGGTCACAAAACACATAGTAGGGAGACAACTAGATAGAATCAGAATAGGATAGAAAATATTGAACTACAGCATTAGGATAAAGGGAAGGAAATCACCAAAGCAAAGACAATCTTATCACTCTAACCACAAACTCACAACACGAGTTGGAATAAGAGAGGAAAATAATAATTTAGGAGGGGAGGAGGAAAGGGACTGAAACAGTCTAGGCTAAGTAAGTAAGAGACCACCAGAAAATGAACTATGTTATACACGAGATTCTGAATACAAACTTCAGGGTAGCCAGCAAACTAAAAAACAGAACAGAGCCACAAAACATAAATAAGGAAAAATCTAAGAAACCCAGCATAAGAAATTGCAGAAGTCAATGGGTAGGCTAAAACACACAGGACGAGAAACAAAGGAAACACAGGAAAACCAGAAAACGAGCAACGGAATGACAGCATTAAGCCCTCATGCATCACTACTCACCCTCAGTGGAAACAGATTGAACTCGCCAATAAAAAGACACAGAGTGACAAAATGGATTAAAGAACAAGATACAACAACTTGTTGCCTCCAGGAAACACACCTCAGCTCCAAGGACAAACACAGGCTCAGAGTGAAGGGGTGGAAGACAATACTCCAAGCTACTAGCAAACAAAAGAAAGCAGGTGTTGCAATACTTATATCAGACAAAACAGACTTCAAGATAATGCAGGTAAAGAGAGACACAGAGGGCCAATATATAATGATGAAAGGGACACTTCATCAAGTAGAAATAATGCTTATAAATACCTATGCACCCAACACAGGAGCACCAAAGTTCATAAAGCAACTATTAACAAACCTAAAAGAAGATATCAAAAATAACACAATAATAGTAGGGGACCTCAACACCCCACTCACATCAATGGACAGATCATCCAGACAGAAAATCAACAAGGAAACAGTGGAGCTACATGAAAAGCTAAAAAGTTGGACATAATAGACATGTATAGAACACTGCATCAAAAAACAGCAGAAAACACGTTCTTCTCAAGCGTGCATGGAACATTCTCAAGGATAGACCATATGTTAGGAAAAAAGGCAAGCCTCTACAAATTTAAAAAAATTGAAATAATAACAAGCATCTTCTCCGATCATAATGCTATAAAGCTAGAAATTAATTGCAAGAAAAAAGCTGAGAAAGGCACAAAGATGTGGAGACTAAACAATATGCTATTGAACAAGCAATGGATCATTGAAGAAATTAAAGAAGAAATCAAAAAATACCTGGAGAAAAAGGAAAATGATAACATGCCATATCAACTCATATGGGATACAGCAAAAGCTGTATTAAGAGGAAAATTCATCACAATACAGGCACATCTGAACAAACAAGAAAAATTCCAAATAAGCAATCTTAAAACTACAGCTAACTGAGCTAGAGAAAGAAGATCAAACAAAGCCCAAAGTCAGCAGAAGGAGAGAAATAGTAAAAATCAGAGCAGAAATAAATGCTGTTGAAACAAAAAAGGCAGTAGAAAGGCTCAGTGAAACAAAGAGCTGGTTCTTTGAGAAGATAAACAAAATTGACAAGCCCCTAGCCAGACTTACAAAGCAAAAAAGGGAGAAAGCTCAAATAAACAAAATCAGAAATGAAAGAGGAGCAATAACAACAGACTCTGCAGAAATAGAACGGATTATAAGAGAATACTACGAAAAACTATATGCCAACAAAATGTATAACCTAGAGGAAATGGATAAATTCTTGGACTCCTACAATTTCCCAAAGCTCACTCAAGAAGAAGCAGACAATTTGAACAGACCAATGACAAGGAAAGAGTTTGAAACAGCAATCAAAAACATCCCAAAGAATAAAACCCCTGGACCAGATGGCTTTCCTGGGGAATTCTACCAAACTTTCAGAGAGGATTTAATACCTATCCTTTTCAAGCTATTCCAAAAAATTAGGGAGGATGGAACACTTCCTAACACATTCTATGAGGCCAACGTCACGCTGATACCAAAGCCTGACAAGCACAGCACAATAAAGGAGAACTACAGGCCAATATCGCTGATGAACATAGATGCAAAAATTCTCAACAAAATTTTGGCAACCCGAATTCAGCACTTCATCAGAAGGATCATACATCATGATCAAGTGGGATTCATACCAGGGACACAGGGATGGTTCAACATCCGCAAATCAATCAACGTGATACACCACATCAACAAACTGAGGAATAAAAACCACATGATCATCTCAATAGATACAGAGAAAGCATTTGACAAGATCCAACAGCCATTTATGATAAAAACTCTGAACAAAATGGGGACAGAAGGGAACTACCTCAACATAATAAAGGCCATATATGACAAACCCACAGCCAACGTCATGCTCAATGGGCAAAAACTGAACGCCATCCCCCTGAAAACAGGAACGAGACAAGGATGCCCTCTATCACCACTCTTATTGAACATAGTACTGGAGGTCCTGGCCAGAGCAATCAGGCAAGAAAAACGAATAAAAGGAATCCAAATAGGGAGGGAAGAAGTGAAACTCTCACTGTTTGCAGATGACATGATCTTACATAGAGAAAACCACAAAGAATCCATTGGAAAACTTTTAGATATAATCAACAACTACAGGAAAGTTGCAGGGTATAAAATCAATTTACATAAATCAGTAGCATTTCTATACTCTAATAACGAACTAACAGAAAAAGAACTCAAGAACAGAATACCATTCACAATTACAACAAAAAGAATACAATACCTCAGGGTGAATTTAACTAAGGAAGTGAAAGACCTATACAACGAAAACTACAAGGCTTTTCTGAAAGAAATGGGTGGCGACATAAAGAGATGGAAAGACATTCCATGTACATGGATTGGAAGAATAAACATAGTTAAAATGTCCGTTCTACCTAAAGCAATCTACACATTCAATGCCATCCCAATCAGAATCCCAATGACATTCTTTACAGAAATAGAACAAAGAATCCTAAAATTCATATGGGGCAACAAAAGACCCCGAATTGCTAAAGCAATCCTGAGAAAAAAGAACACAGCTGGAGGCATCACAATCCCTGACTTCAAAACATACTACAAAGCTACAGTAATCAAAACAGCATGTTACTGGTACAAAAACAGGTGCACAGATCAATGGAACAGAATTGAAAGCCCAGAAATAAAACCACACATCTATGGACAGCTAATCTTTGACAAAGGAGCTGAGGGCCTACAATGGAGAAAAGAAAGTCTTTTCAACAAATGGTGCTGGGAAAACTGGAAAGCCACATGTAAAAGAATGAAAATTGACCATTCTTTCTCACCATTCACCAAAATAAACTCAAAATGGATCAAAGACCTAAAGCTGAGACCTGAAACCATAAGGCTTCTAGAAGAAAATGTAGGCAGTACACTCTTTGACATCAGTATTAAAAGGATCTTTTCGGACACCATGTCTTCTCAGAGAAGGGAAACAATAGAAAGAATAAACAAATGGGACTTCATCAGACTAAAGAGCTTCTTCAAGGCAAAGGAAAACAGGATTGAAACAAAAAGACAACCCACTAACTGGGAAAAAATATTTGCAAGTCATATATCTGACAAAGGCTTAATATCCATAATATATAAAGAACTCACACAACTCAACAACAAAAAATCAAACAACCTGATCAAAAAATGGGCAGGAGACACGAACAGACATTTCTTCAAAGAAGATATACGGATGGCCAATAGGCACATGAAAAGATGCTCATCATCGATGATCATCAGGGAAATGCAAATCAAAACTACACTAAGATATCACTTTACACCCATTAGAATGACAAAAATAACCAAAACAAATAGTAACAAATGTTGGAGAGGTTGTAGAGAAAAAGGAACCCTCATACACTGTTGGTGGGAATGCAAACTGGTGCAGCCACTATGGAAAACAGTATGGAGATTCCTCAAAAAATTAAAAATAGAAATACCTTATGACCCAGCCATCCCACTACTGGGTATCTATCCAAAGAGTTTGAAGTCAGCATTTCCAAAAGTCCCACGCACCCCAGTATTCATTGCAGCATTATTTACAATAGCCAAGATGTGGAAGCAACATAAGTGCCCATCAACAGATGATTGGATAAAGAAGATGTGGTATATATACACAATGGAATACTACTCAGCCGTAAAAAAGAACAAAATCGTCCCATTTCCAACACCATGGATGGACCTTTAGGGAATTATGTTAAGTGAAATAAGCCAGATAGAGAAGGACAATTTCTGAATGACTCCACTCATATGAGGAATTTGAAAATGTAGACAAAGAGAACAGATTAGTGGCTTACGGGGGAAAGGTGGGGTGGGGGGTAGGCACAAAGAGTGAAGGGGTGCACCTACAACACAACTGACAGACAATAATGTACAACTGAAATTTCACAAGATTGTAAGCTATCATTAACTCAAAAATTTTTTTCAAAAAGGACTTTTTCTGACTGCTTATTACAATATAGAAACTACATTTATTTTTTTTTTGGTGAGGAAGATTCGCCCTGAGTTAACTACTGCCAATCCTCCTCTTTTTGCTGAGGAAGGCTGGCCCTGAGCTAACATCCGTGCCCATCTTCCTCTACTTTATATGTGGGACACCTGCCACAGCATGGTGTGCCAAGTGGTGCCATGTCCGCACCCGGGATCTGAACCTGTGAACCCGGGCCGCTGAAACAGAATGTGCAAACTTAACCACTGCGCCACCAGGCTGGCTCCACTAAGGTGACTTTTGTACATTAATTTTGTATCTGGAAAACTTGGTACTTTTTATTAATTTAATCAATTATCTAGGATTTTTGAGTGTGGCTTTTTGGTGGGTTTTCTATATAAGGCAGTGGTTCTCAGTGAGGCGTATTGCCCCTTAGGAGGAGATTTGGAAATCTGCGAGGGAGTTTTTTTGTCATTATGCCCCAAAATTTACACATCAAAATTCATACTATTTATTTTAAAGTATTTCTTATTAATCTTTTACATTACAATTAAAAATTATATCGACTTTTTGAAAATGTCTGTGTGGACAGATTATGTTATCTAAGAATTCCATTTCAGGATAGGGAGTACGGCATCAATTTGTTACAGAAAGGGGAAATTGGATCTGATATGGTTGCAAACCTCTGAGGTTTTGATCATTTTCTTTCTTTTTTCAAGTTGTTATATTTTTGAAGCTTTATCTTGCCTTGCTGTGCTCTCAAGTCTTGGACAATGTTGAACAGAAGTGGTGATGACGGCACATCTGGTCTTGTTCCAGATCTTAGAGGAAATGCTTTCACCTTGTACTAAGATTTTTTTTAAATCACGAATGGATATTTTTTATCAAAAATTCTCTTTTTCTCCCTCATCTGAGGTACTCATATTTCTCTTGGTGTGATGTACCACATCGACAGATCTTCCTCTTTTCTTCGTATATTCCGATTCCTTTTCTAACGCTAGCCCCACCTCGAATTTCGGGGATGAACCCACCGAGGTGCTGATGTTACCCTTTTTACGCAGTACCACGTTCCGTCTGCTGGCATTTCGTGTAGGACTTTGCGCCTGTGTTTGCGAGGGAGACAGGATCATTTCCCATGCTCAGGGGGCCCTTGTCAGTTCGCAGGCCCAGTAAAGGGGGTCGGCAGCACAGGCTCCCGGAGCCGGAATTTGCACCGACTCTGCACCGACCCAAGGACCCGCCGCCCGCCTCCGCGCGGAAAACGTGGGTGGAGGGCGCCCCCTGGTGGCCGCGGGGCGCAAGAGCCAGATGAGCCGGGCGAGGCCGGGTGAGTCCAGGTGATACCAGGGCTGCGCTTGCATGCCCTCCCTCCATGGATCATCAGCGTGGACAGAGGGGCTCAGAGGTGAGCTGGCCTGCTCAGGTTCCCAGAGTGGGCGTGGCAGGACTTGCCTTTGGTCCCCTCGGAGCCAATCTGTGCCAGCTCGATGTGAATCAGGCGTGGTCCCTCTCTCTGGGGGCAGCCAGTCTGATTGGGGAGAAACAAGCGAGCAGAGAGGACACGTTAGGTTACATGGGGCAAGTCTGCTGTAGCAAAGAGCCTGCAAAACCCCAGAGGCTGAAAACACATAAAAGTTTACATTGTTCTTCTCCATAGTCGGGCCTGAGTATTCCAGGTCAGTCCATGGGCAGCTCTGCTCTAGGCAGCAACTGAGAGACGCTCTTGTTTTTCTGCCTTCCTCTAGGCCAGAGGATCTCAGCCAGGGGCGAATTTGCCCACCAGGGTACATTTGGCGATGTTCAGAGGTATATTTGGTCGTCGTGATTCTGGGTGTGATGCTGGCTTCTAGTGTGCAGAGGACAGGACACACGGCTAAATGTTCTCCAAAGCGCAGGACAGCCCCCACAACAAAGAGCTGCCCAACCCAAAAGGTCAGCAGTGCCGAGGTCGAGAACCCCAGCTCCAGCTTGGGATGTTGTCCTCATCTGCGAGGTCAGGGATGGGTCACAGGCCCATCCATGTTCCACTCCAGGGGAAGGAGAGAGCGAGCACAGGTGAGCCCGGGTCCGGGAGTGGTCCTCATCGCGTCCACACACATCCATGGGAGAGAGCCTGGTCACACTGCCGCGCCAGCTGCAACGGGGGCTGGGAAGTGTGGTCTGGAGAGTGTCAGGAGGAAGGGGGTAGCAGATTTTGGTGGAGGGCTGGCAGCCTCCCCTGCAGGCATTGTGACTGACGCAAAAGACAGGGATGGTGGTGGGGTCAGAGGACATTTCAAGTAGACGGATCAGTGCTTGTGTGAAGATGCAGAGGCTTCTCTGACCCCGGGGAGTGAGTATTGGTGGGGCAAGCATGCCTGGGTGGGGCCCCAACGGACGGGTCAGCACGGAGGGGACGACATGGCCCTGGATTAGTCACTGCCCTGACCCGGCCTCGGTTCCCACTTTGCACGCAGAGATTCTGACCTCACAGTGGGTGGGAGAGAACTGGGTGGGAGGAAGACACTCTCAGACACTCTCAGCTCTGACTCTAGTGTGTTGCTTTTTAGTGTAGACTGACTTCCGGGGGAGGGGAATCCATCGCATGACTGTCAGTTCAGCTCCAGTTCCAGCTCTGCTCATTTGTGGAGGAAATGATACAAGTGACAACTCGTATGTGTGCTGCACCCAACAGGTAACATTGGATCCTGGCCCCGACACCTCCCTTGCTCCATTGCCCACAGTGACTAGAGTGCAGGAGCTAGGCGCCCTAGACGGCTCCAAGAGGGAGCAATGGAGGTGGGTTTGGAAGGATAACGGACATTCCTAACCCAGTGGGCTCCATTCTGAGCTGCACATTCGAGTCACCTGAGGACCTTAACAAACACCCAGACGTCTGAGGGCATCCCAGATCACTGCAATCAGAACCTGTGGAGATGCGACCAGGACTGAGGTATTTTCCATACCCCCCCTCCCCCCACCCAGATGATTCCAACGTGCAGCTGGCATTCAGCTGCACCAAGATGGGTAGGATAGAAGGTATCCGGAGCAGGGAAGATGCATTCTCACCACGGAAAACGTCACATTTGGAGGCTGCTCATCCCCCCAGCGCGGCCCAGCCGGCCTCAGGAGACCCTGCGCCCCCGGTCACAGCTCAGCCCGGGGTCGTGCAGCGCCTTCCACATGAGCAGCATCTCGTAGGGCGCGAAGCGGTGCACGAGCAGCAGCTCGCGGTACATGCAGGGGTCGAAGGAGGGGTGCCGGGCGCCGGGCAGCTGCACCCCGAAGGGCCGGATGCCCTCGTGGCCGCTGGGCGCCAGGCCGGCGTGCTGCAGACACATGCCCATGTAGGCGTCGTCGATGGGGAAGAGCGGCGTGTGGCGAGCGGCCGTGTGCAGGGCCCGGATGGTGTGGCTGGACAGGAGGAAGCCGCCGCCGCTGCAGTACACGGGGTAGGCCCGCCCGGGGAAGAGCTGCGGCGGCACGAAGTACTTGCTCCAGCTGTCGCGGATGGGCACCGAGCCGTCCATGAGCTGCCCGGCGAAGAGGTGGCGGTCGGGCGGCTGCGCCTCCAGGAAGCGGAGCACGTTGGCCGTGTGCACGAAGACGTCGTCGTCGCCGCTGAGCAAGAAGCGCGCGTGCGGGCAGCGCGCCGCCAGCCAGTCCAGCAGGCGCACGTGCTTGAGCGTGAGGTTCAGGAAGGTGTCGGCGAAGGCCCACTGCAGCACGTCGCCGTGCTCGCGCGCCTCCAGCGCCACCAGCGCCGCCAGCCGCTCGGCGCGCTCGGCGTCCTCGGGCCCGGGCGTGCCCAGCAGGAAGAGGCGGCGCACCGGCCGCCCGCCGTAGCTGCGCTCCTGCCCCCACGTGCGCCGGATGAGCTCGCGCCGCTCGTAGTTGGCGGGCGACGACTTCACGGCCAGCAGCAGGAAGACGCCGTGGCGGCCCGCGCACTTGGCCGGCGCGTCCCAGAGCAGCGGGAAGTGGCGGCAGTGGCGGTAGCGCAGGAAGTCTTGGATGCGCGCGGGCAGCTGCTCGAAGCCGGCCGTGGCGTTCACCGAGGCGTTGGCCACACACGGGGGCCCTGAACTGACCACCGAAGGCTGCGCGGCAGCAGGGGCCTCAGGGGTCACAGGGGCAGCGTGGGGGGAGCCACCCCCCCTCTTCTCCTGCTGGAAGCTGGGCACTTGGTGAAACCACAGATGCAGGGCCAGGAAACTCACACCCACCAGAAGGCTGGTCAGAGTCTTGGGGTTCTTTATCGACCTGCGGCAGGGAAAAGCCATCTGTGGGGGGAACCGAGTCAGAGGTGAGCCAGGAGTCGTCTGTGAATCCGCGGAATGGCACCCTGCCCCCGTCATGTCTCTCCCAGAGCCCAGAACCAGCCCCTTCTGAACTCTGCTGTTAAGAGGGTAAAAAGAAGCCACAATTCCGGATTACACTGATGCCTCTCGCCTCTCCCACAGCCCGGAGTGTTCTGACCTACAGACCTGTGTATCTCATTGCCCGCCCCCCCCGACATCCCCCTGGATGTCACCTAGGCCCAGCAGACTCGTCATGTCAAAGTCAAAGTCTTCATCTTTCCAGGAATCCACGTCCTGCTTTTTTCACCTGAGCAAATGGTTCCTCCCTCCACCTGGTTGCTCCAACCAGAGGCCCTGACCCTCTCCCCACCCTCAGTTTGCATCCACCCTCTACATCGTGTTGATTCTGCATCCAGCCCTCTCCACGTGTGTTCCCTCCTTGTCCAGCCCTGCCCCTCTCCAGTCTGTCTCCTTCCTTGCCACCTGATGATGGTGATGATGCGGTGATGGTACTGGACTCAGACCCAGGGCAGAAATCTGGCATCACCGCTTATGTGTACCAACTTGAAGAAGTCATTGCTGATTTCTGGGGCTGAGTGTTCTCCTCTATAACAAAGGGTTAGTAACCTCCTACTGTGCAGGGATGTTGGGAGCATTAAATGAGCATAAAGTGGCCAGTCAATGAATGGCACCAATATTCTAATCTCTTTGCATCCTCTGGCCCCACTTCCTTCTATTTCTACCTGCTGGTATTATTTTCTGTTCCCCAGATATGCCAAGGCAGGCCCTCTCGTCCATGCGTCCAACTGCCCCCCACCTGCGCAGGTGCCCCGGACCCCTGCCTTCGAGAAGACCCCCCAGGACAAATTCCAGACCACCACGGTCTGTCCTGTATTTACTCAGTCACGCTGGGCCCTGCCTTCTCGAGAGCCACACCTCTCTGCTTCTCAGACGCCACTCTCTCCTGGCGCCCCTCCTGCCTCTGTAACGCTGTCTCTCTGTTCCCTTTGCCCTTTGCCCTTTGCCTCCTCTCTGACGACCTTTAGTAGTGGGTGGTCTCCAGGGCCGTGTCTTAGACCCTCTTCACCTTTGTTCAAGATGATCTCCTTCCCCTTTAGGACCACCAGGCTCCAGAACCGTGTGTCCAGCCACCACTTAGTACTTAACAGCTGCCTGGGCGATCCACGGCCACCTGAGATGCAACCCAGGTGGGTGTGGAGCGCTCACCTTCCTTCCCAGAGGGGTCCCAGAGTGCCACTGACCACCCTGTAGTCAAGCCAAAACCCGGGACAGACTCTGAAACTGAGAAGGAAGGAGTTAAAAATCTCAGTGGAGCAAAACCTTTGAGATAAGCTTTGCTAACAGCAGCTGTGCTGCCTGCAGAATCAACTATTGTTTAAAACTAACCGCTTCTTTCTGTCTTTCCTCAGTATAGGAGTGTGTATACTTCCTGCTCCTGTAAGACCAGGATGTCAAGGTCCAGACGTCAAGATTCAGCGTCACAAGGCCAAACACTGGCTGAAGATGAAAACTGACCAGAAAGGTCAAGTCAAGGGGAAAGAAATTCAGTCTTCAAGGCCAAAGTAGGCTGGGGGGAAGGCCCCAAACAGCAAGGCCACATGCTCCCCTCCCCTCCCCTCCCTACAGCCCCAGGCAGGCTCCCCTCCTCTCCCCTACCTACAGCCCCAGGCAGGCTCCCCTCCCCTACCTAGAGCCCCAGGCAGGCTCCCCTCCTCTCCCCTACCTACAGCCCCAGGACAGGCTCCCCTCCCCTCCCCTACCTACAACCCCAGGCAGGCTCCCCTCCCCTGCCTACAGCCCCAGCCAGGCTCCCCTCCCCTACCTACAACCCCAGGGCAAGCTCCCCTCCTCTCCCCTACCTACAACCCCAGGCAGGCTCCCCTCCTCTCCCCTACCTACAGCCCCAGGACAGGCTCCCCTCCTCTCCCCTACCTACAGCCCCAGGCAGGCTCCCCTCCTCTCCCCTACCTAGAGCCCCAGGCAGGCTCCCCTCCTCTCCCCTACCTACAGCCCCAGGCAGGCTCCCCTCCCCTCCCCTACCTACAGCCCCAGGCAGGCTCCCCTCCTCTCCCCTACCTACAGCCCCAGGCAGGCTCCCCTCCCCTACCTAGAGCCCCAGGCAGGCTCCCCTCCTCTCCCCTACCTACAGCCCCAGGCAGGCTCCCCTCCTCTCCCCTACCTAGAGCTCCAGGCAGGCTCCCCTCCCCTTCCCTACCTACAGCCCCAGGACAGGCTCCCCTCCCCTACCTAGAGCCCCAGGACAGGCTCCCCTCCCCTACCTAGAGCCCCAGGCAGGCTCCCCTCCCCTACCTAGAGCCCCAGGCAGGCTCCCCTCCCCTACCTAGAGCCCCAGGCAGGCTCCCCTCCTCTCCCCTACCTACAGCCCCAGGCAGGCTCCCCTCCCCTCCCCTCCCTACAGCCCCAGGCAGGCTCCCCTCCTCTCCCCTACCTACAGCCCCAGGCAGGCTCCCCTCCCCTACCTAGAGCCCCAGGCAGGCTCCCCTCCTCTCCCCTACCTACAGCCCCAGGCAGGCTCCCCTCCCCTCCCCTACCTAGAGCCCCAGGCAGGCTCCCCTCCTCTCCCCTACCTACAGCCCCAGGACAGGCTCCCCTCCTCTCCCCTACCTACAGTCCCAGGCAGGCTCCCCCCTCCTTTACCTAAAACCCCTACCTTTTTCCCTTTGAGGAGGTGGATTTGAGTGTTACCTCCCATCTCCTCCTCTGGCTGCCCTTCGATGGTAAACCTCTTTTTCCTTGCCACAAGTCTGACGCTCCAGCTATTGGCCCTCCTCTGCGGCAGGTAAATGAACCTGTGTTTGTGTTGGATAACAGCTCTCTCCCTTCCCTCATCGCCCCACCCAAGCTGACCAATTCTAACTCCAAAGTATTTCCTCAGTCTGTCCCCTTGCATTCGCACCATCGATGGGCTGGGCCACACTAGCACCTGCTGCTCGGAGGAGGGGGTCCCGCTGGGTCTCTGCACACGCTCTCGCTCTCACCCGATCCCCCGCTACAGCGGCTGGAGGAACCTGTGAACAACGCAGGTTTCCATGCCACTCTTCACTCCTTTCCTCAGCTTCCCACTGCCACCCACCTTCCCTGGCCGTCAGGCAGAGCTCTCCTTCCCTAGAAGCTTTCCCTGGTGTGTCCCTCTGCCTGGATGGACCTCTGTCCCCCTCCTTCGCCTACGGCACAGCCTCCTCCTCTCGGTCCGCTTGAAGAGGCATCTCCTTGGCAAAGCTTTAATGTGGCTCAAAGGAGACCAGAGCATTATTCGTTTAAAGTTTATCTTCTCTTCTAGTCTGTAAGCACCTTGAGGGAGGGATGGCACCTGTGTTGTGCTCCGCTGTCTCCCTAGTGACCTGCACAGGATTGGAGGCCGGACCACATAGTGATGGAAAATACTGGTGGCCTGGGTTCAAATTCTGCCTCTCCCACTTTCTAGCTGCATGTGCTGAGTAAGCTGATTTAAGCTAATACCCATCTCTTAAGAGTTATTGTGAAGGTTAAATGATAATGTATGTAAAGAATTTAGCATGGTACTTGGCACATGGTAAGTGGTAAGCAAATATTAGCTATTATGATTATCAGAGGCACCAATAAATATTTGTTAAATGAACACTTTGCACAAACTATGTGCTCGAGAAATAATTTGAGATTGGGTCGTTAGCACACAGAGGAGTTACTGGAGAGCATTGTTCTCTAGTGCTTGGGTGTTATAGTCCACACACAATGTCCAGCACAAGATGAGCACAAAGCAGGTGTTAGTGAACAATGGCAGCAGTTAATCACAAAGAAAAGTAACAGACCTGGCAGAGGTGTTGGTGGGATCGCTGAGTCCGTTAGAAATCCTGGAGGTGGGTTCCCGGAGCTCTTAAGTAGGCCTGCCTCAGTGTTCGCTGCGCTGAGAGAAGAGAGACAGCGAGGGGCACTGAGCTGTTTTGCCATCACCATGTGCTCAGGGCCTCGTCCCGTGCCTGGCACACGTGGGACATGTGGTACATTTTTTTGCGATGAATGAGAGAATAAAAGAATGAACAAGAACAGGATTTGGAGTCTGGATAACTGGGCCTGAGTGGGCTTCTTTTCCTGCCTGTGCGCCTTTGTTTCAATTCGTGAACCTCCTAGGTTTCAGTTTCCTCATCTGAAAAATTGAGAAAGTCAACACTCATCACTCAAGGAAATAAAAAAAAAAAGAGCAAGAAAATGATTTTGTCAATGCTAAAGTGCCGGACGGATGCTAGTTAAAAAAATGATGAAAAAGCCTTCTCTACCTCCTCTCCCCATGTAGAATCATCTCCAGAAACAAAAACCATCTTAGTGTTAACTCAACAGTAATTTGTCTCCGTCAGACTTGCGTTTACTTTGATAAACTTCATCCAGGAACGTGGATCAATGCTGCCTTTTGATATAAAGGGCACCAAAAGTTGGGCCAGGCCTTGTCCTGAGGGCGGCGCTGGTTTGCTGAACTGTTTCCGGATGCTGCCGCTCTGAAGCTTTGGGCGTCCCCTCTGTGGTTCTTTTTTCTGGATTCCCTGCTTTTCTCAAAGTGCCCTGGAGCCCCCGCAGCTTAAGCTTTCCTGGCCTCTGCTCACCCTGATCCATGGACCCTCAGTACTCAGCTCAAGTCCCGCCTCCTCAGGAAACCTCCTGGTAAGTCCCGCTGAATGGACCCTGTGTCCCTGTTGATAACATGGTTGCAGAGCCGCAGTGTTCGTGAAAGAGTGCAGACCTGCCACTTATGTGACCCTTTTGAGCCTCGGGTCCCTCATCTGTGGGACCTTGGGCAAGTTGTTTATCTTGGCACCTCAGGAGGTGACGTGAGTTGATTGGCATGAGGCACTTAGAACCATGCCCGGCACACAGTAAGTACCACCTAACCCAGGAGTGTTCACGGGGCAGAGGAGACCATCTTTTTATGGGTTAAGTCTAGCCTTCTCACACAGCGTTTTATGAAGTTCCTCTGTGACTCTTATCGCCATCCTCTCCTGTCCTGTTCGTTGCTCCACATAGAGGTTTGCTTGCCTTTACAATGCTATTTGCTCTGCCTGGAATGTTTTTCCCCTTATTTTCCCAGAAACAGGAAAAGTTCCTGTTGGTTATTCCCTCCTCTGGCTTGATGCCAAGAGACGAATGACTGGAATGCAGGTTCCCAGGTCCTGCACCAGCCCCCTACGAACACAAGGTATTCCTCGGGACCCTATGCACAGTGGCTATGGCAGGTAAATAAACCTTGTCTTCCCTTTGGCCCCAACCCCCCATGTGGAGCCCTAACCCAGGGGCTTTGTCCTGGTTCCTTTGCCCTTGGCCTCCCTCTGGCTCTTGCTTGGTGCTCTAAGGAGAGGGGAGTGGGGAGGAGGAGAAGACGCTCCTCCTTGCCCGTGGGAAGAAGCCCAAGCCCCCATCTTACCTTGAGTGTCTGAGAGAGAGGCAGTCCCCAGACTGAACCTACCTTTGACCCCCTTCTTTCACACCCTGAAGCCCCACCCCCAGGAGGGTGGCGTACTTCAGTATTCTTGAACCTGACCAATCCATGACATCCCTCCTCCTCCCGAGGGGCCGGGTGAAGGGGGGACAGCTCCAAGCTTCCTTCCAGCAGAGACTGCTTGCTTACCCTTCCTGAGGAAGCTCAATGTCAGCTCTTCTAGGAGAGCTTTCTTGACACCTCCACCCACCAGCTGCCTTGCACTCCTCCAGCGATGACCCTTTAGTGCTGTGTTGTAATGATGGGTTTTCCCTGCTAGACTGAGGGCAACTCCAGGGCCCGGGACCTGTTCTGTGAACATAGGGGGTGCTTTAAAACGTTTGTTGAGTGAGTTGCATGTAAAATGTTCAGACAGACATACTTTCTGAACACGTTAATGACATCTGAGTATACTGAATTTGGCAAGTGTTGAAGGGCTTCGTTCCATGACCACTGTGAGTGGCTGGGAGAGAGGTGAAGCAGACTCAGTCCTGGTCCTCAAGAGCTCACCATCTCTTGGGAGAGCCAGATACTAAATGGTTATCAAGTGATGTGATGTGTCCAAAACACGGAGAGGGAGCTTGGAGAAGGGAACCTGCGTAGGTCAGGGAAGACTTCCCGTTAGAACTGGACTGTATCACTTATCTATTGCTGTGTAACAAACCATCCCCAAACTTAATGGCTTGAAACAACCAGCATTTCTTATTTCTCAAGATTCTGTGGGTTGCCCAGAAGGTTCTTGTGCTAGACCCACCTGGACTGTCTCATGTGTCTCTATTCAGGTAATGTGTAAGCTGGGAGCTGGGCTCAGCTGGGACGGCTGGGCCTCCCTCTCCTTGTGTTCTTGCATCTTGGGCTGCTTCATGGCCTGGTGGCCTCAGGTTCCGAGGTGGACGACGCAGAGACTACAAGACCTTGTGAGGCCTGGGCTTCAGGACATGCATGACGTCACTTCCACCACATTCTGTTGGTCAACGCAAGTCAAAGACCAGCCCAGATACAAGAGGTGAGGAAGAGTCCCCAAGATTTGTGGCCATATTTAACCTACCACCTGAGTTTTGAGGCGGTCAGGAGTTTTCCCAGGAGGCAAGGAGCGGTGTAGAGAGGGGGAGGGCACTCCGGGCAGAGGTACGGAGGTGGGAATAAACAGGACGTGTCTGGGAAATATTCCAGGTTTAATGTGGTTGGAGGGGTAAATATTGGGAGTTGAAAGTGCAAAGATAGATTGGAGGGATCCGGAGAAGGGCCTGGAATGCTATGCCTGGACTTTTACCTTGATCCTTTGAAAGTTCCGACAAGTCCAAATCTGTTTTCGAGTCCATTATAGCAGCCCCTGCTGGTATAGATGCTGGAGAGGGCAAGACTGGAGGCAGGGAACCCGGTGGGGGTTCTTACGGTGATCGTGGGAGAGAGGTGAGGCCCAGGTCTGGCAGGGGCCGTCAGAGTGGTAGGGATGGTGTCCTCCTAGCTTGGTGACTTCCTGGGTATTCTGTGAAAATGCTCACCCCTCAGGCTCCTTGTCCTTCTTGCTAATTTTGAGGGTCCTGGGCAGGGGGGATGTCTGGATAAGAGAAGAGTGAGAGACAAGGACGAGGAGGGAAGCGAGTGGTGGGAGGAAGGGGGAGAGTTGGGCAGGGGGCTCGAGGGTAGGATAGGTTTCAGATGGAGATAGCGAGATATATCTGGAGGATTAGTGAAGCCCAGACTCACTGGCAACTTCAGGGTGGGTGAAGGACAGAAAAAGGATGGGAACACCAATTAAATTTGAGCTAAGTGAGGGCAAGAGTCAGCTCCAGGGAGGGACCTGACCATATTCCTCTCCAGACTGACTCATGGCTGACAGAGAAAGGCTGGCACAGAGCCGACATCTATTCGGGTTGGCCAAATGACTTATTATTATTTTTTTTTTTTGAGGAAGATTAACCCTCAGCTAACATCTGCTGCCAATCCTCTCTTTGCTGAGAAAGACTGGCCCTGAGCTAACATCCGTGCCCATGTTCCTCTATTTTACATGTGGGACGTCTGCCACAGCATGGCTTGACAAGCAGTGCCTTGTCCACGCCCAGGATCTGAACCGGTGAACCCCGGGCCATCGAAGCTGAGCGTGCGAACTTAACCCCTATGCCACCGGGCTGGCCCCCCAAATGACTTAATTTTGTTAACTCATTTTCTTCAAGCCCCCCAAATTCATCTTTTCTCCTTAGCAGAAATGTCTTTTTGGAAGTTTGGGGATGAATTGAAGGGGGGAGAAAGTTAAATGGGGGTAAGTTTACTGGAGTAAAGTAAACTTGAGGACAGGCAGCTGTGACCTCTGCAGGAAGGTTCTGGGGTGCTCGGGGAGGAAGTGAGTGTGATGTATGTAGTGGGTGTGTGTGGCAGGGTGGCTTCAGAATGGCATGTACTGTTCAGAGGCGGAATTAACGCATACCTAACTCCTTTTCAGCCTCCCCTTTACAATGCGTGGGGGTTTTCATGTAAAATTTACCAGTCCAGTGCTTAGTCTGACACACCTTAGTCTGAAAAACTGGGGTGGCATAAGGCAGAGGAACCTGTCCCCATCTCCAAGACAAACAGGTTCTGTGGGCACAGACCGGTGCCTGACGACCAGGAAGGAAAGTCAGATGGTCTCTTGTTCCAGGTCCAACTGGTAGTGGGAGACGGATCCGGAAGAGGGGTTGACACCTCAGGTTTGTCCAGCAGTTTTGAGGTACCCCTGGCAGGCCCAGGCCAGGCACTCTTACTCTTACAGAAAGAATCCTATTCAGAAAACCCAAGATGATTAAGTCCATGCTACATCATGGTGCTAACCTTTAAGACAATCCTACATTTTACAGATGTAGAATCCGACAGTTAAAGTAAAGTGACCGGGCCACAATCACACAGCTTTTCAGTGGGGGACCAGGATCCTAAGCCAGGTCTTTAGACACCGACAAGGATATAGAGTATGTAACCGCACCCTGATAGGACTAATGCCAATGGACTCCAACCCAGATCCTGCTGCCTCAGCGCCGTCTTGGGTCAAGGTTACTGCCCTCCATCCTTGATGCCACGTGAAGGACCACGTATGTAGCTAGCCCTGCCAACAGCCACAGCTGTACACAGCCCAGCCGGTGGCATCCACAGACCCTGAGGAATGAGCGCTCAGGCCCTCACCCCAGGCTTCCTTTGGCTGGAGGTGACTTTGTCCATCAAAATTCCTCTACCTAATCCTTAAATGGTTTTGGTTTCTAGTACTCAGTCTGAGACCCTCTTTTCTTCTGTGATCTCATCTACTCCCATAGCTTCAAATATCATGTATACTTTTGATTCTCAATTTTATATCTCCAGCCCAGATCTCTCAGCTGAGCTCCAGATCCACTTTTTACTATCCTTAAGCTCTCCACTAGGATAGATATCTCACTCAGACTTCAAACTCAGTGAATCCCGGATTTACTTGATAACGTAACTCAAATCTTTTTCCCATGTAACTCAGATATATTTGATTTTCTATGTCCAGTGCCACCATCCATCACTCTCTCTCACTCGGACTGCTGCCTTCTCCTTCTATTTGGTATCCCTATATCCACACTGGCTCCCTGTAAGCCATTCTCCACCCTTTCAGGAGCTTCCCAAATCAAATTGTTAACATGGCTTTCAAAGCCCTGGGTGACTTAATTCTTGCTCATCTCTCCTCTTGCTCTCTCTGTTATAACCAACCTCTTTTTCCTTCCCTGATTCCTCTCATCCTTCAGTTCTTAACATAATGTTCATCTTCAGGGAAGTTTTCCCTTCTCCAGTTCGCTAGTGCCCCCTCCCAGAGGTCTCTATACCCTTCCTCCATGACACTTATCCCAAATGTAACTGGCACCATTATTTGTGAGACACTAGACTGTCAGTGCTGTGAGGCATCTGTCTTGTTCTGCACGGTACTGTTAGCATCTAACACGGACACAGCATTCCAAAGTTTGTTGAATGAATGTCACTATGCCTTATGGCCCCCATATAGTAGGGCTCAAGAAATGAATCCTATTTCTCTTTTTATGCTTTCTTTACGTTGTCCTTTGAGAATCCAGCCCTATTTTGAGACTAGGCCACCCTACCACGTCAGACAGCTCTTGTTTTCTCTCTCACCTGGGTAGACCCATTTTGCATTGCAGCCTGGGGCTGAAGCCAGAAAAAAAGCTGGAACATCCCAGACATGTGATAAATAAATGTTAAGCAATAGGATATACTGGAGGATCTGAGGAAGCCATTTGGTGTAAAACTAATTCGGCCTGATCTTGGTTTTCCAAAAGGGCCTGATGTGGCCGTTGAGCATGCATTGTCCATCTGCTTTAAGTATTTACCATGTCCCAAAGACAAGAACAGTGCCCTTTAAGATAAAGAAAGATGTAACTTCCCCCCACATGGGCGTGTCCCTAAGGGCAAGCATCTCTCCCTAGGCTAGGGATTGATTGCTGACCTGTAGTGACCACCCAGCTGGAGACCACAGACCTGCTACCTGCTCTGTTCATCACCTGCTGTGTGAATCACTGTGCCAGCTAGGCAGTTTCATGACTGTTGTAAAAGGGACATTCCAATCATTATGTGATGCATGCTGTTTGACGGTATATAACCGCTCTGTACACTCCCGCTTTTTTGGAGTGTTCCATTCCTTTGTGAAAGGACTCTCCCAGGCTATATAGTCCTCAGATCTGGCTTACAATAAACTCACCCCAATTTTGATTTATAGTTTGGTTACAGATTATTTGCGTCAACACATGCCAGAGCTGAGACCAGAGTAAGCTCAATAAAAATGTGTTAAATCAAGTAATGGATGCCTGTGTCTGTGTGGCAGGCTGGTTTAGAAAGGTGTGTACTGCTTAGAGGTGAAATTAAAGCAATCCTAACTCCTTTTCAGTCATCTCCTTTACAAAACACAGTCCAAACTGCTTTGCAGATTCTCTCGTGTTCTCTGTCAGCAAGGGTTCCTGGTTCACCTCTTGCCAGCATCTGTCTGTTGGTCCAGGCAAGGCTGTCTGTCCCTGACACATGAAGGAAGGACTTGATGAAGAATCTACCATATGGTCAGCAGTGAAGCAGTGATGGAAACTGCCCATCCAAGCCGGCTTGGCTGGAAAAGCTAATATTTGTGGCGAACATGATGTAATCTACATAGACATCAAAATATAATGATGCACACCTGAAACTTACGTAATGCTATAAACCAGTGTCACCTCAAAAAGAGGAGGAAAGCTGTGGTGTGGGAAACAGTGAGTTGTGGGAATTCTAACTTGTTTTATGTCTTGTAGATGGCACTTTGGTCACTGCCAAAGATAGAAACCGTAGTAGATGTGGGGGACTGGAATTGGCCACCTGATATGTCTCTTTGGCATGAGGATTTTATTTTGGGCTGGTTACTTTTAAAAAAACTGCAGACAGGGAAGAAACTCTGAAAAGTAGAATTTACTTACCCTTTGTTAAGTGACATTTACATTTGTAAAGGAAATCTCCCTCTGTAAAGGTGTCTCCCTCTCTGTACCAGGAAGAAGGGAGGGATGACCTTATCTCTAGAAACTCTTGGTAAATCAACGCGGAAGGCAAGGACTTAAATCTGCACAATAACTTGACTCTTGTTTACTGTACTTGTCTGATAATCTCCCGTAACTGACTCCCCCCACCCCCAACATCCTCCTTTGCCTTTAGCTGAAGATGATGTTTAAGATGGTGGCTTCGGCCATTTTGGCGAGTTGCTCAGGTTGCCTGAGCCTCTCCCATGTATACAAGTTATAAAGCTTTGTTTAATTTTCCCCTGTTATTTGGTCTCATGTGAATTTAATTCGTTCTCTGGCCAGAAGAACCCAGAGAGGGTAGAGGACATGTCTTCCTCCCCTACAATGGCAAGGTTTCATTACCCAAGGTGAAAGTTTATGGTCCAAAGCTAGAGTTTTATCTTCCATTTGAATTTCAAGTGAAGCAGTATCTATATCTTGGTGTAGGTCATTTCCAAATAAGATAAAATACTGAAACATTAATTACTAAATATAAGTTTATCTACTTTTGACTTATTTTTACCGAGAGATTAAAAGATATTCGGGTCTGTTAATAAACATGTTCTTTCACCACAAAAACTATACTATAAAGAAACGTGTCTCTAGAAATAGAGGTGGTTTAGTCATAAGTTTGCTAATCTCCTAGAGAATGCTGCTGTGTGACAGTTCAGATGTCTACTTCCTCATTTGCTGCTGTGTGACAGACAGATCACAACTGTCTACTTCATTTTCACTAAAAATTAAGGTTACCAAGGGTTAAGAACTCTACTCAATAAGTAAATGAAAATACTAGAAACAGTAAAGAAGGGAGGCAATCAGAAAGGTCTGAAAAGTCTGAAGGATGTGTTGTTGTTAAGGAAAAAAGGAAAGCAGTTTGGTCCTAAAGTAGTTGTTTGGTGGTGGTTTAAAGGTTGTTCCAGAATGAGGAGCAAAGTGAAGGAGAAAAACCTGAGCGAGTATAGCAAGTTGTAAAGGGTCTGCCGAAGGAGGGGTGGGAGGGAGAGGGGGAAAGAGGAGGGAAGTGGGGGGGCAAAGACCTTATTCATATCAGGCTAAGGTTGAATGCATTTATTTATATTTTTATATATATATATATTTTAATGAGCTCAGTAATGTACTGATGCAAAACTGGAGGTTGAAATTCTCTGTTAAAAGGACAGTTTCTTGGATTCCTGGTCTGCTCCTAGTACGAGACTGTAGTTATTGTCACTCCAGTCACGTGGGTAACTAGTGTTTCACAGTCACATGAGATCTTCTTTAATCAGGTGTTCAAACCTAGAGATGTCTTCCCCCAAATAGAATTCTAAATGAAGTATTCTTGACCTCTGACTTTTCCCAGAGGACCCCTGGAAAATCTCAAAGGAGTTGGTGTCTCACTCGTAAAAAGAGAGATGTTAAACTAATTGGGTTTACTTGATAAGTTAAATTGCATGGCAAGCACTGCCAAATAAGAAGTGATGGTTAACCCTCTCTAGGTTATATTTGTATGGGTATATGTTATTAATATAAATATTTCAGAAAGCATATGAAATTTCTAGAAATTTGTGTTTTTTGTTTGTTTTTAGGAAAATTAGCTCTGCGCTAACATCTGCTGCCAATCCTCCTCTTTTTGCTGAGGAAGATTGGTCCTGAGCTAACATCTGTGCCCATCTTCCTCTACTTTATATGTGGGATGCCTACCACAGCATGGCGTGCCAAGCGGTGCCATGTCTGCACCCAGGATGCGAACTGGCGAACCCCAGGCCACTGAAGTGGAACGTTTGCACTTAACTGCTGCACCACTGGGCCGGCCGGTAGAAATTTGTTCATCCTAGCTGTCGATGATCTGTCCTGGTATAATGTTATCCTTCACAACTCCAGTTATCTTAACATGTTGACTGTCACAGAGACAACCAAATTTCCTTGTCAATTGTATTATAATGAACACATCAGATGTTTAAGCATGGCCATTTTAAGCCTTATGTCATTCACAGATAGTGTGTTACTGATACTTTTCTGAAACCTCTTGTAATCTGCTGCAGGCTTCACTGTCAACAAAAAAAAGGACTCTCTCAGAGAAGCATGGAAAAGACTGTAACAGATACTCTGGGGTACAGGCTTCTGATGTCACTGCTTACATAACTTTAAGATCATACCACTGAACTGAATAATGATTTCCAGAACTAATGGAACCCAAGATCAACAAAGACCTGGATTTATCACATGGGACTGAGTGGACTGATAAAGAACAACTATGATTTCTTCGACTTTTGCTCGGAATACCGCTGGTTCTTCTATGTTCTATTTTTTTGGATTTAAGGAACCCTTTTTCTCTTAACCTATCTATGACTTAGGGCAACTTAGTAAATTATATCTTTGTAAACAAAAATGAAACATTTATCTTTTCTCCCTGCCTGATGCCTCCAAAATTTGGAAACCCTTATTGAATATTCTTATTTTCATGGCAATATAGTTATTTGAGTAAGTTCAATGAGAATTTGTTCTCCTTGTAACGAGACACAATTGGAAACACTGGCTCTATCACCAAGGCTTTGACTGGAATGTCCGACTTGAGAATGATGCGCGCAGAACCAGGTGTGACCAGTTTTAAGGGACTAAGGTTGACTTTAGGAGCCAGTGCCTACAAAGCCCTCCTGGACAACCGGCCTGGGACCAGGCTTACAGTGCTCCTACCTCACAAGTGCATCAGGGCACCTACTTCCTCGCAGCCCCAAGACACTTAGGATATTTTGGGGACCTTGAGAAGGAAGAATTCATCCAAATCTGTAGGTACCACAAGTGAAGTCTGATGGTAAGTTCTTGGCTTGGCTTCCTAGCCTCAAGGCTTTTAAAAATCCAATCTGAGATTCCTATTAAAAGTTCCAGCAAAACAAACTTAAAAAGACCTATGTTGTCAGTTACTATTCTTGCTGAACTTACATAAACAATCAGGCCAAGTTTGATGAGACTAGACTTGTCTTGTAAACAAAAATAGTCTTACCTTGATTATCTTTGATAAAAATAGGAGGGATTATGAGAGAGATCTTATGCTTCAATGGAAAACACTAATCCTCCTTTGTGGATTATCAGATTCTAGTCTTGTTCGTTGTCTTTGAGCTATTTTCACCTCTGTGTAAGCTGGATCCTGCCATCTTGAGCCTTTTGTCAGTAATTAACATTTCTAGTTTCCTTCCACCCTTCTGACTTAGCATCACGAAGAACTAAAACTGCTCTTTTCCTGAAGCTGGACAACTTGATATAACGTTATTGGATTTACCACAACAGTTTGGGCCACTCAGGAAGTTCACCAGAACATAATCCTTTGAGCTCTGGGAAATAGCCATGACTGTGAGACTCCCACTACCATCCTTACTCCACCATCTAAAGATGCTTTGAGACCAAGGTCTGGAAATCCTTTTGACTGACTGCCCTCTTGACTTAAAAACTGAGTTTATAACCTGCTCCAGCCATTAGTTTTTGTTTTTCCATAAAACAAAATGTCTGTGTCTATGTCTTTGTCTTCTTTCCCTTTGCACATCTCCTACTTCCCAACTGCTAACTCGAATCTTCTCTCCACAGCCTCCAACTCGGCTTCTGGTTTGTGAAACTTCTTGGGAAGTTTTAGACAGGGGAAATACAGGCGTCCAGAATACACCATGTGGCATGAAAATTATTTTGAGCTGAAGGCATCTAAGAATCAACAGATGCAGGTAGAGGCTTTATTTCCTGAACTCCCTGTGTCCTCCTAAAAGCAGAACTTCCCAAAAGAACTCAACTGTCGTAAATCTTCTCCCCTGGGGGAATTTTGGTACCAAAACAGACATCATCACAAAACTATCATATCTCTCATCTATTCTTCTAAGGGACCATTTATTTTTCCTAAAAATCATTTTTTTTCCCATCAGTGCCCTTTCTCCCCCTCCCCATCCCTTACTAAGATGGGATATAAGCCCCTAATTCTGCCTCCTTGAGTCACTTTGAACTCTCATGTACATACATGAATAAAAATCTGCCTTTTTGATTGCTAATTCGTCGGTTTAATTCACAGGCCTCAAGCACTGAATCTAAGAGGGTAGCAGAGAGATTTTTTCTCCCCAGCAGGCAATGGTTGAGTCCAGTGGCGTGCTCACATAACCTCAGCGATACAGGCAACTTCTCATCTAGCAACTACAGTTAGTTATATACATAAAAAAAAGGTTTTCTTATTCTTAAAGGAAGTTCAACGGTTTAAAAAACAGCATTGAAGTCTTGCAATCAGATGGGTCATGACTGTTCTTTTTTTTTTCATTTTGCAGCCTCCTCCACAAAGGAGTAAAGTTTACCTGCTTTTAGTCAAATTTCAGTCATTATTTCCAAATGTTTACAGCATAGTGAATAAGCTGTAATTTTACACATTGAAAAACAAGACAAAGTGGTCAAACTGATTATATCATGGCATTGATACGATGTAAAACGTAAGACAGAGGGAGATCCACAAGCCACCACACAGCTGCCAATGCCAATTCTAACTGCTTCTCTTTAAGACAGCAATTTTACATAAATGCTTATCTGGCAGCACAGCATAAACCACAGGGTTAAAAGAATTTCTTCTGTCATGTAAATGTGGAATTGAGACCTAAAACCGTCAAACTTAGCAACAAACTATTTTTTTTCAAGAGCAAAGTAATATGGAACCCATAGGACTCATGAGAAAACCTTAAACTAAATTATTAGACACTTTTAGGGGCATTGGTTAAATTCTGAAGATGCTGCATTAAAACAGAACTTACTCTTTTCAGGCATTTAAAGATTTTCATGCACAGTGTACCTGAAGTTTTTGATCTCTTGGTTTTCTTTGACTCACACCTCCTCTCCTTCATATAAGAAAGCCCTCTTAGTATAAGGAAAGCCCAGATTAACAGTCCTGGAAAATCTGCACTAAGGTTCAACCAAAATATTTGATCTAATTGCAATTCTGCTAAACCAAATACCACTATTTGGGGTTCTCATTTGTAGACTATTCAAAAACAAATGTTTCTCCTGTTAATCATCAATTTATATAACAGCAAAGGATAAAAGAGATCACTTCAGGTGGAGGCAATGTTTCTTGAAAGCACCAAGGTGGGGAGGGGCAGGTGGAGTGACCAAGCAGATGAACCACCACCTTTCACTTAGTTTTCCCTTAAAAAAAAGTCGAACTGCTTTCAATTTTCTGGAGTGAAAATGGCAGCACGGGAAGGATATTAAAATGTGCTAGCAAACTGCTTCTTTCAGGTCCTCATAAAATAATGTTTCCTAAAGTATAATTTGCCACCGGGCTTGCGATGAGCACCTTTCACATCAGGTGACATGCAAAAACCCATCACTGGCTCAGCAGGAGACAGGCTTTTTGTACACTCTAGTTAACAGGAAGTCTTTCAAGAAGATAAAAGGAAGGGAGGGGGTGGTAATCCAACTTGTAATGCCCACCCAGAATCCCAGAAGGAAAAAAAGAAAGCCATTGAAATAAAGACAGTTTAGCAATATCCTGAAGGTCAGCTGTATTTCCATAAGACTCTAAATGGCAGAGCGAGAGAGTCTTGAGTGTGCTCACACTTAGGTTGTGAAAAAGAGAGCCACAAAGTAACGTAGAAAATTCAAGAGCCTGAATTTAGTCTCTGCTTTCTGCTCAACACTCCTAAAATATTTTTTTGCTGCGCTTTCATGCTGTCTGTTTTCACAAGAGAAACAAGGGTCTCTGAAGAACTGGCGGCAGTGTTACAACTCAACCAGTGGTGTGATGCTCCTCCAGTGAGGTCTGGACAACTTTATTCAACAAGCGACAGCGCTGGGGGCGGCTGAACTGCTTCTTCAACACTATGCACTCAACTGCGCAGGGCGAGGGTGTGTCCCTGTACCCTAATCTGCCGTTAACCCTGCAGAGCCTCAGGCTCACAGTGTTCACCAGCGTTGTCAGGAAGGAAGTGCCTTTGTTGCTACATCAAGCACACCCAAGTATATCGTGAATGAGCAGTACAGAAGGACAATAGGGGGAAACAAATGCACTCATTAAGAAATGTAAGACAGCTGATAGCCAGGGTAGCTGCACAGGAAATGTGGCCAGGAGCCAGAATTTTGTGGCAAAAGAAGGAACAGTGTTTTAGAACTGTTTAATTTTATACTTTGCTAAGGCACAACCAAAGTTTTTTTAGATTTGTTTTGGCAAGTGTTTCTCCCGCTGGAAGATCATGAAAGTAGGTGGAAGTATCTGCCTAATGGCATGTTGGCTTGCTAAAGTAAGGAAAATAGTTACTTGGACAAAAACTAAAGTCAGTAGGTGAAGGAAAACAAAGAAATTTGTACTGGTTTTAAATGTGTACCAAGGCTACTTACTGAATACTGGGAAAATGACAGAAGTGTTTTATACCTTTGCATAAGAAAAAAAAGGTGTTCTTTTTGAAGCTGTAGCTCAGGATTTAATCTGGGGTAATGTCACCATGTGATAAAAACAATCTGGATTTTATAATAATGTAAGCAGGAAAAGTGGTAAACTGCTACACGGCACAGAGCTCCAAATACAGTGATATACGAGCAAAGGGGTCAGATGAGGGGTTTACTCCAGGCAGGTGTTATATTTGTGAAAGGCGATTCAGTTTGTTATACATTCAAATCCAAATTAGAACTAGCTGCCTTACAATGAGATTTCACTACCATTTCTTGGCACTTTAATTTTTGGGAGTTCTGTTACAAGTTCAAGTAAGTTAGAGCTGTTCTTAATCCTTATATCTATTTCCTTCAAAAAATGAAGGATCAGGTATTCTAATAGGGTTTATGTAAATAGAATCCTGATCATTTTAGCTCTAGTTAACTCGACACATTTCCCTGGGAATAACCATGGCCTCTCTGAAAACTGGAAAATACTGCATAATTTAAAAAGTCAGAGTATAATGACCTTAACTGGTAACTTTAAACTATGCTAGGAGGATGGAATATGGGTAGGCCAGACCACAAATCAAGTTTGCCTAGCCATAAAAACAGTGACAACTTAAAGATCTGCAAAGATCAAAGGAAACAGAGCAACTTTAACTGGCTTGGAGGTACAACATTCTACAGGTGCCTTGTGGACCTTCAGAAAGGTTACAAGATGACCCGCCCACTCTGACTGGCTATGGCCATACACTGACAACCCCAGAGCCCACCACAAATCTGGGATGTGACAAGTATAGGACCAAGTGGCAGGTCTGAGCTTGCTTATGACCCTCCAACTACACAGAGGGAGGCAGCCAGAATCCCACAGACAGCTCTTTTTCACCTTGGAAAACCATCCGTGAGGTTACTATGACAAAAATATAAATCAAGGCTGACACAGCTAAGTGCCAGCTCACTGCTGGCCATCTGGATATGGGGTTTTGCCAGCCCTTAGCTGTTTTCATTATTTAATCAAATGTTAAGAAAAGTATAATTCGCATGCAACCCTTGTCAAAAAAGAGAAAAAGGTTAATTTCCTATGATCACCACAAACTGTTAAACAATCAAGAAAAGCCCAATTTTTCCAGCTTTCAAGTATATACACATATCACATCTATTTCATTTTAAACATCTTTGGTGACGGGGAGGGGGAAGAGGACAAATGAGATAAAGGCATGAGCTAAACATCCAACAAGCCCCATTCCTCATTCTCTGTGTGGTTGGCAGCATTAGTCGGAAAGTCACTCATTTGCTGTGATGGTCATGATATACTTGAATGCGTAGATCTTTAAGAACTTCCTTATTCATTTGGCCTGTAGTAGGTGCTTTTTTGTTTTCTTGGTGGAATAATTCATCAGTGCTTCCTGAGAGGCTCAAACAGGATCACTGGCCAGATTCCAAAGAGAAACTGTTTGGGAAACAAGTTAGGACAAAATGAAAGAAGATAAAATTGTTCCACGTTTTCCCTGAAATAGAATCTATGGGTTATGACTACAGTGCTTGGTAGCTTTGCCAGCAGTTGTCCTGGTATTAGTAGCCTGAGTGCGGCATATTCTTTCCAGACTTGCACAAGATCTCAAAAACTATTCTTATTTAATTTATTTAAATGTATTAAGCATCTACTTTGTCAAGCATGGAGCTGGGCATTTGCAGAACAGTAGGCAGAAGACTTACGATTCAAGAGCATCTGGTTCTAAAGCCTGTACTCTCTCCACTACCTTCTTGCACCTCCATCCCATCCTCCCAGCCCCCCCATTCCCTCAACATACACACACACACACTCTCTCTCTCTCTTTCACGCCCCCCCCCCCCCCCCGCCCCCAGGAATGGGCCTTACCTTCACTTTTGGCCTGTATCTCAGGTAAAGTGTTCTTGTATATAAACTGAAAGAACAGGGGAGAGGGAGAAAGCTCTTCAGACTAAATTTTTAATCCATGCAAACTGGCTTACTGACAAATTTAACCATAGTGCCTCAGTATATACAGAGAAAAAGCAACATTAGTATATCCTTTGTTCATTTTGCAAGCTTTTTTTCTAGCATCTACTCTGTGCAGAACAGTTGGCAAGAAGCCAAGGAAGATGGAGAAATCATCAACTCTCAGGTTGTGACCTCAGGATGTTTGCAGCTTCGTAGGGAGCATTCCACTCATGCTTGATATGATTCATATCACGAGTGCCCGTTTCATCTTTGAGTAAGTAAGGATTAAAGTAAGGATTAGTATGGATTAAAGGATTAGAGGCAGTAAGGATTAAAGCAGAGTATTCTTAGAATATTTTGGAAATGGTTATATCAGCTTTATCAGAGTTACAATGAGATAAGCAGGAAGGTAACGGAAAGTCTTCTTCATACTCTCCTTTAATGTGAATCACCTCTGTAAGATAAGCTCGGATTCTAAAACCAGTGCATCTAGCGAAAGTAAAGTTAAATTTATCCTCGAAAAATTCATTAAACTGTCCATAACATATAGCATACACAGTTTTATGTACAGTACACTATTATGAATAGTGCTATAGTTTATCATGAATACATATGCAAAACATAATTTTATAGTGTGAAAAGTTTTCTCTTTTAAACAAGAGAAAGAAAAAGTGAAGGAGCATGGCTAGTTGAATTTGTGTAGTTTAATGTGGCTACGATGCCACTCTGCTCTACCCACAACAAAAACTGTAAAGAGGAGCATGAGATATTATGAAGAATACTCCACTGTCTTAAAATTCAAGAGAGACTGCAAAGCTGGAGGAGAAAGAAGGGACTTGTTCCTTCTTGTTTTATTTTTGTGAGGGGTTGTTGGCTTGTGGTTCCTGTCAACAGCATCCCAACAGAACGTTGTCACAGTGGCAGCAGCAGTTTGTCCCTCTAGCAGCAGAGCCTTGAAGAGGCCTGGGTCCCAGCCCCTGGCGTCTCTCCTGTGAGCCCAGACACCAGCACCAGCTGAGCCATGTCTCCTCTTCACACCTGAGTTTGGAGTCCCCAAATTCTTTAATAATTTTCCCATCAAGAGACAGGATCTGTGCTCCTTCTAGTTGAATCTGTGACTTTGACCAACAGAGTTTGGTGGACATGAGACCATATGAATTCTGAGATTAGGTTATAAAAGGCCCTGCCGCTTCTGCCTGGTTCTCTTGAGATGCTCCCCCTGGAGACACCATCTGCCACGTAAGAAGGCTGACAACACTGAGACTGGAGAGACCATGTGGAGGCAGCTCCAGTTTACAGACCTAGCTGTGCTCCTAGATGACAGCCAGAATCAAAAGACACCCTAAGTGAGCCATCCTGGGTGTCCATTCTAAGTGGAGCCTTCAGATGACCACAGCCTGAGCTGACATCTGACACCAACCCTATGGAGACTCCATGTGTGGACCACCTAGCTGAGCCCTTCCAAACGCAAGACCCACAAAGTGTGAGCAAATAAAATGGTTATTTTAAGATGGTAAATTTGGGGTTGTTGTGTAACATTACTAACTGAAATATGCCCCAGCCCTTCTCTACTTTTCTTCTGGAACTCCAATTAAATGTATGTTAGACTCTCTCACTTTATCTTCCATTTCTCTTAACCTCACTTCCATATTTTTTGTATTTTTCTCTGTTGCATTTAAGTAATTTTTTCCTGACCTATTTCCTAGTTGACTAATTCCCTCTTCAACTGAATCTAATCTGTTATTAGTCCTGTACTGTACATTGAGTTTTGCATTTTGGCTACTATAGTTTTCATTTCTAGAGATTCTATTTGGTTCTTTTTCACAGTTCCTTGAAAAAGTGTCTTTTTCAGGAGTGACGTCAGCATCATGGCAGAGTCAGTCCTCCTGGCGATCTCTCCCCTCCATGATACAACGAAAAACACATTCACACTCCAACAGAGGACATCCACACAACACAAAAGACGTCTGAGAGACCCACACGGCCAGATGTCAGAGGGTGGAGAGGCTGGAGCCCCCCTCAGATGAGGTGCAACGGGGTAAGAGAAAACTTCACTCCCTCCCCAAAAGACTGTGATCTGGGACTGCAAGCGGCCTCGAAGAGGGGAGGGGATGCCCATTTGTGGGAACATCAAAGATCCCCGAGGGCCCTTGCAGCCTAGGGGGAAGCTCCCTACTGTGGTGAAAGCTATTGTGGGGGGTGAGCTCATCAAGCAAACATCCCAGGAGAGCAGACAGCCAGAGCAGAGCAAGTAAGCCTCGGACAGTTCATAGGAGAAAGCGCCTCTCCCCCATCCACCCAGCGCCTAGGATCCCAGCGGAATGCAGAGGGCTCGGAATACGTGGCTCTTCACTCCCCCTCCAGTGGCGATAGGTGGTAACTGCAACCAAATAATACCACGATGCGAAAGAACAAAGCCACACCCTCTAGCAGTATCACACATTATATTAAATCTCAAGACCAGAGAGAAAATCACAAGTACCCAGAAATCAGTCCCAAGGACACAGAAATATGTAATCTAAATGACAGAGAATTCAAAATAGCTATCATCAAAAACTCAACAAATTAAAAGAGAATGTAGAGAAACAATTCAACGAGTTCAGGAGCTACTTCACAAAAGAGATAGAAACTATAAAGAAGAATCAATCAGAAATACTGGAGATGAAAGACACAACTGATGAGATAAAACAAAATATGGATTCCCTGTATGCTCGAGCGGACATCATAGAGAAGCAAATCACCATAATCAAAGATAGACATGTTGAAATGCTCCAGATAGAGGAGGAGCGAGAACTAAGACTAAAAAGAAGTGAAGAAAGTCTACAATAAATATCCGATGCAATTAGGAAATACAGCATGAGAATTATAGATTTTCAAGAGGGAGAAGAGAAGGAGAAGGGAGCAGAAAGCTTGTTCAAAGACATTATAGCAGAGAACTTCCAAAACGTGGGGAAGAACATGGAAATCCATGTGGAAGAGACTACCAGATCTCCTAAATATGTCAATGTAAAAAGACTTACTGCAAGGCATATCATAGTGAAACAGGCAAAAGTGAATGACAAAGAAAAACTAAGGGCAGCGAGGCAGAAGAAAATGACCTACAAAGGAACCCCTATCAGGCTTTTAGCAGATTTCTCTGCAGACACCTTACAAGCTAGGAGAGACGTGAATGATATATTCAAATCATTGAAGGACAAAACCTTTCAGCCAAGAATACTCTATCCAGCGAAAATATCCTTCAGATATGATGGAGAAATAAAAAATTTCTCAGAAAAACCAAAGCTAAGGGAGTTCATAGTCACAAGACCTCCCCTTATAAGAAATGCTCAAAAAGGTCCTCATACCTGAAAAAAAAAAAGGAGGAGAAAGGGGTTACAAAGCTTGGAGTAAAGAGATAAATAGGCAGACAAAATCAGAATAGGATAGCAAATACTCAAGTATAACATTAAAGATAAAGGGAAGGAAAACACCAAAAACAAAGATAATCTTGTCATTTTAAGCACACACTCACAACACAAGATGGAATAAGATATGAGAAAAACAACTTAGGAGGGGAAGAGGAAAGGTACTGAATCAGTTTAGTCTAAGGAAATAAGAGCCATCAGAAAATATCTTATCTACAAGATTTTGAATACAAATCTCATGGTAGCCACTAAACAAAAGAGCAGAACAGAGACACAAATAATAAATAAGGAGAAAACTAAGAAACCCAACATAAAAAACTATATAAGTCAATTGATAGACTGAAACACATGGGGTAGGAAACAAAGGAAATGCAAGAGAACCAGAAAAATGAGTGATAAAATGGCAGTATTAAGCACTCATACATCAATAATCACCCTATATGTAAATGGATTGAATTCTCCAATAAAAAGACAAAGAGCAGTGAGACGGATTAAAGAACAAAACCCAACCATATGCTGCCTCCAGGACACACATCTCAGCTCCAACAACAAACACAGGGTCAGAGTGAAGGGATGGAAGACGATATTCCAAGCTAATGGCAAACAAAAGAAAGCAGGTGTCACAATACTTATATGAGACAAAGAAGACTTCAAGATGAGACAGGTGAAGAGACACAAAGAGGGGCAGTATATAATGATCAAAGGGACATTCCATCTCATGCCATACACAAAAGTAAACTCAAAATGGATCAAAGACTTGAAGATAAGTCCTGAAACCATAAAACTCCTGGAAGATAATATAGGTAGTACATTCTTTGACATCAAACTTAAAAGGATCTTTTCGAATACCATGTCTTCTCAGACAAAGGAAAGAAAAGAAAAAATAAACAAGTGGGAATTCATTAGACTAAAGAGCTCCTGCAAGGCAAAAGAAATTAGGATCAAAACAGAAAGACAACCCATCAATTGGGAGAAAATATTTGCAAATCATATATCCTACAAGGGGTTAATCTCCATAATATATAAGGAATTCACACAACTGAACAACAAAATAACAAACAGCCCGATCAAAAAATGGGCAGAGGATATGAACAGACATTTTTCCAAAGAAGATATACAGGTGGCCAATAAGCACATGAAAAGATGTTCAACAGCACTAATCATCAGAGAAATGCAAGTCAAAACTACACTAAGATATCATCTAACACCCATTAAAATGGCTCTAATTGCTAAGACTAAAAATAACAAATGTTGGAGAGGGTGTGGAGAAAAGGGAACCCTCATACACTGCTGGGAATGCAAACTGGTGCAGCCACTATGGAAAACAGTATGGAGATTCCTCAAAAAACTAAAAATAGAAATACCATACGAACCAGCTATCCCACTACTGGGTATCTACCCAAACAACTTGAAATCAACAATCCAAAGTAACATATGCACCCCTATGTTCATTGCAGCACTATTCACAATAGCCAAGACATGGAAACAATCCAAGTGCCCATCGACTGATGATTGGATAAAGAAGATGTGGTGTATATATACAATGGAATACTGCTCAGTCATAAAAAAAGACAAAATCATCCCATTAACAACAACATGGATGGACCTGGAGGGAATTATACTAAGCGAAATACGCCAGACTGAGAAAGGCAAACACCATATGACTTCACTCGTGTGGAATATAAATAAACACATGGACAAAGAAAACAGTCAGTGGTTACCAGGGGAAGCGAGGTGGGGGTGGGCATGGGGGGTGAAAGGGAGCACTGATGTGGTGACAGGCAAGAAATAATGTACAACTGAAATTTCACGATGTAAACTATTATGAACTCAATAATAAAAAAAAAAGTCAAACTCGGTAAAAACTTTCACCAGTTGCTGCTCCTTAGTGACTAAAGGGATTACATTTGTAACCCTGGCCTTGGATTATTCAGTGAATGAAGTACTGATGCATCCTTGAGAATCTGACATGACCCCACAAGACAAAGTCTAAGGGAGATATATCAGGTGATGTAGGTGGCTGAGGTTTTCCAGTGTTCTAAAAAACTGTCATATACAAATAATAAAATTAAAACCTTACTATTTGAAATAAATAAAACTAAATGATTATAAAAGAAAATAATTTTTCTTTTTCCTTGAAGTTATTTTTAAGTTTGATTGATTTCAAGCATAGGAATTAACATTTTTATAATCATTAATAATTATAATATCTGATATTTTTGCAGGTCTCTTTCTGCTGTACTATTTCTGTTGGGTTCTTGCTCATGGTGTCTTGTCTCCTTGTGTGCTTGGTTATTTTTGACAGTGCACTGCTTACTCTTCTTAAAAATTGCTTGTGAAGATTCTTTGGAAACTGTGATGACATCTTTCTCCAGAAAGGTTTGGTGTTCGCTTTTGCCAGGCACTTGGGGAATATTACAGGTCTAAGACAACCTTCCTCAACTCCATGGCATGAAGTTCCCCAGATCACTCAGGTGGATGGGCTGCAAATCTTTGCGAGGGGTGGCTGATGGCCATGACTTCTGTGGAACATATTCCTCTTCTCCACTTTCCTTCTTCTTCTTGTTCTGCTCAGTGCCAAAACAGCTTACTTTGCAGTTAATTGGGGATGGAGTATAGAGCAAGTTTACTGCTGATTCATCGAGCTTGATGTGGGGGAGTCTTCCATTTGACTCCCTCCCTTGGGCTGGCTCCTCTCCTCAGGTTAGCCCTAGGCCGTGATTTCTGTCCCCTTTGTTCCATGAAGCCATGAAATCAGAGACTAAATTTGATGGATTGACAAAAATTCTTTTGGCCCAAAGTTGCTGTGGTATTCCTTTTTAGGTACCTGCTTTCTCTTACACTTTATGACTTGTTAGTTTCTTTTAATCTTGCCAGTCTTTCAAGGTTTTAATATTTTACCCAACACTTTTAGTTGTTTTTGACAGGTAATCTGTTTGAATAACCTAGGCTGACGTAATTGCAAAAGGAAGTCCTGTTTAATCATTTCAACAATCTACGGGAGTAAATAGTTTTATCCTTATTTAACGGATTAAGAAATTGAGGCTTAGAGCCAAGTAAATAACTTGGTTCAAGACTGTTACACAGGGGCCGGCCCCGTGGCCGAGTGGTTAAGTTCGTGTGATCTACTTTGGCAGCCCAGGGTTTCACTGGTTCGGATCCTGGGCGCAGACATGGCACCACTTGTCAGGCACTGCTGAGGCGGTGTCCCACACGCCACAACTAGAAGGACCCACAACTAAATTATACAACTATGTACTGGGGGGCTTTGGAGAGACGAAGGAGGAAAAAAAAAAGAAAGTAAGAAAGAGAAATTGTTCAGACAGTTAGCAAAATTTGAATGATGCCTTGACTTGGATGGTAGTACTGAATTAATGTTAATTTCCTGAGTGGAAGGGTGCTATTACGGTAACTTAAGAGTGCCCAAGTTTCATGGTGATACACACTGGAATAGTTAAGGCGTGATGGGCATCACGTCATACAATGACTATAGAATAAATATACACACGTACATATGTGTATTGGTGTTTGTGTGTGTATAAAACAGATGTGGTTAAACGATAACAATTGGGAATCTGGGAGAAGGGGATATAGGAATTCTTCAGAGCAATCTTGTAACTTTCCTGTAAGTTTGAAGCTATTTTTTAATTTAAAAAAAAGGAGGGATCAGCCCAGTGGCACGAGTGGCGGAGTGGTTAAGTTCATACACTCTGCTTCTGTGGCCCGGGGTTCATGGGTTTGGATCCTGGGCATGGACCTACACACTGCTCATCAAGCCATGCTGTGGCAGCGTCCCAAATACAAAACAGAGGAAGACTGGCACAGATGTTAGCAACAATTTTCCTCAAGCAAAAATAGGAGGTTTGGGGGCCGTCCCTGTGGCCGAGTGGTTAAGTTTTCGCGCTCCGCTTCGGTGGCCCAGGGTTTTGCTGGTTTGGATCCTGGGCACAGACATGGCACTGCTCATTAGGCCACATGAGGTGGCATCCCACGTGCCACAACTAGAAGGACCCACAACTAAAATATACAAGGAGGGGGTTTGGGGAGAAAAAGAAAGCAAAAAACAAAAAGATTGGTAACAGTTGTTAGCTCTGGTGCCAATCTTTAAAAAAAAAAAAAAAGAGGAGGTTTGGCAACAGATGTTAGTTCAGGGCCAATCTTCCTCACCAAAAAAAAAAGAGAGAGAGAGAAGAGAGAAGGCCAGGCCTCCAGAATGTGTGTTTTTGAGATATTTGTAGTAAACGAGCAATTAGAAAAATGATCACCTCACTGGTAGTCAAAAAATGCCTTCTAAAACAACAGGATATTCATTTTTGTGAAAAAGAAGGGGCTAAATTTACATATATGCTTATAGATGCATAAACTGTAAGAATATGTCGACTGGTAAGTAATAGCAGTTATGTCCGGGCTGAGGGGCAGAGGTAGAAGACAAACCTCCTTTTTCCTGTATACTCTTTCATACTGTTTGAATTTTTTACCAAATGATTATATTACCTATTCAAAAAATAATTTAAAAATAAAACAATGGGATTTTTTTTATATCCATTAAGTGAGCTACAGTATTTTGAAATTTCCTTCTGTATTCTTTAGTTGCAGTGAAAATGGTATGATCACCTATTACTTGTCAGTGAAAATTGATACAACCCATTTCAAAGAAATTTGACACTACATGTGTTCATGAAAATAAAATATTTATATTTTTTATCCAAGTTATTATATTACTCAGAATTTATCCTAAAGAAATAACCCAGAAAAATGAAAATCTGTGTGTAAACACAAAAATGTTTATCACAGGGTTATCTAGTTTAGCAAAACAACAATAATAATAGAAAAAAAATAAAACAACTACCTATTAATGCAGAATCAATCACAGAGTAAGTTATAATATGTCTTTTATTCATCCATTTAAAATTATAAATATGTAAAATTTATAGTAACATGGAAAGATATTTTGATTTTTAAGTTAGACTAAAATCATATATATGTAATTATTAACCTGTGTAAAAACTAGATTGCATGTGGACGAAGGCTAAAGTAAATACAACATCATGCCGTCTATACAGAAATTGATATATAATAATGTATACCTGAAATTACACAATGTTATAAGCCAAAATGACCTCAATAAAATAATTCTTTTTTTTTAAGGAAGATTAGCCCTGAGCTAATCCAGGTTCCTATCCAGAAAGATGCATTGCATTTAGTTTTTATATCATATCTTTTTTTTTCCCCCTAAGGATTAGCACGTGGGCTAACAACTGTTGCCAGTCTTTTTTTTTTTTCCTGCTTTATCTCCCCAAACCCCACCCCCACCCCCACCCCCGTACACAGTTGTATATCTTAGTTGCAGGTCCTTCTAGTTGTGGGATGTGGGATGCCGCCTCAATGTGGCCTGATGAGCGGTGCCATGTCCGTACCCAGGATCCGGACCCTGGGCCGCTGCAGCGGAGCATGGGAACTTAACCACTTGGCCATGGAGACAGCCCCTTTATGTCATATCTTAACAGTGTTTTTCTAACTAGAAAGTTCTTCAGTCTTTCCTTGTCTCTCATGTACTTGATTGTCTTAAACAGTACAGGACTTTCATTCTGTAGGACTTTCATTCTGTAGGACTTTCAACATGGGTCCAGCATTGTTTCCCCACGGCCAAAGCCAGGCCATGTATTTTTGGCAGGAATACCACTAAAATGATGCTGAGCTCATCTCAGTGCATTACATCAGGAGACACACTACACTGACTGCTCCATCATGGGCAATGTTAGCCTCAGATGCATGGTCAAGTTGATTGCTGCCAATTTTCTTCACTGTAAAGTCACCATTTTCCCTTTTGTATTAGTATTTCATTGGAAGACATTCTGAATTATGCCAATACGTGTTCCTCATCAAACTTCCGCCTATTAGCCAGGGTATCCATTGATAACTAATGCCTATCAACTATCCCGAAGATGGCTGCCAAATGATGATTATCTGTTTCCATTGTTCCTTCTACATTTATTAGTTGGCATTTTTCTGTAAAGAAGAGCTTTCCCTTCTCCTCATTTATTTATTCATTTATTTATTTACATTAGTATGCACTCACAGATTCCTATTTTATTCAATAGATTATAATCTGATGTTCTTCCTATTTAATTTTGATACTCAAATTATCTTAGCTTTGGCCAACGGTTGCTTTTGCTTGCTTTTCAGCCTTCAAAGGGGACAGAGGTAGGCAATATAGGTATGTGTAAACATATGTATACATATATTTAAAATTTATACAACACACGTACATCTAAGTTTTTCTATATCTGAGTGTGTGTACATATGTATGTATGTGTGTGTGTCACACACTCATGAGTTCACACCAATACTTTTAATTCCGATCTAAACGGCTCAGAGTTCCTTTTAGTTTTCTCTCTCTCTATTTGCAAATCCCTTCTGAGAGGGTGAAGAAATCAGGCTTTTGTTATCCTCAATATATTTACTTATTGTTTAATCAATTAATTTATTTGTTCAATGTAACCCATTTCCCAACTCCAGCTACCTTCTCATTTCCCCCTCCACAGCCCTGCCCCCATCACCCCACTTCCTTGCTCCGCACAGCAGCCCCTTCCTCTTCACCGCCAGATTTTCTTGGAAGCTCAGCATGCTGCTACCACTGACCCCTTCTTTTCACGTTCCCTAGTTCCTGGACATTGAATGCTGACAACTCTGTACAGCACTTCTTCCCCTCACTGCCCTGCTTCCTGGAAGGGTTTCCACACCAGGAGGAGAGAAGAATGAGAAAGCGAAAGCAAGATCGAAAGGGTAAGGTGGAAAACGGAAGAGGAAAGTAGGAAGCCCTAGCCTTTTAAAATGAAATGAGTCTAATTTCCCCTCTTTTTGAGTAGTTACTATAGAAACTCCTTACTGTATTGTATTATACTGCAGAAACATCCTTGAGACCTCTTGGCAGTGTTAAGGTGCCAAGTTTTTAATTCTTGTGTTTGCTTTATAGTTATTCTTGTTTCTCCTTTTCTATCACTCATCAATTTCCCCAAATATTTCCACCCATATACTTTTCCTTTTAAATCAGCCATTTCTCAGATGCTATGGGCTGAGAATCCAAATAATCAATGCACTAAGAAGTTGCAGAAAGTAATAGTAAAATAAATGTACTTGGAGCGCAGAGTTCACAGAGCTCTTCCATGATCAATAACCTTGAGCTCTTCACGGCGTGGATTCAGGGGTTCTTATTCAAAGTTGCCCGGAAGCTCTTTTTATGTAATTCTGAGTCAGTTAGATTTCAAATCATTCAAGTTGCCTGAATAAGCTCTCCACATAGGTGAAATGCAAATGTTATTTTGGGGAGGAATTCTAAAAATCTCACTTGAGTAAATTTTCACAATGGTTTAAGGAAAATTTCCTTCCCCTTTCTACAAATATTTCAGCTCTCTCAATTCTCGAGAAGAATTTGAGATTAAACATAGCCTGAGCCCCTGGTAAAGAGATCAATATGTACACTTCATTCATTAAATCATTTAACAATATATACTGATGGCTGTGTGACAGGCATTGTTCTCAGCATTTGGGAGAGGAGCAGTGAATAAGATAAAGTCTCTGCTCTCAAGGAACTGACAGTTTAGTTGGGGGAGGTGAACAAGTAAATAAAGACATACATAAATGCTTTGAAGGAAAATAAGGTCTGGTAAGGGGGGAGGGAGATGGAGGTACTATTTGAAGAGGGTGACCACAGAGAATTCTGATGCCATTTTTGCTGTAAATGGCTGACTTCCAATAGCCCCTTTATTAGGGGAGCAGGGGAAGAGAAGTGGCAATCAATTTATTTCCAGAAAGGAGACAAATTAAGCTGGGACTTCAGCTACTGATGCCTTCCCAGTCCCCTCGTCAGGGGATCTGGCTGCTCCCCCCACCCCAATTTATTCTCTATAAACAAAGCTCCGCTGATCAACAAGAAACGGAAATGTTTATATCCTACTTGCACTAAAAAAGGAGACGAATCATCTACTTGAAATCTAGATCATGTGTCAGAGGTCAGTCAGTACAATTCTCTCACTTTAAGGATGAGAAAATCGAGCTTCAGAGGTGGGAAAGGACTTGCTTAAGGTCACTAGCGGCAGAGACAAAGCTGGAACGTAAGTTCCTTATTCCGTCTCTGACATTTGATATTTACACCTCCTATTAGAAGCATAAAGAAAAAAACACTCCAATACTAGGCTAAAAGTCTCTATTTCCTACCTGAAAAGGATGTGAAGATAAGAACCAAGGCCAGTTAAAATATGCCACCATGCATGAAACTGTGTGGTAACACCTATAATAGGTGGCACCTTCTTTCGAAAGTTCCTGTGTGGAGAGGGGGAAAAAAAATGATCATGTTAATTTTTTTTTTTTCATATTTAGCAACTAATGCTGACAGTCTTAGAGCATTCTGAAATGTCATTCTCAAAGATAGCTATTATTTAGTTTCCTTAAGTCTGCTGTAGTCTGCCTTATCGTTTTCCAAAGTGCATTTTGAGGAATAGTATTCCTAGCAGAAGTTCCATGAAGAAATGAACCTGTGGTCAAAATAAATGTGAGAAACAGTACACAGTTTATTGCCCTCTTGGAGATTTGTAATGCATATTAACAGATTAAAGGCTTTGAAAAGTCCTACCATAATTAAAAGAGTTTATCTTCATTTTTTTCAGGTAATCTAATCCATGAGCCCTTTTTTCAGGTAAGATCTTATTAACACCTTATGGAACACGTGTTTCCTGGAACACACTTTGGGAAACACTGATCTGCTTAGCTGTTCACTCAAGAAACTAGATGCACGCTTTTCCCATGCCCTACATACGACCATCACATTAGAAGAGCACCATCCAGTCTACCAAGTCCTTTCATATCGGCTATTTCACTTCACAGTGAGTCTTTGAGGTGGCTATTATGACCTTTGCTTTATAAATTAGGAACCTGAAACTCAGAGAGATTGAATTGCCCAAGTCGGTCAGCTAGTGGCACAGCTGAATCTCAAATTCTAGATCTTTTGATTAAGTGCATACCATATTAATATTCTCACTTATTAGAGGGGAAAAATCAATGTGAAACATATTATTTGTCTAGATACTCCCATGAATTTTTGAGACGACTGCCATCTCTAAGAACCTACTTTGTTTTTTAGCGACTCTCCCCCAGAGGGTGATGACTTACGTCCACAGTGTGAAAGCTCCAGTGGGGGCTCTGATGGGTCTTACTGATTCAGAAACACTCACTTAGATCTTAGTTTTCTAAGTACTTGTCTGTTTGTGTACATTTAAAGTCTACATTTACTTATTTAACTTTTTATTATGGAGAATTTCAAACATGTGCAAAAATAGGCAACATACTAATATATCCATTACCCAGCTTCAACAATTATAACTTATGGCCAATCTTGTGTGATCTAAACTCTCATCCACTTCTCCCCTCTCATTTTATTTTGAAGCAAATGCCAGATATTATATCTTTTTATCTCTAAATATTTCAGAATATATCTACAAAAGATTAAAACCTCTTTAAAACTAACCATAATACCACTTTGACACCTAAAATATTAACAGTAATCCCTTAATATCATCAAATATTCAATTAGTAATCAAAGTTACAATCGTCTCATAAGTTTTTGGTTTTTTTTACAGTTTGTTTGAATCAAGATCCAAAAAAGGTGAACACATTGTGTTTAGTTGCTGTGTCTCTTAAGTCTCTTTTAGTCTGTATGTTCCTCCTCCCCTTTTCCCCACTGCAATTCATTTGCTGAAGAGACCACGTCACTCTTCCTGTAGATTTCCCACAGGCTGAATGTTGCTGATGGCCTCTCTATGGTGCTGTTCAATATTTTCCTCTGTCCTCTATGTTTCTGAAAAACTGTTAGGTCACAGAATTTTGAGTTGGAAGGACCCCCTAGTTTAACCTATTCAATAAGTTTATTTTATGGAAATTGAGGCCCAGAAAGATAGTGTCTTAGTGACAGACTAGGGTCCAGAAACCCAGGGTGAGTCACTATATAATTTTTTACAAGATGGTTAAAGTAACACTTGCCTTTCTTAGAAAATAACTTTAAGCATATTAAAGTACAAAATTATATACGTGTATTTCATACGCTTATTATAGATCATTCTTAGGTCTTCAGTAATGCAGATGAGGCAGATTTCAAAGACCTAGTCAATATTTGATTAACTGTATAGTTCTGTGACACACACACATAAATCCCTACAGATGTTATGAAATATTCTCAGGTCCAAATTGTAGGTAATTTAAACAAGTATTCCCAGTATTTGACCTTAATGTGCTGTACATATCTTTTTAACTTTAACAATGGCAAAATTTCACTTAGGGGCACTAATAATTCTATATGCCTATGAAATTCTCTGTATAACAGACTGCTTCCAAAAATAATTCTCAAAGATTGAAAATATATCTTACCTTAGTGATTCACAAAAGATGTTATCTATGTTCCATAATAAAAATCCCAATAAAAATAGACCCAAGGATGTATAACCCAGTCCTCTAAGCCATGGATAAACCCTGTGGGGAAAAAAAGAAAAGCAAAATGAAATTTTGTCAAGTCATGTCATAATCAGGGCTTGAGTTCACCACTTTCATGCGAAGGAAAGGTTTTCATTAGTATTAAAAGCAAACCTATCTACTAAATTCTCTAATACATTTGCCATTAAAAGGTACTGAGAGAGAATGTGCCAGTAAGACTTCCCTAAAGGTATCAAGAAGGCAATCTGAACGCCCCCAACACCTTTATCAGTCCCACGGAAGAGGCAGGGGTGGTGGAAGAGAATTAACATTGACTGAGTCACCTGATCTGTGTCAGGCACTACTGTAAATTAGATACACACATAATATACATAAATAAGCACACAACTACGAATAAAATCTTCAAATAAACCCTATGAGGCAGGTATTATTCTTTTCACTTCACTGATGAGGAAACTGAAGCTTGGTGAGTTATCCAAAATATTAACAGTAGCTTATATATTTTTTATAGCTTCAATGAGGTATCACTGACTTACATTAAACTACATATATTTACAGTGTACATACGATGAGGACATCTGTAAATGCCCATGAAACCAACCCCACAATCAAGATAATAAACCTATCTATATCACCTCCAAAAACTTAGTTTGTATTTTTTTTAGCATGTTATATAAATGGAATAACACAGTATACCCTCTTTGTTATATGGTTTCTTTCACTTGGTGTAATTATTTTGAAACTCATCCATGTTGTTATGTTCATCAATACTTCATTTCCTTTTATTGCTAAGTAGTACTCCACATTATGGATATATCACAATTTGTTTTATTTGTCCAAATGTTGGTGGACATTTGTGTTGTTTTCAGATTTTTCTATAACAAATAAAGTAGCTATGAACATTCACATATAAGTCTTTTTATAGACATACACTTTCATTTCTTTTGGGTAAAAAGCTAGGAGAGGAATGGCTGGATTGTATGGCAGGTGAATGTTAAACTTTCTAAGATGCTGCTAAACTGTTTTCCTAAGTGATTGTATCATTTTACATTCCCACCAGTAGTGTACAATCGTTTTCTGTTCTACATCCTCACCAAGACTTGGTATGACGTCAGTCTTTTTCATCTTAGTTGTTCGAGTAGGTGTGTAGTAGTATCTCATTGTGGTTTTAATTTGCATTTCCCTAGCAACTAATGTTATCGAGCATCTTTTCATCTGATTATTTGCCATCCAATAGTGTTTGTTGAATCTTTGCCATCAATACAAAAAATTGCTGTTTGACTTCTTACTGAGTTGTAAGAATTCTTTGTGTATTCTAAATTTAAGTCCTTTGTTAAATATATATCTGCAAATATTTTCTCCAAGTCTGTGACTTGCCTTTCATTTTCTTAACAGTGTCTTTTGAAGAAGTTTGTTATTCTGATGAAGTTTAACTTAACAATTTTTTCATTATAGTTTGCACTTTTTATGTCCTATTTAACAACTCTTTGCCTAACCAAAGGTTGCAAAGACTTCTCCTATATTTTCTTCTAGAAGTTTTATAATTTTAGCTTTTACATTTGGGGATATGATTCACTTCTAGTAAACTTTTATAATGGTGTGAGTTTAAGTTCATTTTTTAAATAAGAATATCCAGTAGTATCAGCACAATTTGTTGGAAAGACTGTCCTTTCCCCACAGAATTACCTAGAATGTTTATTTAAAATCAGGTCAGTATGGATGTGTGTCTATTTTTGGATGTTCTGTTGATCTATAGTTCATCCTTAGCCCCAATACCACATTGTCTTGATTAGTGTAGTGCAGGGCAAATCAAGTAGTCTAAGTTCTCTAACTTTGTTGTTCTTTTTCAACACTGTTTTGGCTTTTCTAGATCCTTTACATTCCCATGTAAATTTCAGAATTAGTTTCTCAACTTTTACCAAAGAGTCTGCAGAGATTTTGATTGCGACTGCATTGAATCTATAGATGAATCTGGGGAGAACTGACATCTTAATAATCTCAAGTGTTCTAATCCATGAAAATTGGTAAATCTCTCTATTTATTTAGGTCTTCTTTAATTTCTCTCAGCAAAAAACTGTTCCTTGTAGTTTCCAATATATAGGTCTTGCATATATTTGCTAAATTTAATCCGTAAACATTTGATGTTTTTTGATGCTACTGTAAATTGTACTTTTGAGAATTTCACTTTCCAATTGTTCACTGTTAGTACATAGAAACACAATTGTTGAATATCGACTTGAATCTTGTGACCTTCATGAATTCCACTTAATTGCTTCTAGTAGTTTTCTGGTATATGTCCTGTGATACTTTCTGTACATGATCAGGTCATTTGCAAATACTATGTTGGATAGGACTTCTACCAGTATAATGTTGAACAGAGGTGGTGATAATATTTATCCTTGTTTTATTCTTCATGTTAAAGAGAATTTTTTTAACGTTTCATGATTAAATGTGTTAGATGCTGTAGAGTTTACAGGTTAAGAAAGTTCTCTTCTATTACTAATTTGTAAAGGGTTTTATTTTTTTTAAGATCATAAATAGGTGTTGCATTTTACAGAATGCTTTCTCTAAACTATTGCTACCATCATGTAGTTTTTCTCCCTTATTTAATATGGAGAATGACAAGAACAGATTTTCTCAAATATTTTTGTTATTTCAACTATAAGTATTTGTATATAAATGAATGAAAAAGTTGATGAATTTAAAAATCATCAAGAAAGCACAAACCTGGCTGTGCATGAAAAGGGAATTATTGCCACTGTTTGATGAAGGTTGTCAGAGATGATGAGCTTAAGAGAGTCATGGTCTGTCTTCAGCTTTTCAGAGAATTTCTCATAGCCCCATGTGGAGCAGGGAAGATGAGTCCCAGGAAAATAGGGCTCAACATAGTGAAGGCATCTGACAGGGTTGCAGTGCAGGCAAGGTGCTGACATGTGACAGAAATACGATCAGTGGGAGTAGGATACTCTCTATTTTCTGCTTCTAAGCTTACTTACCAGGGCAAATCTTCAGCTCTCAGTAGTAGTTCAAAGCAAAATTCTTCTGTGGAGTGAAATGAATGTCTTTGGTTATCCAGGTAGCAGGGTGGGCAGGAGAGAGCAAGAACTTCATCAGCACATGGGCCATGCAAGCTAAGTACAGGTAAGACTCTGGGGACAGACTACCCACATATTATCAGGTACAGAAGGCCCTCAACATGTGTGTGTCTGGAGTCACATGGCTTCATTCTGGACTGCCTGCCTGTCTAATGGTAGGGCTATCATCTGAGAAATCCCTTCCCTTGACCTTGACCTTCACTTTGAGAATTGCCTTCACCTTTCTCTGTGTTGGATTTCCTGTCTTACATTGCACATCTTCCTCCTCTTTGGTTTACTCTCTCATTTTGGTCAAACACAACCTCCAATATGTTACTGAGCAACAGTTTATAGGATATAAGTACTTTTGAGAACTTACGTAAATGTATTTTGTCCCCGTATCTTATTGATATTTTGGCTGGCTACAGAATTCTAAATTAGAATTCCGTAATTCTAGCTTACAGTTTTGCTTTATTTAATCCAAAGCCATTCTGATTCCTGACCTTTGTATGTATACCTGCCTTCTAATTCTATAAACTTGTGGAATTTTGTCTAGAATTCTTAAACTGGTGTGGGTCTATTTCTACCCATTGTGCCAGCGGGTTCTTTCAATCTAATAACTCATGTCTTTCAATTATAGGATATTATCTTGAATTATTTTGGTGATGATTTCCTCCCTTCCATTTTCTTTGCACACTTCTCCCTGCCCCTTTTTTTGTTGGTCCTTCTATTCTGGCCCAATAATATTCCTGTTGAGTTCCTTCTAGTCTCCGTTTCTTTCTCATCGTCCTGATGGCCCCCAAGGTGTGTGTGCGTGTGTGCATGGGTGTGTGTGTGTGTGTTTGTCTTTACTTCTGCCCTTTCCACTGTGAAGCCCATGGACTTGAGGAAACATCTTGCTTTTTTGCCACAGCAGTGGCAGGAGTGGGCCCAAGGGTCCTGAGGCCCCATGCTGTCCTATTTACTCTGGACATTACCATGGGTTTAGTGCTTCACCTGTGGTGGATGCTTGCTGGTGGGTGGGGGGGTGATGGATCATAATCCAATCACAATGTGTGTACAGGCGAAGGGATTCCAGTGCCTACTTTATCTTTCAAAACCATCACTACAGTTTTTCATTTTATATTTTTAATATCATTTTTTATTGTATTCTCTAGATGTTCCTTTTGTCTAGCATCCTGTTCTTTGATTCATAGATACAGTATATTTCTAGGAATATTAGTGAATTAATAATACTGTTTTGTTGTTTTTGAAGTTTTCTTCTTCACGCATAAGTTGTTTCCTCCAAGTTCATTTTTTCCTTATTTATTTTGGTCTCTAGCTTTCATATTGGATGGCTTCATCCTATGTCTGGCACTATCTCCTCATTCTTAAGAATGGGAAACTAAAAAGGTGACCACAACCTCTAAGCATATAGCTGAGGCCTTTATACTAGTAACCTTCACTGTACGTTTATTTTGCTGGGGCAATAGTTAGGGAACTCCCAATATCAGTCTCTTTAGGTCTTTTAGGCTGCTCATATTCCCTAAAAGAAGACTTCCAATTTTCTTCCTAGAGATCTTTGCATTCAGTATTCAGAACGCATAAGGTCACCCAATTTCCTGGATTTCAATATGGTATTCACAGGCTCAGCTGTGCCCAGCAAAATCCAATCTAGAGACACTGTTCACCCTTTTGAGAGAATAAACCTCTAGACTTCTAGAGTTGCTCAGGGATGAAGTGAGTGAAGGGATCTAAGCATTTAACAGCTTCTCAAAGCTTTTAAATGATCCTCTTTATTTTAGACCCCTCCTCCATCTCCTTTTCCAAACTTGCCTGTTGCTGCTAATACCTGATACTTGAGAAAATTCTCTGATCTAAGTTGGAGGTTCTTGGAATAGAACTTTGGAATACAACTTTGGCTTTCTTGGGTTAGTTAAGGCAGTTAGCAGTAATCCATTTAGTTTCCAGCTTCTAAAATTTTATTGAATATCCTCTTTGTGGGTTTATGCTTTGTAAATAAATTCCTTTGTTGTAGTCTTAGTAGAGTTTCAGAAGGGAGCAAAATTAGATACCTGTTGATCTTCAATATTATATCTCTATTTTCTTTTTCATTAATTTCTGCCCTTTATTAGTCCCATTCTTCATTTCTCTTTGGGTTTATTCTATTCATCTGTTTTCTAATATTTGAAGTTGGATGCTTAGTTCATTATTCTCCAGCCCCTCTTATTTCTAATGTAAACATCTAAGGCTACAAATTTCCCTCTAAGAACCACTTTAGCTACATCTCACTTTGATTTTTCAGTATGTAGTATTTTCATTATGAATCCATTCTAAATATTTCAATATTTCTATTATGATTTCTTTTTTTACTTGTATTTACAAGTGTGGTTTTAATTTTCCAACTATATGGGCTATTGTGTGTGTATGTGTGTGTGTGTGTGTGTGTGTGAGAGGAAGATTTGGCCTGAGCTAACATCCCCTGCCAATCTTTCTCTTCTTTTTCCTTTTTGCCCGAGGAAGATTAGTTCTGAGCTAACATCTGTGCCAGTCTTCCTCTACTTTGTATGTGGGATGCCTCCATGGCATGGCTGATGAATGGAGTAGGTCCACGCCCAGGATATGAATCTGCAAACGTGGGCCACTGAGGCAGTGTGTGGAAATTTAACCAGTCGGCCATGGGACTGGCCCCCTATATGGGCTATTTTGACTAAGCTTATTTTGACAAATTGTACTACAGTCAGAGAACACATTATGCATGGTACCAATTCAGTTTGTTGAACCTTGCTTTAAAGCTAGTATCTGGTAGATTTATTAATTATCCCATGCATGATTAAGAAGACAATGCATTCTTTAATTGTTGAGTGTATCAGATCATTTCGTCATTGTGTTACTCAAGTTTTATCTATATCCTTGTTCATATTTTTTTGGTCTGAGTTACTGTGTTAAAATATTTCAGCAAGACGGAACATTTATCTATCTCTCTTTGTAATTGTCAAAGACAATTCTGTCAATTTTTGCTTAAAATTTTCCATACAAGTTTAGGATTGTCATTTTTTTCTGGTAAACGAAATCTTTCAATAATAATGTAGTGAACACATTTGTTTCAAATAATGCCTTAACTTTTTTTGGACCATTATTAAAATAGCTAGTCTAACTTTCTCTTAGTCATTTGTGTGACATATGTTTTTATACCATATTCTTTCAAAATTACTATGTATTTATGTTTTAACTATGTTTTGTCCATTTATATTTACCGTGATTACCAATATATTTTGAATTATTTCTACTCTCTTATTTATTGTATTTGTGTTGGCTCTTCTCTTCTTCCCTTTCCCTCTTCTTCTCCTGATTTCTTTTGGATTCAGTTTTTATAATTCCACTTACTCCTTTATTTTTTTGAAAGTTATTGTAAAATCAATTACTGTTTTTAGTGGTTACCAAAAATGCACAATGTAAAATCTAAAACTAATCATTGTAAACACCCTCTTCCCAAATAAAAAGGCCCTTAGAAACTATGTAACTAACATCATCCTCTTGTATCTCACATGTTATTTTGTCCACCATTTTAGTTCCATTTTTTAATCTCTCAAATTAGTTATTATTTTAAAGTCACAATTTTTTGTTCAGATAGTCCCATAGGTTTGTCATTTTTTCTCCTTCATTGTTCTTTCTTGTATCTCAGTTCTTCATCCTAAAGAATATCTTGTAGGTCTTTTAGCGAGGTGTATTGGTAAACTTTCTCCATTTTTGCTTGTCTCAAAATGTCTTTATCTTACCCATGTTCTTGAAAGATATTTGCGTATACAATTCTAAGTGGATGGTTAATTTCTCTCAGCATTTTGAAGATAACAGTGTACTCTGTTTTGGCTTCCATAGTTGCTATTGATAAGTCTGCTATAGACTACTATTCCTTTGTTGGTAATACGTACTTTATCTCTGGATGTTTCCAAGATCTTTGCCTTTGGATTTCAGCAATTCCAGTATGCTTTTCCTACAGGTCTCAATGAGGATTCAACTGCAGATAATATCTCTATTTATACCAGAAAAGAATTTAAGACTTTTAATTCCAACAGAAATGCTGAATGAGCAAGATTTAGGTCCTCCAGGATGACTTATGAACATTATCACAGAATTATCTTGCCAAATGAACTTTTCTCTTTTTCACATTTAGTAAGCTGAAGAATTGGGAAGCTTCTGGACCAACTGTTGCATCCAGCATCACAGCATCTTAGCTATAATTCACATATCAGGAAGCTGCCATCACACCTGTTTGTTGCAGAGCCATGACGCATATCTTAGATCCATACCAATAAATGGAGGCCTTAGAGACTACCACTTCTCTCCTCCACTTAACTTGGTTCTGAATTCAAGTCTCATGTGAATACATGTGATTGGCAGAACCTGAATGTATCTGGAACATTACCTGCAAAGGAAATATGGGAAATATACCTTTTAGCTTTTTAGCATCTACATTACAGGAAGGCACACTTGAAGGAGGCTGGAAAAATGGTGAATGAGCTAATCTAGCAAATCTGCCATACCTGAAAAAGATCATCTTTCATTTATCCTTCTTGGGAATTGTTCTTGAAGCTGAGGAGTCATGTCTTTTATCAGTTCTAGAAAATTCTCACCTATTATCTCTTTGAATATCTCTTCTTTCTCCATTTTTGCTGTCCTCTCCCTTTGGAACTGCAATTAGACATGCTATTACTCTGTGATGCTTTCTGGCTTATTTCTTTACATCTGTCTTCCAATTCAATCAATTCTCTCTTCAATTATGTCTAATCTACTTTTAATTTATCCATTGAGTTTTTTATTTCAATGTGTTTTGTTTCAATGTCAGAAGTTCTCTGATTCTTTTTCAAATCTGGAATTTCACTTTTGATAATCTCCTTTTCCTTGGTCACATTTTCATTTTGTCTATCATTTCATTAATATTTTTAAAGTAGTTATTTTATATTTCAGCATCTCATGCTGGGGGGGAGGTGTTATTTCTGCTGTTTTCTCTTTCTCCTGACTTTTGCTTATGGTAGCTTATTTCCTCCTCTGGTTTTGGAATTATTGATTGTTAGCACATGTTTGATCTCCAAATCTTCAGAAATCTTGAGAGGCCTACATTAAGGGTACATTTCTTTGAAGATAATTTGCTTTTGCTTCCCTCAGATCCCTCAGATAAGAAAACTGGGGCTCCGAGAAAGCTGAATCAATTTAGAGTTAATTTCACACCTTGAGGTCTCCCAGACAATGAAGGTTATGTACATTTGAATCCCAAACCTATATGAAGGCAGAATAGTGATTACAAATTCTCAGAGGAGTCATGTTTCCTACCTAAAACTAAGTCTGAAAGACAAGTGGTCTTGTAACCTCCTGTTACTGAAGGGCAAATGTTTTTCTAGCCTAGCCTTTCACTGACAGTATCTCTTTATGGCCGTGGCTTTATGTGTACAGGTGTGTGGGGCAGTGGGGAAACAGTTCCAACTGCCCATCTTACATATGCAGAAAGCTTTGTCTTCTATCTCCCTTGAAACTATTCAAACCTAAGGCTCTGATTTCCTGGCATATGCAAATGCCTTCAAGTTGATCATGATCTTAGAACTCATCTGTCAATCTAGTTTGCAGCTCCTTCTTTGGAGCTGATGCTCTGGAATTTTCTTTATAGTCTTTTGAGCTCAGTTATGCATTTAAAAGGATGTTTGTTGTATTTTATCCAGAATTTCTAGATGTTTTGTCACAGGAGAGATTTTCAGATATCTTGTTAGACATATTAAAAGAAACAGAAGTGTCAGGATTTCAATTTGATTTAAAAAATCTTTACTGATAAGCACTATTCTGAGTTCCAGAGTTTACCAAGATAACTAAGACTTCAACAAACCCACACTCTAGTTGGGAAGACAGATAAGTAAACAATGAACAGTAATAAATGAAATGATCCAGAAATGGATATACAAGAAAAAAGCTGTGGTGAGGCAGATGGAAGAAAGATATTTTTATTTCATAGGATTTCCACTGTTACATACTTTTTAAAGGTCTGTCATTTGTGTTTCTAAAAGTATCAGTAACCTATCAGACTTAATTTAACGCAAGGACTGTGTTTCATGCTTCTTTACATTTCTCTAAAGTGCCTAGACTAAAAACAGAGTGAACTAGGGGCTTCTGCTCTGGGAAGATGAAACAGACATACAATCCCCTATTCTTCCCTCTAGGTACAATAAAAAACCCTGAATAGTATATATAAACATGAAACTCTGAAAGGTAGAGAGAAGAAGGCACACTGGTTAGGGACTTTGGGACCTGAGTAACACTACAGTGATGAGTTCCACGTATTTTATTTTTGCCTCATATGTCCCAGAGTTGGGACTGAAGAAGCTAGCAACCCAGAAATGCCACTAGGCACAAACAAAAAAACTGCCCAACAAAAGCCTGCTCCTTCTAGCCAAAGGACCAGGAAAGAAGCATCCTAACAAGACAGAAAACTTATACAACAAACACTATTCTACAGTCAAACACCACAGAAAAAACTGTGGCCTCACCTCCATCCATGCTGCAAAGGCTGAGTGCGAGCCTAAACTTACTTCCTCATCAGGCTGTAAGAAGATGCCCCAACCTCCTGCCAGGCTAAGGCCAAGCAGGGAGAGGCTGGGACTTTCACCCTCACCCAGCAGTCATGAGCTCCCCATTCCCTGCAGACCATGTGGAGATCCTGGACTTCCATTCTCATGTGGCAACAATGAGGTGTTCTTCTCCCTCCCCACCAGAGTGGTGTGAGAGGAGATCTACTGGAGAGTTGAAACTTCTACCACAGGCCAGAGGTAAAAAGGTCAAACCACTGAGGTGTCAATGGAGGCCACATGGTAAGAAATAATTAGGGTGGCAGCAGAAAGGCCCAGCAGAGAGTGGGAATTCCTACCTCATCCCAGCAGTAATGAGGAGCTCCTTCCCCCATGATGTGCCAAGAGAGGTTGAGGAGAAACCTGGACTGCTACCAGTACCTGCAGGGGGGAGGTGGCACTCAGGAACCTGTAGGACTACAACAAAACATCTAGCATTCATGTTATTGGTATCCAGGAAGGGGAGGAGAAAGAGGGCAGAGCTGAAAAAGTACTTGATGAAATAATTGCTGAAAACTTTCAGATTTGGCAAAATAACCATAAATAAACAAACAAACAAAAACACACTATAAACCCAGAGAGTCAAGAAGCTGAGCCACCCTCAAACAGGTTAGATCCAAATAAATGCACATCATGACACACCATAGTCAAACTTCTGAAAACTAAAGACAAGGGAAAAATCTTGAAAGGAGTGAGAGAGAAACACCACCTCACCTATACTACAGGGGAAAAACAATTTGAATGACAGGATTTCTCATCAGAAAACTTCAAGTCCAGAAGGAAGTGGCACAACATTTTTCAAGTTCTGAAAGAAAAGAACTGTCAACCTAGAATTCTATATCCAGTGAAAATATCCTTCAGGAATGAAACAGAAATCAAGACATTCTCAGATGAAGGAAAACTAAGAGGATATGTTGCCAACAGATCTACCCTAAAAGAATGGCTAAGGATGTTTTCTAAACAGAAAGGAAACGATGAGAAAAGGATCTTGGAATGTTAGAAAGGAAGAAAAAGAAATAGAAAGAGTAAAAATATGGGAAAATAGAATACATTTTCCTTCTCCTCTTGAGTTTCTAAATCATGTTTTATGGTTGGGGCAAAAAACATAATATTGTCTAATATGGTTATAAATGCATGTAGAGAAAATATTTAAGATAATTATATTTTAAATGGGGCAGTTTTTATATATGTTTATTATAATATTTATAATATTTGAAATATTTCAACTGTTATGGGTTGAATTGTTTCCCCTTAAAAAGATATGTTTAAGTCTTAACCCCTAATATCTCAGAATGTGACCTTATTTGGAAATAGAGTCATTGCAGTTATAATTAGTTAAGTTCAAATGAAGTCATATTGGAGTAGGGTGGACTCTTAATCCAATAGATTGTTGTCCTTATAAGAAGAGAGCCATGTAAAGACACAGAGACACAAGGAGAACACCGTGTCATGACAAAGGCAGAGACTGGAATTATGCAGGGAAAAATCAAGGAATGCCAAAGACTGCCAGCAAACCACCAGAAGCCAGGAAGAAGTGCAGATGGATTGCCCTACAAGGTTCAGAGAAAGCATGGCCCTACTGACACCTTGATTTCTGACTTAGAGCCTCCAGAACTGTGAAACAATAAATTTCAGTTATTTTAAGCTACCCCATTTGTGGTACTTAGTTACAGCAACTCTAGGACACTAATACAGGTATGTAAAGAGGAGATAAGGTTTCTATACGTCACTGGAACAGGTAAAATGTTGACACCATTAGACTGTGATGTGTGTGTGTGTATATATATATATATATTCTCCTTCATTCTATCAGTTTTTGCTTCATCTTCTGATTCACCTCCTTTTGCAGTTCTTTTGTTTGCTGCATAGACATTTAGAATTGTTATGTCTTCTTGGTGGATTGACCTTTTTGTCAGGATGTAATGTCCTTCTCTGTCTCTGGTCATATATATGGTCAAATATATATAAAATGTAATACCAAGAACAATCACTAAAAAAGCTAGCCAAAGAAAACGAGTCACAAACACTACAGATATACTAAAATGGAATTCTAAAAAATGTTCATGTAACACATAGGAAGGCAGGAAAAAGAAAACAGAGAACATACAGAACAAACAGAAAACAAAATGGCAGACTTAATCCTTAATATATTAACTACATTAAAGTAAATGATCTAAATACACCAATTAAGAGAGATTAGCGGGCTGGCCCTGTGGCCTAGTAAAGTTCGGCATGCTCTGCTTTGGCAGCCCAGGTTTGGTTCCTGGGTGTGGACCTATACCACTTCTCTGTCAGTGGCCATGCTGTGGTAGTGGCCCACATACAAAAAGAGAAGACTGGCACAGATGTTAGCTCAGGGTGAATTTTCTTCAGCAAAAAAAAAAAAAAAAAAAAAAAGAGAGAGAGAGAGAGCCAGAGAGAGAAAGATTGGAAGAGTGGATTAAAAATCATGACCCAAATATACAATGTCCAAAGGAAACTCACCTCTAATATAACTATATAGACAGGTTGAAAGTAAAAGGATGAAAAAAAATATCATGCAAACATTAGTCAAAACAAAGCTACATTAACATGGCTATGTTAATATGAGATAAAGTAGAGTTCAGACCAAAGAAAATGACCAGAGACATTACATCCTGGCAAAAAGGTCAATCCACCAAGAAGACGTAACAATTCTAAATGTCTATGCAGCAAACAAAAGAACTGCAAAAGGAGGTGAATCAGAAGATGAAGCAAAAACTGATAGAATGAAGGAGAAACAGACAAATCCACATTGGTATTTGGAGACTTCAAAGCTCCTCTCTCAACAAATGATAGAAGAACTAGACAGAAAATCAACAAGGATATAAAGGAACTCAACAACACCGCTGTGCAGCAAATGGCTAATTCAGTCGGCCTGGGGTATGCAAACATTGCACAATCCAAAGAAAGGAGTGGCCCTTGGCTGGTTCTTGTGAGATAACCTTAGTTCTTAGAATATCCTGCTCTATAAGACCGTCTTATATCCCCTGACATCTTGGGCCAAAGAATAAAGTTTATACTAATAATGTGATTAATAGTAAATGCCTGTTTTTGTGTGCTTGGGGCCCTGGGCCATGCTGTAACAGTTTGACCTCTGAGTAACAAATGTAACCTCGGGTACAACAGTTTTTCTGAGTTTTGTGAGTCCTTCTAGCAAATCATTGAACCTGAGGGTGGTCTTGGGGACCCCTGACACAACCATCAAACAACACAATCTAACAGACATTCACAGAACATTTCACCCAACATCAGCAGAATATATTCCTTTCAAGCACACATGGAACATATATCAAGATAGACCATATCTTGGCCCATAAACAAACCTCAGCTAATTTAAAAGAAATGAAGTCATACAGAATGTGTTCTTCCACCACAATGGAATCAAACTAGAAATCAATTAAGAATGATAACAAAAAAATATTCAAAGACTTGAATACTAAACAACATACTTCTAAACAATCCATGGGTAAAAAGGAAGTCTCAAGGGAAATTTAAAAACATACACTGAACTGAATGAAAATGAAAATACAAAATATCAACATTTTTGGTACACAGCTAAACTAGTGCTGACAGGGACATTTATAACACTAAATGCTTACTATGAAAGAGGAAAAGTCTCAAATCAATAATCTAAGCTTCTACCTCAAGAACATTGGAAAAAAAGAGCAAAATAAACCCAAAACAAGCAGAAGCAAGGAAATAAAGAGCAGAAATCAGTGAAACTGAAAACTGAAAAATAATTGATAAAATCCATGAAACAAAAAAAAAATCTGTTTTTTAAAAGATCAATAAAACTGACACATTTCTAGCAAGACTGACCAAAAAAAAGAGAGAGAGAGACAGAGAGAGAGAGGACTCACATATCCTCAATATCAAGAATAAAATGGGCTGTTGCTATAAACCCTGCAGACATCAAAAGGAAAACCAGAAAATATTATAAACAACTCTACACACACAAATTTTGACAACTTAGATGGAATGGACTAATGCCTCAAAAAACACAAACTACCACAACTCACCCAATAGGAAACTGATAATCTGAAAAGCCTTGTAATTACTGAGAAAATTGAATTCGTAATTTTAAAATTCTCCCCCTGAAAAAACTACAGGCCCAGGTGATTTCACTGGAAAATTCCACCAAACATTTAAAGAATTAACACCAATTCTACACAATTTCTGCCAGAAAACAGAACAAGAGGGAACATTTCCCAATTCATTTTATGAAGCTAGTATTACCCTGCTCTCAAAATCAAAGAGAGCACAAAAAATAAAACAATAAACCAATAACCTTCATGAATATAGATTTAAAAATCCTTAACAAAACATTAACAAGTATCATTCAGCAATCCAGAAAAAGAATTTTACACCCTGACTACGTGGGGTTCATTCAGAATAAAAGCTGGTTCAGTATTTGAAAATCAATCAATGCAATCCACCATACTAACAGACTACAGGAAAAAAACATATATCAAATCAACTGATGTGGAAAAAGCATCTGACAAAATTCAACACACATTCATGATAAAGATTCTCAGAAAATGAGGTAAAGAGATGATCAACCTGATAAAGAGCATCTACAAACCCATACAGCTAATGTTATACTCAACGGTGAAGGACTGAGTACTTTTCCCTAAGACTGGGAACAAAGCAAGGCTATGTGCTCTCACCACTCTTATTCAACGTAGCCCTGCAAGTTCTAGTCAGGGCAACAAGGCAAAAAAGCAAATCCAAAGCACACACATTAGAAAGGATGATGCAAACTCTCCCTATTTGCAGTCAACCTTGAGGAATCTACAGAAGTCTCATACAACTATTAAGTTCAGCAAGGTGGCAGAAAACAAGATAAACATAAAGAAAATCAATTTTATGTCTATATGATAGCAACGAACATGTGGACACCAAAATATAAAAATACAATACCATTTACAATTGCTCAAAAACTGAAAACTCCAAAATGCTGATGAAAGAAATCAAAGATGATTTAAATAAAGGGAGAGAGACATTGAGTTCACAGATTGGAAGACAATGTTGTAAAGACATCAATTCTTCACAAATTGATATGCAGGGTTAATGTAATTCCTATCAAAATCCCAACAAGATTTTAAATATAGACAATGCTATTCTAAAATTTATATGGAAAGACAAAAAAGAAAAAAAAAACGAAACCCAAACAGCAAAAACAATTTTGAGAAAGAAGTGAGAGGAATCAGTTTCCATGATTTGAAGAGTTATTCGAAAGCTATAGTAATCAAGAGATTGTGGCACTGGTGGAGGGATAGACACATAGGTCAATGCAACAGAACAAAAAACCCAGAAGTAGACCAACACAAATATATGCAATAATTTTTGAGAAAGGTGCAAAAGCAATTCAACAGAGAAAGGATCATCTTTTTAACCAATGGTCTTGGAGCAGGTGGACACCCATAGGTAAAAAAATGGACCTCAACTGAAGCCTCACACCTTATACAAAAATTAACTCAGAATAAACCATGGACTTAAATGTAAAATGTAAAACTATACAAAACTTTTAGAAAAAAACACAGGAGAAAATCTAGGGCCAGCATAGAGTCCTCACCCTTGACACCAAACCATGATCCATAGAAGGAAAATTGATAAATTGGACTGCATCAAAACTAAAAACTTCTGCTGTGTGAAAGACTCTGTGAAAACACAAGATAGAGACTGGGAGAAAATATTTGTGAGCAACATATTTGATAAAAGATTAGTACCTAGAATATACTCTCAGAACTCAACCGGAAAAAAAGAAGAGAATGATCCCATTAGAAAATGGGCAAAGACGAGAACAGACATTTCACCAAAGAGGATATATAGATGGCAAATAAGCAAGGAAAATATGTCAACATGATTAGACATTAGGGAAATTAGAATTGAAACCACAATAAGGTACCAGAACATCTATAAGAATGGCTAAAATAAAAAACAGTGACAACACCAAATGTTGATAAGGATGTGCAGAAACTGGATCACTCATATACTGCTGGTGGGAATATAAAATGGCAGAGCCACTCTGGAAAACAGTTTGGCGCTTTTGAGAAAAACTAAACATACAACTATCAAACAATAAACATACAACTATCAATCTAGCAATTCCACTTTGTTCATTTATTGCAGAGAAATGAACGCTTATATTTTTACACAAAAACCTGTAAAGAAATGTTCATAGCAGCTTTATTCATTATAGTCAAAAACTGCCAACAATCTACGGGGCCAGCCCTGTGGCAGAGTGGTTAAGTTCATGCACTCCACTACGGTGGCCCAGGGTTTTGCCAGTTCAGATTCTGGGTGCGGACATGGCACTGCTCGTCAGGCCATGCTAAGGCGGTGTCCCACATAGCACAACCAGAAGGACCTACAACTACGACATACAACTATGTACTGGGAGGCTTTGGGGGAAGAAGAAGCAGCAAAAAGAAGATTGGCAACAGTTGTTAGCTCAGGTGCCAATCTTAAGAAAAAAAACTGGAAACAATCTACATGTCATTCAACAGGTGAACAGTTAAACTGTGGAACACCCATACCATGGAATACTACTCAGCAATAGAAAGGAATAAACTACTGATACACTCAATGACTTGTATGGACCTCTAGTGAATTATGCTAAGTGCAAAAGGATAATCCCAAAGGTGGTATATACTGTATAACTCCATTTACATAACATTCATGAAATGAAAAAAATCATAGAAATGAAGAACAGATTAGTGTTTGCCAGGGGTTAAGGATGGGGGTGGGGGTAGGGTGGGAGGGAGGTGGGTGTGGCTATAAAAGGATAACACAGGGATCCTGTGGTGATGGAGTTGTTCTGTATCTTGATTCCATCAGTGTCAAATCCTGGTTGTGATGCTGTACTATAGTTTTACAAGATGCTATCATTAGAGAAAACTGGTAAATGGTAGAGGGGATTGCTCTCTACTATTTTTTACACATATGCTTTTACAATCACCTCAAAATAAAAAGTTTCATTAAGAAAGAAAAAAAAAAAGAAGAAACCTATAAATCATGCTATTTATTTACTGAGCACCTGCTGTATAGCCAGGCCCTATGTAAGGTACTCACATGAATATTTCTTATTTAATCTTCATAAACCCTATAAAGATTATGCCTATTTCCTAAGTGATCTTTCTGGAATACTGATTCTTTGTGACATTAATAGCCTTCCTTGAGAGGTGTTCTGTAAAAAGCATTCCCTAGTCAAGTAGTTTGAGAAACATAAAAACAATTTTTTTTTTGCTGTAGGATTTCTCACGGCCTTTAATATATTAACATACATTATAAATATTCAAAAGGAGGCCATCATACACAACTCTTCTCAAATTTCTTTAATTTTGAAACTCTTGTCTTCTTGTAATGCCTATTAACAACTTATATTCTCGTAATCCACCATAATAAATGTTGAGTTATGGTATTCTATCAACATCCCTGCTGGAGTTGGGTTTTACGTGTTTTTTCAATTTAGGCTATAGATTTACCACCCGAATATACCCTCATTATAGTGCTGGTGACCCAAACTACTTACCACGTAACAATATAAACAGATCGCAGTACTAATGTGAAGACCAACATTCCATACATGACCTGAATAAGAAAGGAAAAATGAAGTTAGTAAAATCATTATTCTTTGGCAAAGGAAGTACATTTTGCCTACAAAAATTGCCCTCCCAATTAAATATAAATATTTATTCTCTTTCATACATTTTAAAGAACAGGATTTTTTTAAATGTGTAATTATGAAGAATTAAAAGCCTGCTTATAAACAACCAATATCAGAAGTCCCATAATCAATTTTAATTCTGAATGGTTACATGACATTTTAAATATCTGCTGAAACCTGAACAAATGGTATAATTTGGCTTCATACTCCCCAGACCCTTCATTTCTCTTTAGCTTCACTTTCAGCACATGACTCTACTTCCCATTTTGTAACAACATAAATCTGAACTCTTTTAAACTCTCCTCCTAAATGTTTCCACATTCATATGTATCCTCTCCCTGCATTTTTTTTCTTTTTGCTGAGGATGATTTGCCCTGAGCTAACATCTGTGCCAATCTCCGTCTATATTTTTTAGTATGTGGGCTGCCAGCACAGCATGGCTGCTAACAGAGAGGTGTAGGTCCGTGCCTGGAAACTGAACGTGGGCTGCCAAAGCAGAGCACACTGAACTTAACCACTAGGCCACTGGGGCTGGCCCTCTCCCTGCATTCTTTCTCCCATTCCTAATCTCTAGAGAAACAGGTGTCCATTTCTTCCCGACTGAGGTTAACCGATTCCCCTGTGTTTATTCTAGATGCTCCCACATCTTTCTAGACTTGGCTCCATCAACTAACCTCTTTCTCTCTATATTGAGCACTGGTTAGGTACTACTGTCTGGAAAATTGAACCTGGTAGTAAAATTTAACTTTTAAAGTATGAAATATTAAATACAGAAAATTTTGCATAGAATAAAAATGCACAGTTTAACAAGTATTAATAAAACCAATAGCTGGGAAGGTACCGTTCAAGTCAAGAAACGGATCCCCATTAACAGCCCAGAAGCGCTGCAGGCATTTCTTCCCAGTTCACCCTCTCCCCTCCTCCTTAGAGGAAACCACTCTCCTGACTTTCATAATAAATATTTTCTTGATTTTCTTTACATATTTACTAACTTGAACTGGTCTCTTAAATATGCATTCCTAAAAAATACTGTTTTTTGAATTTTAATTTACAATAGAATATTGCATACATTTGTTTTTATCTTGTCTTAAGATTCAGTTAGGTTATGTATGTAGACACAGTTCACTCATTTTTGATGTTATATACCATTTAACTGGATAAAAATACCACGATTTATTTACCCACCCTTGTGTTGATGGACTTTCTGGGTATTTCCAGTTTTCACTGCTATGAACATTCTTACCCCTCTCAGCGCACATGCACGCAGGTTTCTCTAGGCTATGTACTTAGGAATGGAACTGCTGGGTGAGATGCTATGTGCATTATCAAAATTACTGAAAAAGTCAAACTATTTTCCAAAGTGCTTATACCAATGTTTACTCCAATCAATGTGTATGAGTGTTTCTTTTGTGCCACATACTCACCAACACATGCTATAGTCAGACTTCTAAAGTTTTGTCAATCTATGTGGTTTTTAATATGTATTTCCCTGATTACAAGCTGAACGTTGTATGTTATGTTTACTGGCCATTTGATGTCCTCTATTGTTCAAACCTATTTTTTCATTTGATTGTCTGTCATTTTCTTACTTACTCGTTCCTTTCTTAACTTTAAAAAACTTTAAAAATTGAACTATAACACACATACAGAAAAGTGCTCGAAACAAACACAGTTTGATGATTATCACACAAAAAATAACCTCTTTCCCCAAGGTTTACCACTATCCTGACTTCTAACATTAGTTTAGTTTTGCCTGTTTTGAACCTCATTATAAATGGAACTCTAGGGCTGGCCCAGTGCTGCAGGGGTTAAGTGCACACGTTCCGCTTCGGCAGCCCAGGGTTCACCAGTTCGGATCCCGGGTGCGGACATGGCACCGCTTGCCAAGCCATGCTGTGGTAGGCGTCCCACATAGAAAGTAGAGGAAGATGGGCATGGATGTTAGCTCAGGGCCAGTATTCCTCAGCAAAAAGAGGAGGATTAGTGGCAGATGTTAGCTCAGGGCTAATCTTCCTCAAAAGAAAACACACAAAAAAAGAACTCTATAGTATATATTTATTTGTGTCAAGCTTGTTTTACTCAGTATTATGTGTGTGAGCCTCATTTAACTTGTTATATGAACTGTGTGGCGTATTAGTTTTCACTGCTATCTAATATTCCATTATTTGAATATGTGTATTTTACACATTCATTCTACTGCTGATGGACACTGGGGTCTGATTTTTAGCTATTTATAATAACCCTGCTATAAACATTTTAATATATATTTTTGGTGTATATGTTCGGGGATTTCTTTGGGCATATGCCTAGGAGTCAAACTGCTGGATCACACAGTATACATAAATTCAACTTTAGCAGTTTATACAAACTGTATTCCAAAGTGGTTATACCAATTAACACTCCCACCAGCAGTGTATGAGGGTTGCTTAACATCCTTGCCAGCCAGCACTTGGTACTATAAAGTCCATTTTTTTAAAAGATTTTATTTTTCCTTTTTTCTCCCAAAGCCCCCTGGTACATAGTTGTGTATTTTTAGTTGTGGGTCCTTCTAGTTGTGGCATGTGGGATGCTGCCTCAGCACGGCTTGACAAGCAGTGCCATGTCTGCTCCCAGGATTCGAACCGGCGAAACCCTGGGCTGCCAAAGCAGAGTGCACGAACTTAACTACTCAGCCACGGGGCCGGCCCCTATAAAGTCCTTTTGATTTTAGCCATTTTGTTGGGTGTGTAGTGGTATCTCATTGTGGTTTTTTTTTTTCTTAAAGATTTTATTCTTCCTTTTTCTCCCCAAAGCCCCCCAGTACATAGTTGTATATTCTAGTTGTGAGTGCCTCTGGTTGTGCTATGTGGGACGCCACCTCAGCATGGCCTGATGAGCAGTGCCATGTCCATGCCCAGGATCTGAACTGGCAAAACCCTGGGCCGTGGAAGCAGAGCACACAAACTTAACCACTCAGTCATGGGGCCGGCCCCTAGGTTTTCTATTCTTTATTAAGTTTTCCAGGAATTTGTCCATTAAAAAAAATAAAAATTTAAATGTATTGGCATAAAGTTGTTCATAATATTCAATTAACTTTTTAATGCCTCTAGGACTTCATGTGGTATCTCCTTCTCATTTCTGATATTATTTGTGCTTGCCTTCTTCTCCCTTGAATTCACCAAGGGTTTGTTAATTTTACTTGTCTTTTGAAGAAGCACTTTTTGGCTTTGCTGACTTTCCCTATAGTATGTTTGTTTTCTATTGTATTCATTTTTCTTTTTATCTTTCCCTCTCTTCTTGACATATATGCTAAATCTTTCCTTTTTTAGATTTTTTTTTTCTGCTATACACATTTTAAGGCTAGATATTTCCCTTCAAGTACTAATTTTGCTGAATCCTACAAGTTTTAACATGTATTTTTTTCATTATGATTCAAAATATTTTCCAATTTCTATGACTTCTTTGATCCATGTGTTATTTAGAATTATATTACTTATATTCTAACATAATTCATTATAGTCAGAAATTATATTCTGATTCCAATACTATGAAATTTAAGACTTGCTGTGTGAGCAAGCATATGGTCAATTTTCATAACTGTTCTCTGAGTGCTACAGAAAAACGTGTTCCTGCGATTGCTGGGTGCGGTATTTTACATTTGCCCTATTGGTCAAGTTTTTTAATCATGTTGTTTAAATCTTCTATATCCTCTATCAATTACTGAAAGCTATGTATTAAAGTCACCTAAGATTATAGATTTGTCTTCTTTTTCTTCTAGGTCTGTCAATCTTTGCCTTATATATTTTGAGGCATGATATACATTAGAGGTACATATAAATTTTGATTATCATAATTTTCTGATGAATTGAATACTTCTAATACTATGAAGTAATCCCTCTTTATCAATAGAAACGCTGTCCCCTTAAAGTCTATTTTGTCTGATATTAAAACAACTATATCATATTTCTTTTGCTTAGTGTTAGCATGATTTATATTTTCCCATACGTTTACTTTCAACATTTCTATATCTTGATGTTTTAGGTGGACTCTCTTATGAGGCCTTGATATGACTCTTGCCTACTACTTGTGGTCTCTATTAAGTGGAATTCAACAAGCATTTATTGAGTATTATACTACACCGAGGGGATATAGTGCTGTGAGTAAAGGGTTAAGATCCAGAGTGGGCTGATGCAGGCCTGGTTGAAAATTACCTCAGTGTCCCAGCCTTGAATACAACAGTTAAGATAAATGGGGAATGTTGTGTCTGCTGTGGTTGTGGTGAAAGACTGTATCTAGGTTGGAGGCTTGGGATCCGCAGGAAAACAGTCTAAAAGATGCCTATTATAAAGAATGATCAGAAAAAGGGGCTGTAGCTTCTATGTGTTACAACGACCTCGACTGTGCTTAGCTCTCATCCCTGCAGCTGTATGTAACTTATGCGGATGAGAGGGCAAAAGAAGCTGTGTACATGGACAGCTCTGAATTTCCCGATGAAAGTGTTGTACCTGCTGTATCCTCCAACTTGTATCCTCCTATAAAGCTAAGTAAACATAGTATTAGATTAAAGCCTGTGAGAGTCTGATTGCCAGCTTGAATCCATAAGTGTAGCCACACTGCTATAACGGTGAACAGTAAAGGCGTGCTCCCTGTCCTCACAGCAATTACAGTCTAGTGAGGAGAGAGAAGTAACCAGGCAATTAAAATGTAGTATTTTAACTCTGTGAGAGGGACTGGACAGAGTACTTTGTAAGCATGTAGGAAGGCTACCTAATCCAGATTTACGAAGATCAGAAAGACTTTCATGGAGGATATGATATTTTATAACTGAAGCACTAGTAGGAGAAGCATTATTATTAACAACTGAAACATTATTAAGAGAAAGTGGAAGAGAGTAACTGGCATAGCTTATATTCTGGGGACTAGAAGAAAGTCAGCATGTCTAGAATACATTGTTGGAGCAAAGAGTGAGAAAAATGGAGCCAGAAAGGTAAGCAGAGGTCAAGTTTGGCTTTTCAAGTCACGTTAAGGAGTTGGATGCTATCTTCAGAGCTACGGAACTCAAGGACAGTTCCAGTAGTAGCTCAACACGATCACTCACGTAGTAGAAAGACGTCCCTGTCTTGCTGGGTGGAGAATGAATTGGAGGGAGGTAAGACTGATGGAAAACAGACCAATGATAAGCTATTGCAGTAACCTAGGCGAGAGATGGAGCCTGGACTAGGCCAGTATCAGCGGAATGGAGAGAAATGGACAGATTAGGGAGATACTTAGGGCTTGGACTGACAATTAATTTGATATGGGAGTTAGGAAACGTTGGGAAAGTCAATGATGGCCTGGTTCATGACTTGGGCAGTTAGGTGCATGGTGAAATTGTTTACTGGGTTAGAGAATACATGAAGAGAAGAAAGATTGGGGAGGAAAATGGCAACTTCATTTCTAGATATATTCAGAGTTTGAGTTGCTGCTGAGGTATCCGAGTAGAGCTCTTTGGCAGGAGTTGGATTATCTGGGTCTAAACTTACAAGAAAAATGTGAGCTAAAGAAACAGATACATAAATCATCAGCATACAGAAGTCAAGCAGAACAGATTGTCAGGGAGTACGTTAGACATAGCAAATGCTGGATAAGACAGAACCTATACCCTGGCAGCATAACGGGGCTTTTTCAAATTAATTTTCTTTTCTCCACAAGCACCGCCACCCCATATATTCTGATTCTCCCCTAGGAATCTGTGGCAGAACCTCCTAGTGGTCTACTCAGTATCCATTTTCTCCTTCTGTTTTTATAGAAGACTCATTTTGTTCAGCTGGCAATATGTCCAAGTGTAAAAGCTTGGCAGCTAGAGGTGGCCACATGACACTCGCAACTTTTTTCCTATGCATAGTCTAATATTAGTCATTTTTTAAAATAAAAAAGAAAATAGAATACATACTTTTCTGCTCCTTGCAATTTTCATCTAAAAATATTTTTACAAGGTTTTTTTTTTTTTTGAGGAAGATTAGCCCTGAGCTAACATCTGCCAATCCTCCTTTTTGCTGAGGAAGGCTGGCCCTGAGCTAACATCCGTGCCCATCTTCCTCTACTTTCTATGTGGGACGCCTACCACAGCATGGCTTGCCAAGTGGTGCCATGTGCACACCCGGGATCCAAACCGATAAACCCTGGGCCGCCGAATTGGAACAGGCACGCTTAACTGCTGCGCCACCGGGCTAGCCCTATGAGGAATTTTTATAGCTTTCCATATTTAATTATTTTTTCAGTCTCCAAGCTCCAAAGACTATGAAAATATTAGTGTTTTCTCTCTGCTAAAGCATCCTAGAAATATGCTGTGTGTAAACTGAGACCTGGTATTTATCTTCAAGGAACCTATAGCCTAGGAAAAAAAGCATATTATATTTTTGTTTATCAGTTAAAAAGAAAGGTAAGGTATTTTGAGAAAAGCAGAAAAAGACAAATGTTTTGTTCTGTGAGTTGGTAGTCAGATGCCTGTGTGGAAAGATTTGAAGACAGATGAAACTGAGAGGTAAAAGAGGGCAAAGTAAGTGGGATAGGGCTGTAGTGTGGGCCCTTGGAGACCGTAGATATACAATAATTATTCTGATGATAATGAGGAAGACTGACTTTCAATATTTCTTCAGAGTTAACATTCTCCATAACTCATTCCTTACGGTCTATTCCTCGGATTAAGCCAAAACACGGAGAGGAGTTCCACATAACTGACCAGTTTATTTTCTATCAAGTGCTCACTGAATATTGACTGGGTGATAGCCACTGGACTAGGCATCCATCATTCCAAGATGAAAAGACACACTATTCCTGACCTCAGTGAGCTCAGTCTAGTAGAGGAGACACATATGTAATCAAATATCTAGCACCTGGATCTGGTTTCTAAATTCCATTCTCCACTAAAAGGAACTAGGGCTCCGTGGAGATATGGCTGACTCCAGGCCTGGGCAGGGGAAGAACAAGATGAGCCTGGAACATCTTCTCATGCCAAAGAGTAAGGAATACTCAAAGCATGATGGGAACATGTCAAAAGGACACAAACACCAGATCTCAGACAATCTGTAAACCAAAATAAATGAGTAACAAATCATAATTCATTGAATAAAGTAGGAATATATAAGTCCACAGAAATAAAAATAAATAAGTTGAAAGTTTAATAATTAACAGAGTATTTTCATAAATCTCAAATCTACTACAAAGTTCTTATTAATTTTGAGGGGATAAACAATAACTTTACAGTGCAGAAGTCTGGTGGACACTATCTTAAGTGATCATGTTCCAACATGTTGACAACATACTTTCAAGTGGTTCAGGGGAAAAAGGTTCTTTGTACTGTTCTTGCAACTTTTCTGTAAGTTTGGTAGTGTCTAAAAATAGACATATTTAAACAATAAAGAAACAATTCCATACTAACCCACTAGAATAATCATTAATTTCACATTTGAATCTCCAGAGGGAGCTCAAGTCTTTCACTCTGGGAGAAAGGCACTCAGCTCGCCTGTGATAAGAACAGTTCATCAGACGGGGGCGGGCGGACAACACGGGTAAGGGGCGCATCTGTACGGTGACGGATAAAACTAGAGTACTGGTGGTGAACACAATGCAGTCTATTCAGAAACTGACATAAAATAATGTACACCTGAAATTTATATAATGTTATAACCTGATATGACCTCAATAAAATAATTAAAGAAAGAAAAAAGAACAATTCATTAGAGTGGGACATCACGTAGGGATTTGTGGATAAAGCCCCAGTGAGCGGGAACCTGTGGTGACAGGAAATGGGATTTAGGCATTTGGAGTTTGTAATTGACTCACTCAGTACATTAATGACAATCATAATTATCATAATTAATTGCCCAAACATAGTAAAGAACCTCTAACAGAAAAAGCCAAGGGCTGGGGTTGGGGGATCTAGATTTTTTTTTTTTTTTTTTTTTTTTTTTTTAAAGATTTTATTTTTTCCTTTTTCTCCCCAAAGCCCCCCGGTACGTAGTTGTGTATTCTTCGTTGTGGGTTCTTCTAGTTGTGGCATGTGGGACGCTGCCTCAGCGTGGTCTGATGAGCAGTGCCATGTCCGCGCCCAGGATTCGAACTAACGAAACACTGGGCCGCCTGCAGCGGAACGCGCGAACTTAACCACTCAGCCACGGGGCCAGCCCCGGATCTAGATTTTTCTACCAACTGATTACTGCCTCACTATATAATCTTGAACAAGTCATTTCATTTACCTTGGCCTTGGACTCTCACTTGTAAAAGAAAGAGACTGAACTAGGTGACTGTGGTTTCATCTTCCTATAATTATAGTCAAAATAGGATGTAAGGAAGCATTTTATTTTGGGAGTTAATATAAGTTACTCTTATATGATAAGACTAAAAGGTTGGTGTTTCCTACATAAATAGATGATAGTTTAAATGCTAAAAGGCTAAATGTAGATATTACTTTGTAACTATAAAACAACTTCACAAGTCTCATAAGGCAATGAGGTCTAATGGTAAAAAAAAAAAAGCTTTTGTAGACACTTAGAAATGATTTAAAATCCTAACTATACAGCCTTCTAATCCCTCCTACACATGACTGCCAGAAGCATCTGACATAGATCTTAGAATGCCATGCCTCCGTCAATGGCAAAAGCATGAGATCCAAACTTTAGCATGACATCTAGTGCTTCACAATTTGGACCAGTCTTCCTTCCTCTCTTATGTCCTGCAGGAGCTTCTATTTTAGCACAGGATTTCCCAAATAGTATCCCCCAGAATACTATTGTGCTGGGAGATGTTAAGAGATAATGTATAAAAACAAGTTCTGGGGGGTTGGGCCCTGTAGCATAGTGGTTAAGTTTGGTGCGCTCTGCTTCAGTGACACGCGTTCATGCGTTTGGATGATGGGCACGGATGTATTCCACCTGACCCACATATAAAGTGGAGGAAGACTGGCACAGATGTTAGTTCAGGGCTAATCTTCTTCAGCAAAAAATAAAAAAATAAAATAAAAAAATAAAAATTTTCAATGGTCAAATAAATCCTACTCAAACATCATCTCCTGTGTGAAGTCTTGCTGAAATCCTTCTATAGAAATTACTTAATCTCTTTTTATTCCCAAAGTACTTCACTTATATTTGACTCTGGGCAGTTTTTAAAGTTGATAACTGAATTCTGGCTTAGCTCTACCTAAGTTTTACATATTCAGTCTTCACATTTTTTCTAATAATTTCATCATCACACTCAAATCTAAATAGTATTTTTCATTCTTTTTAAAAATGAATCTTTCTGATAAATTAGATTTCAAAGTACAGATTCTGCTGCAGGGGCATCATCATATCATGGAAGGAATATGGGCTTTGGAATAAAAACACTTGGGTTCAATTTCTAGCTCTGCAGTAACTAGGTGAGAAATATTGGGCAAATTACTTAACCTTTCTGACTCTCAGTTATCTATCTCACCTATAAAATGAAGGTGAGAATTTCTACACAGGTTTGCTGATATTTTAGCAAGATAACAGGTAAGTCAATCTATATAAACTACATGACAGATTATACAATATTTAGCACAGAGCAGACACTCAAAAATGTTAGCTTCTTTTGCTTCCTTTCCAAGTGTGCTTACACAGTAGTTTTCTTACATCTCTAATTTGTAATAAAATGGCACAAATGAAGAAAAGAATAAAATTTAAATATATCTGCTTAAGTTCCCATTTTTCAAATTGTGTACATAGTGTGTTCCTTCTTGCAAACTCTGAGGGTCAAACTGGAAGGCAATGACATGACAGTCATGTCTAGAAACAATCTTGAGGCGACATCTGCTTTGGCAGGAAGATTTTAAGCACTCTTCGAGACATTAGATGAGATCTCATCTGAGATATTCAATTACTGATTTGTCAGTTAGCTGCTTAAAGAGAGTTCACTAACTTCTTAAAAGTTCTTTTAATCTCTTCTCATGCATGCTTTTCTTTTTGTTTCCTTCTTAAGATATACTGGTGTCTCTATTGAGTGTGACAGCGATGTGATTTGAGTGTTGTCCTTTGCAAGGGCACTGAATTAAACAAACAGCACTGGGTTTCCTTTGGAGATGTTTGCATCACCTTGGATTTGATACAGTAAAGTAGGACTGTTATCAGTATTTTCTCCCTCAGGGAAGCTAATCTGATTAGCAATCATCCTGCTGGGGACAGATACTTTTAAAGTGTTTATTAACTCTTTCTTCTAACTGTATATCACTACATACTTATCTGGGCCCAACTCAAATATCTCCTTTCAGAAGCTTTCGTGATTATCACAGGTAGAAATTTATGCATGTCACCTTCCATCTTAATATGTATTTTTAGTATCATACTGTATTACTATGTTTATTGCCTTGTGCTTTGCATTATCTTATATTAATTATTTTTACATTATCCTTGTGAAAAAATACCTCTCCCAATTTTGAACATTTTACAGATGAGAATGGGGTATTATAGGTAAGAACAGGCACAGCATGAAATTTGCCCATGGATAGTGAAGTGGCAAAAAAACAAGATTCCAAAGCTCAGGAAATCAAAGTGGTAAGAAATCAAGATTCTAAACTCTCAAGTTAGAGGTCCTTCAGGTTAGACAACATTGCTTTCCTCTCCTTTTCCATAATTTTAAAGATCTTAAAAGTTATTATAAATCTACCCACAAATTCCCAAACAATTTTTCCACTTAGAAATTCCTAAACAATTTTTCTAAGTTTTGGTACATAAGAATACCAACAGTCATATGAAAGAATGAGAGCAATACTCTAAACTGACAAATAGAAGATTCTCATAAAGAGCAGTTCTTTTTTCTTAAGAATGATACTCAGAAAATAATCAGGGATAGATTTTTAAAAGCCCTAAGTATAAACAGAAAGTATCAATTCTAACTACTTAGATCAGCACAGGACATTCCAGGTTAGACATCTGAGGCAAAGGCCTCTTTGAATAAAGCTCAAATAAAGCAGTGAGAAATACCATTGGATCACAATAGTGGGTCACTTTCCCTTACTTGTTTTTCAATACCAGAGTAAGTAATAATGTAGGTGTATGCAATAGATGTATTTTGTAATCCTACCCTGAGTCATCTAAGCAGGCAGATTGTGCCCGTCTACGTTAGCACTGCTTCTGCATATGCGTTACAAGACATAAACTACACATATTTTTCACAAGTCTATCTTCCTGACCAGACGGTGAGCTCCTTGAGACCAGCAGCCACGTCTTATTTGCTTTGGTATTAGCTAACATTCAGAGTGTTTACTATGTGCTAAGGGTTTTACACGCATTATCTCATTCCACCTCAGACAACCTCAGGAGGTTATTATACCAATTTCAGAGACGCAGTATGATGAGCTCTTTAAGAGCAGGGACTTCGTTATTTCAATCATGAGTCTATCTCCTGTGTCTAGGACAGCATCTGGCATATTGGAAGGCCGTTAAAAAGTGTTTGTTGAATAATTAGGACACCAAAGCTCAAACCTGCTAGTAAGTGGAGAGACTAGATTTGAATCTAGGTCTGCCTGACTTCAGATTTTAAAGTCTCTGCTCTGCTGCCTATCTCCTTCCAACTCCCAGCTCAGAATCTGGTACTGAGAACGTACACAGTGGACATCTGCTGAATGAATGAATGTCTTCTACACTCAGTCGCTTATCCACTTTACCTGAGCACTGCCCTCCTTCTGCACTTCTCTATCCTGATTTGTAATCTCTAGGCTTAGGATATAAACCATAGCTGTAAGCTTTCATCCTGCTTCCCCTCCTATCAGCAAACCTCATCCCCATCATATACAGACAAGACAATATTTATGACTGGAAAAACACATAGAAATTGCAGCATTGGAAGTTATATGAATAATTGGTTACTTTTATTACATAAACATACTGTCAAAATAGGTCTAAAATACAAAATGGGAACTTGATGGTCATAAACTTATAAAAATTAATCCCAAATTTCTAAATTTTGGTTTTTGGTGGTTACGATTTCTCTTTCTTATAAAGGCAAACAAGAAATTCATAAAAACTGAAGTATTCTTCATATAAATAAACTTACTTCATTTTTTACACTGTGTCAGTAAATCTTTCTAAATAAAGGGGTAATTACACAATGACACCATTTCAAGCTATGATCAACAGGAAAGTGAGAATGACCTCTCCCATGACATCTACTTTCAGCTGGCCTGTAGAAAAGGAAGGCACAATAATGTGGTTTTGGAATTTATTTCAAAAAACAGATCTCAGTCAGATGATTATCGTCTAGTTTAAGCTTAAAAAGTTACAGGAACATTTACTTGTTATATAAGCACAAATATTCTAAAACTACAAAGCCTCCAATACTCCTGAAACGTGTGCTTATTTATTTATTTTTGTTTGCTACTTTGTTGAAAAAAGGGAGACAAGATTTAAACAAATCTAAGTTACAATTCTGGCTCTGCCCTGTGATAACTGTGTAACCCTGGGGCAAATTAATATCTCTGAGCTCATCTCCCTTAAAATGTGGACAATAATTGCTAATTTGTGGGACTGCTGGGGAGATCAGAGTCTGGTGTAGTAATGAGCATAGTGCCAGGCACATGGTAGCACTCAATAAACAAAAGCTCTCTTTATTTAGGGTCTGCTACTTTATTTCACTCTCGTTTCATTGTGGGATGCACTCAAATCACTATTTCCTAAAGCAAAGTTTCCTATGTTTGCTTCCCTCAATGTAAATAACCTCCCCGGCAAAAGTCTCATTAAAATATACATTAGGGGAAAATATTCAAGGATTTTTCAGTCTATCTTTTCTAGAAAATACTGTCATAAAACAGATTTTATATGTGTATGTGCATAACGCTTCCTGTTTTTTCCTGCTTCTAAGAGCCATGCCGCACCTGCGTCACTGACTCCCCACAGCCAGCCGGGCCTGGGCACTGGCTGTCCCAGGTATACTCCTATTATCCACACCTGGCTCCTCTAGGCGTTTGCATTTGCAACCTCCGTTTTAAACAATGGACTTTCTCAGGATATCTACGATTTCATTTTCAGAAGCTGTATCTGCATATAATTTACTAGAAAAGGAAAACACAAGGCAGCAAGTATTGCTAAACAATCAAATGTGTAATAATTTCTAAAAATTACCTGCTGAAATATAGGCTCCTTTACCTTAAGGTAAACCTGCAAAATATTAAAAGAAACACATGAGAATGAAGTGCATTATGGAGAGGGAAGAAAATCTATTCCAACAATTCTGCAAATCCCAAGTAAATTTCCTGCTTCTGTAGTCCTGCTGCTTAGATGTGACTCCAGCCAGATCTAACCAATTAGGTTAGCTGGCATGCTACAGAGGGGCTAGTACCCACAGGTGGGGATCCCCTAGTGCTAGTTTACCATGGTAAACTAAATGTTTCAAAGCTGTTGTGCATTACTCTGGTCTCTTGGCCTCCGCATCAGCATCAAGGAGGGGCAAAGATGCACAGATACTCAAGAGGGCTGAAGAGGTTATGCCGACAATCCCTATAGCAGATCTGCTCTAGAGCGCTTAGAGGTAGAGACAGGAGTTAAATGTCAGACTGCCACTTACTTGCTACATGCCTTGAGCAAGTCACTTAACCAAAAGACGTATTTTCCCCTATTTGAACAACAGGAATAATAGCGGTAAGGAATAATAAGCTAAAATATGTGGAAGTGTAGCATATAATAGGTGCTCAATAAGTGAAAACATTTAAAACAAATTTCTTGTGCTTTCCTCTGCTTCCAAAAACCTCTCACTCACTCACCTAAACACACAAGTCACTCACCTAGATGCATTCCCCGTTACACAAACCCTAGTTTTCAGCTCCACGGCCATGTGGGTGATTAAGCTCAATGCCTATTTAAGATTTAGCATGCATTTATTGCCCTATAGGAGTACACCTTTAAAATGACATGGTAGAGAGGAATCAAAATGCAAATTATAACCCTGAAATGACTCCCATCACTTACAAGACAAAGTCCAAATTTCAAAGCCTTCCATGATCTCACTCCTGCCTTTCTGTTTGGCCTCATTGCTCTCTTCTTGTCTCCTTCATCCTAGGCTCCAGAGCATACAGCGCTTCCCCAAATGCGCTAGTTTCATTCTTCTGTATCTTTAAACATGCTGCTCTTTACTTTATTCAGAAATCCTCCCCTGCCGGCAAAAACTCATCTTTCAACACTCAGCTCAAACTATACCTCGTGCTCGAAGCCTTTTCTGATCCCTCTCTATTCGGCAGAAGCAACCACTCACCCTCCTTTGTACCCTCACTGTCCAAGTATAAACTTCACGGCATTTATTAGGATATTTGTTTCTCTCCCCTACAAGGCAGTAATCTCTCTGACAGCAAGGACTGTGCTTAGATATCTCTATATCCCCATTTAATGCAGTGCTGAGCTCACAAAATTTTACATAATTTTATAATTTGGTTACAAAATTTCTTATTTCTGGAGGAAGTTCCTACCCTCATTGCAACGAGGGCACACTATTTCCTTTAAGTAAGCACTCACAGAGCTTTAACAGTAAGATGTGTATGAGACATTATACAGGTATCTGTAAGTCTAAACTCAGTGAGGAAGAATGCTTTTAATCTCTGAAATCTGTTCAAAATACTAATCTCCCTTTTTATAGTTTCAGGTTTCTACTGTTGCTAATAAAAGAAATGCAAAAGGACATGTCTAGTAAAGGTACTTTTTCTTTTTTTTGGTGAGGAAGATTGTCGCTGAGCTAACATGTACATCAGTCTTCCTCTATTTTGTATGTGGGACACCACCACAGCATGGCTTGATGAGCACTGTGTAGGTCTGCACCTGGGATCAAAACCCATGAACCCCAGGCCACCAAAGTGGAGCAAGTGAACTTAACCACTATGCCACCAGACTGGCCCCCTAAAGACATGTTTTTAAGGCAAAAGAATTATGGAGTCCTTACTATGTGCCAGGTATTAATTCTCAGAACTAATATGCAATGTATGCAATTATCTTTATTTTACAGATGAGGAAAACTAAAGCAGAGAGAGATTCAGTAACTTCCCCAACGTCCCACTTCTTAAGTAACAGTGTTGGTCCAAACTCAGATCTGACTGACTCCCAAGCCTGTGTTTCAACCACATCAGCTCTTAACCTACAAAGGGGTCTAGTCGTGACTCTCCTACCAATTCTCCATGTGAACTTGGTTGGCCAGACAAGTCATAAATCTCTCTGGACTTTATTTTTTTCTTTTATACAGTAGCAAGACTTCCCTTCACCTCTGAAATTCTAGGATTCTCTCATGATTAACGAGTATGTAGTTTATGCAAAGGAATATGCAGGGCAATGCAGAAACATAAGAAAATGCTCCTTCAGTCTCCTATTCACCTTTTCAACTCACTGAAATCTAGCTTCTGCTTCCAACAATCTACTGCTCACAATATCCTTATTACGTTTACTTGGTCTTTTACCCGAAATTTTTATGGGTCAAACCTCAATGGGTCAAACCTCTTCATCTCACTCATCCTCTCAGAGGCAACTAATACTGTTAGTCCTTCTAGAAATGTCTTTGTACTCTGTGACATCAGGCTCTCTGAGTTCTCCTACAACTCTGATTACTTGTTCTCAGTCTACTTTGCTGGCTTCATTTCTTCCACCTGACCCTCAAATGTCAGTGTTCCAGCATACAGCATGGTGATTAATAATACTGGACTGAACACTGGCAATTTGCTGGGAGTAGATTTTGGCTGCTCTCATCACACACACACAAATGGTAACTATGCGAGAAGATATATCAATTACCTTGACTGTAGTAATCATTTCACTATGTATATCAAGTCATCATGTTGTACATCTTAAATGTATACAATTTTTATTTAAAAAATGTTGATTCTTATTGAAATCTTTAGGCATTATGAAAAGAGGTATCCTAATTTTATCATAAAGAGTTTGCATACTGACAGGCTTTGAATGTCAGAGAGACAAATCAACTGTAACTCTTAGGATATAATATCATAAATTATACTGTTTTGTTTATCTCTGTAAAAGAAAAAAGTCAGTGTTCCAAAGGGTCATATCTTTGGTCATCTTAATGGTCTATGCTATCTCTGTGCCAGTTCATCTATTCCCACATTTCTAGTACTACCTATACCCTGACAACCCCCAATCCACATCTTTAGTCCATCTTACCTGTTAAGCCTCAGATATCATTAATATCAGGCACCTCCATCTCAACACATTCCAAACGGAACTTACCTACCCCTATCCCATGACACAAACCTAACATTACATTTCCTGCAAAATCCGCTCTTCCTCCAAGTTTCCTATCTTAATTAAGGACCTACTAGATGTATCCTGATGGACAGGCCATAAACTAAGGAATCATTCTAGACAATTCCTTCTTTTGACTCCATTCCCAACCCCCTACTTAGTGGGTCACAAGTCATGTGGATTGCTATTATGACAGCTTCTTTCCTCCCCACAGCTATTTTACCTCAGTTTGAGTCTCATATCTGCCCTACGCAAATGCAAAAGTCATGGGTCTGGCCTCCAACTCCCCTAATCCATCCTCTACAAGCAAAGTAATCTTTCTAGAACACATATCTAATTATGTTTTTCCTCTACTTTCAACCAGTTAATGGCTCTACACTACTTGAGAATAAAAATTCAAACTTAAACATGGTGTACAAAGGTCTTTATAATCTGACATTTGTCTAATTCACTAGATTCATTCACTGCTCTCCACATTACATCCGTTCCAGCCATATTAAATCTCTCCCAGTTTTATTAGCAGTGATGATTTAATGAGAAAATAAATGTAAAGTATTCAGTACAGTATCTGGCACATAGTAAGCACTTAAAAATGATAATTCATTTTACTGTTCCAAGGTTCTACCCCTGTGGACAGTGGCGAAGTCCTAATCATCAGTTAACACTCAGCCGGAGTGCCTCCTCTCTGGAGTTTTCCTGGACCCCCTCAAGCAGTTTTCATTGATCCGCCTTCATCTCATCATTGTATAACTAGTTTTTACCTCTCTTACCATCTTTTGATGCAATTCTTTGTTTACATGTTTGACTTTCCTACTAGACTGTACTCCTCAAGCACAGCAACTGCTTCTTAGTCATCTTTGTATTTTCTACTGCCTGATATGGTAGGTTTGCAATAAACGTTTGTTGAAATGAATCTCTTTTTTTTTTTTGTAAAAGACTGGCACCTGAGCTAACATCTGTTGCCCATCTTTTTTTTTCGTCTTCTTCTCCCCAAAGCCCCCCAGTACATAGTTGTATATTCTAGTTGTGAGAGCCTCTGGTTGTGCTATGTGGGATGCTGCCTCAGAATGACCTGAGGAGCAGTGCCATGTCCACGCCCAGAATCTGAATGGGCGAAACCCTGGGCCGCTGAAGCGGAGCACGTGAACTTAACCACTCGGCCACGGGGCCAGCCCCAAAATGAGTCTCTCTTAATACACAATGCAATTCACTTGAGGAAAAAAAGCACTAGGGTAGAATCAGAAATGACCAGTTATCTCAATTTATTAGGAGGTTAACCATTAAATAGTCATACTAGGCCCAACAGAGCAGAGCCAATCTCTTTTTTTTAACAAATAGGAGGTAACATGTCCATCCATGAGAAAAAGTTAATTTTTTTCCATTGCTACTAAATATTTGCCTTTTGACATTTTCCCACCTTAAAAAAAAAACCAGGGGCCGGCCTGGTGGCACAGTGGTTAAGTTTACACGTTCTGCTTCTCGGCCGCCCGGGGTTCGATGGTTCAGATCCCAGGTGCGGACATGGCACCGCTTGGCATGCCATGCTGTGGTAGGCGTCCCACATATAAAGTCGAGGAAAATGGGCATGCATGTTAGCTCAGGGCCAGTCTTCCTCAACAAAAAGGAGGAGGAATGGCAGTAGTGAGCTCAGGGCTAATCCTCCTCAAAAAAAAAAAACCAGATTTTTTAAAAAGTTGTTTCAACTTTTTGTTGAGAAATAACACCTAAACAGAAAACAATGGAACAAATCTGTGAGTTTCATGCAGAAACATTTCAGTCTGAAAAGCATGAAGCAAACACTGGAAGCAAAATGTGCCAAATTCCATAAATGGCTATTCCGTATGCTTAACCTTTCAGAAACAAAATGTGACTTACTGTGGTGACTATTAAACTGAAGAGAACTAAGGTAAAAAGCAGATGATAGTTTACTGAGTTCTTCATCTTGAAACATTCAAACCTTAAAAAGAGAGAAAAAGAAACATGTTTGGGAACATATAACTAGGAAAACAAATACAATGCTGTTTTACCACTTGCATACATGCCTGTAGGTCCAGTGATGCCCATCATTTCCTCCCACGCACATTCTCATCCTAGAGAACCCACATTGTCTACAGCCTTCAAGAGGCGGTGGGGACCAGGAGTAGGCACCTGACAAACTGGGCCAATGAGAGGCTCGCCCCTGAAATGTGGAGTTTGGGAGCCACAGACTGAATCAGACTGAATCAACTACGTGTAGAGTCAAAGTATAAAGGCATACGGATTCAAGATCTGATGCTGATATTTGGGCAACAAAACTGAATGAACGAGCAGATGAATGAGCAGAGAAGTGATCTGTAGGGAGAGAAAAACAAAGCAGATACAAAGACTTGAAACCATGTGGAGAGAAAGGAATGGAGAAAAGAGGGAGGGAGAGAGAAGCTGTCCTTCCAGTTCTAGTGAGGCTGTCTCTCCTGCTTTTGGATCCTATAGAATTTCCTCATGTCCCTACAATAAATAAATCTCTCAACTCCAGCTGGCCGGAGTAGGTTTGTACATCTTGCCACTAAGGATCCCTGACTAAGACACACTATTACAGAAAATATCACTCTATTATAATTGTCTCTTTACTTACCTGTCTCCCCAACCAGACTGAGAATTCCTTGTGTGCAGAGATAAAATCTTTTTTCATCTATCTAGTCACTAGGATACTGTCTGACACACAGGAAAGATTCAGTAAATAAGGAAATATCAACAAATATTTAGCCATCAATTAAATATCCAATCTTTGAGCCTATGTTTTGGTACAAGCTGAGGGACAGTTCTCAGTTTACTAAGTAATTTGCTGTGGGAATTGGACCCAACTCCTAGCTCTCATCTGTAAAGAAAGGTGGTTGCCCCAGATGATTTCTAAGATCTCTTTTACCTTTAAAGTCTGCGATTTGATGACTTATTAACAGGAGCTCATCTAAAAGTATTTTTTAAAGTCAAGGGTAGCAAACTATAGCCCAAGAGCCAATTTCTCAGCCTAAGCCTTATTTTTGTAAATAAAATTTTACTGGAACATAATCACAACCATTTGTTTACCTATTTCTATGACTGTTTCCACGCTACAACAGCAGAGCTCAAGAGCTGTAACAGAGACCACAGGCCCACAAAGCCTAAAATAATTACTATCTAGCCCTTTACAGAAAGAGTTTCAGATGAGCTCTTTGTAATAACGTATTTTTTTCAAACTATTCTGATTTTTACATATCTTTAGAAGAAGATATTCTTGAGCTATCAGTGACGACCATATTGAAAGAAATCAGATAACCATCACGTAAGGGGTTCAGAGATGTCTTAACTATTAGTGCTAGAGAATAGAAAGTATACTTAGAAGGCAAAGTTATTAAACTTTAGTACAGTTTCCAACTCTGACACTTCCTAACTGCATGACCTTAGGCAAGTCATCTAAGATAAGCTCTGCTTATATCTGCAAACAAGTTACTAAACCTCTCTGTGCTTCACTTCAGCATCTATAAAGTGGGAACAATACCCATTTATCTTGCACAACTGTGAGAATTAGAGATGACTTGGTATGCTGCCTGGCACAATTACAGGTACAAAGTAGATAAATATTATTTTTATGGCATAATATATAAAACTTTAAATTTGTACATATTCATAACTCAAGTAAAGGCAAAAATACAACTTAAGTCAAATTTAAGTAAGAGTCTATCTAAATTAGCTATAGGGTCTTGAGATTACAAAAGTTAATGAACAACATTATTATAACTTCCCAGAGATTATAGTCTACATTTAGATCACAAAGTTATAATCTTCTACACTATTACAATCGCCAGCAACATAAGTGAGTTAGTTACACTACTTAATTCGCTATGAGGCAAACATAAATTTGAAAATACATCAAACAAGTGAATTTTAAACATAAATACTTACATGCAGTACACAAATATACAACAGCTGTAAATCATCGGGAGTTCATCCAATAGCTATGAGAAACAAAGACAGATATGAATACTGTAGAGTTTCAACTATTATGCAAATTAAAACATCAGAATGATTAATATGGTTACCTCTAACTATATAATATCTTTTACTAATTCTTTTATATATTTATCATCAACTAATTTACTCTGAGTGTGTATATTCAGTTTATTGTTTGTGAACAAATAAGCTTATTCATTCATTCTGAAGAGGAGTCTGGAGAGGTAGGCACGGCCAGATCACAGAGCCTATGGTTCACTTTATGAGCTCGAACTACGGGAAGTAGTAAAGAGATTTAGAAAGTGACACACCATCTGGAGAGCAGGGACTGTATTTTACACATCTCATCCCTAACACTCGTAAAAGCCTAGCAAACATTAGTCAAAGAATGAAAACAGTTTTGTTTGTAGGACGAGCATTTCTGTTCCAGTGTGACAAAGGGACTGGGGAGACAGGCACATCAATTAGGAGACAGTTACAGGAATCTGGGTTGGAGATGATGAATTAAGGGAGCGACAATGGAGACAGCTAGAGGTAGATGTGGTCAAGACTTATCACGAAAGTTCAGTTGAGAGGTTTTAGTGTTTGCAGAGGTGAGAAAGTAGGAGAAATTAAAGATGAATCATAGGTTTTTGCCTTGGGCTTTCAGTGTAAGGTGGTTCCATTCATTGAGATAGGAAGCAAAGGAGAAAGAGGGTAGTATTTGTAACAGAACATTTGTTGTTTACATTACAAAGTCTGAATTAGCTTACACTATTACCTAACATTTAAGCTATTTTTGGTTTTGTATTATAAATAAAGTTATAGGTGAACAAATATTTTTCTTTGGTTTTATTTTCTAAGATAAATTTATTTATTTTTACTTATGAGAAACAGGTGAATACTGCCTTTTATTACTAGCATTGATTTTTTCCCTAATATCCAACAAACTACATGCTCAGTGTAGAATACTTGGAAAAAGCAGAAAAACATAAAGAAAAAATTGAGAAATTGCCTTTAATTTTACCCTCCCCCAGATTATCAATAACTATTTATTTCAGTTAGTGACAGCAAAAAAGAATGAGTTGAATGAGTGACTAAATGAAAAGAAAATCTGGGAGAAGTCTCCTAAAAACTTAAAGATTTTATACTCTTACCATCATCAACATAGGACAAAGTCCTAAGACAGGTAAAGGAAACAAAGAATACAAAACAAACTCTAGACCCCAATCTTGTCTAACTTTCCATGTAACTTCTAGTCAAGTCATTTCCCCTCCCTTGGCCTGTTTTACCACTTATAAAATTTGTAGATTGGACTAAATTTCAAAAATCCATACACTTACTTACCAGATCCTATGATGGCAGTTTCATACATGCTGACCAACTGATCCTCACAATACTCCTACAGACCCATTAGAGAGATGAGAAAACTAAGGCTCAGCAAGATTAAATGGCATGTCTATGCTCAAATAGGTAGTAAAGTAATAGAATCAGACCTGGGACTCAAGCAGCCACTTGGCGATAATAAATCTGAAGAAAATACCATCCAAGCTCCAAATCATTCTTAACACAGAACTGTCAATGTTTCTCGTGCTCAGTTTAGGCAGAAGTGAAACATGGGCCTCCAATTTCTTTACACCTACACGCTAAATTCAGGCTGATGGAATGGTTCACTGACCACCAGAGACAGGTCGCGGCAGCACTGCCTTTTCTTACTTTGTTTCAGTGACTGTGCATAACAAATGATGGCCCACCTGAGCCAAACTTATCCAGCTTTGTGGAGACAAGACAGGGAGCCTGCAAGGAATATTCATGATCATATGTTCAGATTAAACGAGATGAAGAAGCTGTTGAAACAAGTCCTTCAAAATTGATGATTCCTCCCTCCTCCTCAATCACTGGGAAAATGGGTCATAGGTCATTTCTGCCCATTTAAGCAAGCACAAAAACCACAACTTTGTAGTTCAAAAGAGGAAGGAAACAAAGCACTTGTATGATTTGTCCATGAAGCTGATAAAGTAGTATTACAGTAATGATAAAGAGTAGAATCAAAGATCTCAGCATCAAAGGCCATCTTGTCCATCCAAACGTTGTACTATCTAGGTAACAACCTAGCCAACAATTAAGTTTATATGCAAATCAAAGTGTGTCCCACCTCTGCTTAAAATCCATCAATGGCTCAGAGAAGATAAAGTCCAAGAGGCTTAGATTTAGCCTCCGGTTAGTTTCCTAAACCACATCTCCTGCCACTTAGTTCAATGCCTGGCCCAGAGCAAGTACTCGATAATGTAACAAATGTTAGCTACTATTACTGGGAGCGCTATCACCATCATCACCGCATACTCCCACTCCATGGCTACAACCATAATGTACCTCTTGCAGTGCCCTGAGATGCCAGACATACTCTCACAACTCTGTGGGTTCTAGTTGGCCTGGCAAATTCCTATTCATCTTTGAAGATGCAACTCAAACATGGATCTGAGTCATCTATGTGAACGCCCTCTCTGACCTTCCTGACCTAAATAGTTTCTCTTTCCATTTCCATAGCACCCTGTAGGTCCCTTTATCACTGCATTCACTAGCATGTTATCTTCAATCCTAGAGCATAGACTTCTTGAGGGAGGGACTATATCATCTTTACCTATGCAAAGCTGTTGCCCAGGTACCAAATAAAAAATTTTGAACTAATGAAAGTGTTTGTTTAACCTAAGTTTGGGCACCTACAAGGACAGAGGGCTCAAGATCTCCCAAGGCAGCCCTTACCACCTACTGGCTTAACAAATTCTTCCCTGTGTTAAGCAAGATGTCTCTTTATCTTTAACCCCACTAGGACCATACAGAATAAACCTAACTCTCTTCAACATGTCAACCCTTCAAACATTGATTCTTAAAAGATTTATGTAGTGCTATGTTCCAGACCCGTGATAGAAGTAAAGGATACACCAAGGTTAACCAGAGAGAGTTTCTGCTCTTAGGTAACTCACATTCTGATAGACAAGACAGACATACAAATATATTTATAAAACAACAGCAATAAGGGCAGTAACAGAAATGCACAAAGTGTTATGGAAGAACATATGAGGGGTACATATTCCACCCTGGGGCCATGGAAGGCTTCCTAAAGGAGCTGACACTTTGGCTGAGACTTTAAAGACGCACAGGAATTGTCCATGGGAGAAGGGGAAGTCAATAGGGTCAGACATGAACAACAGGGCCAGAGCATAGAATGGACAGAGTCTGGTGTGCACAGCTGAGTGGGGGTGAGTGAGCATGTCTTCTCTTGTCAGGTTAAATATTCCTGGTCCTTCCTCTCGGGCATCATGACTAGAGTTTTAGTTCTTTCTTCTGGTGTTTCTCATTTGAACACAAGCCAGATCAGTCCTCAGAAATGAATGCAATTTTCTTGTCATGATCTGCTCAGCGCACAGTAGGGGAGCCTATCCCCTCCCTCACTGAGATGCTTAGTCTCGCCTGACATCTTGTCTCAACACATTCATCCAGTTGTTCCTTCATATATGGGGCAGAACACACTAGTTCCAGGAATAATGTTTTAGGAATAATATAATGGACAGCAGAATGATCCTTGAGATTTTAAAATTTATCTAAGTCTTAGAAAACAGGTGTTAAGGAAATGTCAGAGGTTATTGTATGCACAGAATTAGACTAGATGTTTTGTAAATTGTTCTGGCTATCTGCTAATGTATAGCAAGCCACCCTAAAACTCAGCAGCTTAAAATAACAATATTTATTTTGCTCATTAATGTGCATTTTTGAGCAGGGTTAGGAGAGGATAGTTCATCCCTACTTCACTCAGTGCCAGCTGGGATAGCTCAAAGGCTGGGGGCTGGAATCATCTAAAGATTCACTCACTGAAATACTTGGCAGCTGATGCTGGCTGAAGTCTGGGGCCTTCAGGTAAGGCTGTGGCAGAAACATCTATAATGGCTTCTTCACGTGGCTAGTTGGTTTCTTTACAACATGGTGCTGGGTTCCAAGGGTAAGCGTCCCAGGAGGACTAGGCAGAAGCTTTATTGCCTTTTGAGACTCAGTCTTGGAAGGTGTATAGCTTCATGCCCACCACAGTCACAGTCCTGCCCAGATTCAAGGGCAAGGAACAAAGATCCTACCTCTTGAGCAGGGTCAACACCACCCTGTAAGAAAAGCAGGTGGGATGGGATATATTGGTGTAGATATCTTTGGAAAACACAATAATCTACAACACAAATAAAACTCAAAACCCCAGGAACAAGATAGTTTGCTTTAGGATGGCGGGTATTCTGACTGGCTGATTAGTACTATTATTCCTCGGAAGCAACGTTGGAGTCGTTTAAAGTCTCTTTTTTAAAACACAAACATAAACATGTATTTTCCTTACTATAAAAGTGCTTCATGTTTATTGTAGAAAATTTGGAAAATGTAGAAATGCAGAGAGAAAGAAATATAATTGCCTATAATTCCACAATCCAGGGATAACTACAATTTAATATTTCAATGCATCTCTTAGTCATTCACGCAAATGGTTAATTAAATGTCCTTCCTTCCTCACTCCCTTCTAAGATGTATTTACTGTGCCCAGGTCACGTGCCAGCATTATTCTCTATGCTAAAGATACAGTGGTATTTAACACAGGTGAGATCTCTGCTCTCCAGACCTTTACATTCTATTCTAGTTGGGAGAGACTGCAAAATAAGATAATTTCAAATGGTGATAAGTGCTATGAAAAGCATAACATAAAGTAATTTGCAGAAGGGGTTGCTTTACACAAAATGGTCAGAAAAGGCATATCTGAGGAATTAGAAGGAACTAGACATGCAGAGATCTGAGAAAAGTGTTGCAGGCAGAGGACATAACAATTACAAAGGCCCTGAGGCAGTTTCGAAAGGACAGCAAGGCCAACGTGGCTGGAGTATAGTGAACAACGCAGAGGTTGGAGAACTAGACCTCGGCTTGATCATGGAGGCCACTAAAGAATTTGGATTTCACTTCAAGTGCAAAAGGATACCTTGGAGAGTCTTAAGCAGAATGACATGACCTGATTTAAAATTTAAAAGATCACCCTGCTGGTTGGAGGGGCAATGGTGACTACTGCAGTGATCAAGAAATGAGACAGTGATGGCTTACACTAGGGTAGGAGTAGTAAAATCAGAGAGAGTAGGCAGATCCAAGTGTATTTTATTTTATTTTTTTATTTTTGAGGAAGATTAGCCCTGAGCTAACATCTGCTTCCAATCCTCCTCTTTTTGTTGAGGAAGACGGGCCCTGAGCTACATCCGTGCCCATCCTCCTCTACTTTACACGTGGGACGCCTACCACAGCATGGCCTGCCAAGCAGTACCATGTCCACACCCGGGATCCAAACCGGCGAACCCCGTGCCGCCAAAGCAGAACGTGCGCGCTTAACCGCTGCGCCACTGGGCCAGCCCCTGTCAAGTGTATTTTAAAGGTAAAACCAGCGGAAGGACTAACAGTTTAGGTGTGAGGGATGAGGGAAAGAAAGAAATGAGGGATAACTCTAGGTTTTCGGCTTCAGCAGTTGGGTGGGTGATGGCATCATGGGGAATACTACAGGAACACTAGGGAAAGAATGGGTATGGGAAAAGAAATAAAGAATTACATAATGCCCATGTTAAAGGCTGAGACTTCTACTAGACATTGAAGCGTATGTCAAACGCACAGATGGACATACAAATCTAGAGCTCCAAGGTGAGGTTAGAGCTGAAGATAGATATTTTGAATCAGCAGCATATAAGTCATATTTAATGCCATGAGATTATATGAGATCACCTAGGAAAGAATATAGAGAAGGTGGCCCAGGACTAAAAGAGTGACCAGTGAGGCAAGGAGGAAAGCTAAGGGAATTTCCTTTTCCTTAAGACAAGGAAAACTGGGAAGCCAAGACAAATGGTTCATGAAGAAACAAGCAAATATATGTGGAATGCTACTGAGAGGTTAAATAAGAAGATAAAAATGTGTCTATTGGATCTGGCAAGATGAAGGTCACCGATGACCTTGACAACAGCAGTTTCTGTGACGTGAAGGGAAGAAATACCTAACTGGAATGGGAGGAAAAGAGAAGGAGGTAAGCGTGGAGAGAGCAGAGACACTCAAGTGGTTTATATGTGAAAGGGAACAAAAAATGACTCAATAGCTGGGGCTGGACACAGGGTCAAGGGAAGAGTAATTTTCTAAAGATGGGAGCTATTTGAGGATGGTTGTATGCAGATGGCAGTGACTAGTGACTTTCTAAAGACTATGGTGGAGCAAGAGACTGGGGTGGGGTATGTAACCACAGGAGTGAACTCTTTCGAGTAGGAGGGAGGGATAAATTCAGAGCCTGGGGAAGGGGACACTGGCCTTTGATAGAAGTTGGGACATTTCTTCCATAATAATAGGAGGAAGAAGGTGGTGGTAGAAAGATGAGGGAGTTCCTGATTGATTGTTTCTATATTCTCAGTGAAATGCTGAGCAAAGAGAAGGGGGTATGAGGCAAAAGAAACACAAAAAGAAATCTAAGGAAAGAGGAACGGGGTGAAATAACAGTTCTGGAGAATGGAAGGTAAAATTGGCAGGGAAATGTAATGGTTCTGCTTTGTGGAACCGAGTGGTTATTTGAGATTATTGTTCAATAATTTCAAAGTGAAATCATTTAACAAAGGGATGTGATCTATGAGCCATATCTAGCTACTCAGTGCAGGCACAGGACAGGCAGATAACTGAGCGTGATCTGGGTTGAGCATTGCTCAGAAAGAGGGGCAAGAGCTTTAAGGATATTTGTCTGGGTGGGTGGGAGTTATAATTTTGGGTCACACATTACAAATTTTGCAAAACGGTAAGAGAAGAAGTTAGGCAAAATGTACTTCCAGTCTTTTTTCTATTGTCTATAAAATTGATATCATATACAGAAAGTTTTAAGTCTTTATAACATTTTACCATGTTAAAAGTCTTCACAATATTATTTTAAATGGCTACAGTGCATTTCAACACATAGATATATGATAGTATATTTAACAATCTCCCTATTAAACATTTAGACTATTTAAAAATCTTTATCATGTATAACACTGTGATAAACATCCTTGTGAAACATCTTTTTTCTGCCTCTGATTACTTTCTTAGGATGTGTTCCTAGGAGTGCAATTACTGAGTCAAAGGATATGTACATTGTTTTTCTATTTTAAAAAAAATTGAAAGAATTTTAACTTACAGAAAAGTTTGAAGGACAGTACAAAGAACTTTTTTCTCCCTGAACCATTTGACTAAGTTGCTGACATGAGGTTCCATTACTCCTAAGCACTTTAATGCATGTTTCCTACAGAGATATTCACTTGGATTACTTGCCTTGACCAAATGGGATTTATCACAGGAATGCAAAGTTGGTTCAACATATGAAAATCAGTCAGTGTATCAGATTGTACTAGACCACACCACAGTCGTGCGTCACTTCACAACAGGGATACGTTTTGAGAAATGCACTGCTAGGTGATTTTTTTCACTGTGCGAACATCATAGAGTGTACTGATGCAAACCTGCATGGCATAGCCTAATACACACCTAGGCTATATGATATGCTTCTTATGGGTCCACCATCATAGATGTGGTCTGTCATTGACTGAAAAGTTGTTATGCAGTGCATGACTGTGATATAATAAAAGAGAAAAACCACACGATCATCCCAAAACATGCAGAAAAAATATTTGAAGAGTCCAACATCTTTTCATGATAAAAACACTCAACAAACTAGGAATAGAAGAGAATTTCTTCAGCCTAAAAAGGGCATCTACACAAAACCCCATTAATTAATGGTATAAGACTGAAAGCCGTCTTCCTAAGATCAGGAACAAAACTAGGATGTCTGCTCTCTCTGCTTCTATTCAACAGTGTACTGGAAATTCTAGTCGGGGCAATTAGGCAAGAAAAATAAGTAAAAGGCATCCAATCAACGAGCAAGAGGTAAAACTATCTCTATTTGCACATGACATGATTTTGTACACAGAAAACCCTAATGAATCCATACATGCACACACACAAAACTATTAGAGGTGAAAAACAAGTTCAGCAAGGTTGCAGAATGCAAGAGCAATATGCAAAAATCATTGGTATTTCTATACATCAGACATGAGAAATCAGAAAAAGAAGTTAAAAAAACAACTCTATTTACAATAGCACCAAAAAGAATATAATATTAATAAATTTAATTTAAAAAGTCGAGACTTGCACACAAACTACAAAACATCATTGAAAGAAATTAAAGACTTAAGTAAATAGGAAGGCATCCTGTATTTACGGATTGGAAGATTTAATATTAAGATGGCAATACTCTCCAAAGTGATCTGTGGACTCAATATAATCCCTTTCAAAATCCCAGCCAACTTTTTGCACAAATCAATAAGCTGATCCTAACATTCATGTGGAAATGCAAGGGACCCAGCATAGCTTAAACAATTTTTAAAAAGAAGAACAAATTTGGAGGACTCACAGCTCCCAATTTCAAAACTTACTACAAATCTACAGTAATCAAAGCTGTGCGGCACTGGCATAAAGGATAGACACATAAGTCAACGGAACAGAATTGAGAGTTGAATTGACTGTTAAAAAATAAATTCATACATTTATGATTGACTGATTTTTGACAGTGGTGCCAAGACAATTCAAAGGGGAAAGAACAGTCTTTTCAACAAATGACTCTAGGACAACTGGATATCCACATGCAAAAGAATGAAGCTAGACCCCTGCCTTACACCACATATGACAATTGATTAAAAATGGAACAAAGACCTAAATCTAAGAGCTAAAACCATAAAGGCTCTTTGAAGAAAACATAGGTATGAATCTTCATGACTTTGGATTATGTAATGGTTTCTTAGATGTGATATCAAAAGCACAAGCAACCAAAGAAAAAAATAGGTAAAAGGACTTCAGCGAAATTGAAAACATTTTTGTTTCATAGGATGCTATTAAGAAAGTGAAAAAACCACCCACAGATTGGAAGAAAATATTTGCAAACCATATATTTGGTAAGGTCCAGTATCCAGAATATATAAAGAACTCTTACAACTCCATGATAAAAAGGCAAATAATTCAATTTAAAAATGGGCAAAGGATCTGAATAGACATTTCTCCTGAGAAGATACACAAATAGCCAATAAGCACATGAGGATGTTCAATATCATTAGTCATAGGGAAATGTAAATTAAAACCACAATGAGATATCACTTCACGCTCACTAGGATGGCTATAATCAAAAGACGGACTATAAAAAGTATTGACAAGGATATGGAGAAATTGCTGGTGGGAATGTAAAATGGTGCAGCCACGTTGAAAAAGTCTGGTAGCTCCTCAAAAGGTTAAACATGGAGTTACCACGTGACCTAGCAATTCCACTCCTATGCCTATACCCAAGAGAACTGAAAACATACATCAACACAAAAACTTGTACATGAATGTTCATAGTAGCATTATGCATAGAAGCCAAAAAGTGGAAACAACCCAAACGTCCATTAATTGATATAGAGATAAACAACATGTGGTATATCCATAAAATGGAATATTATTTGGCCTAAGTAAAAGAAGCCAGACACAAAAGGCCACATATTATCCATTGCTATGAAATGTCCAAAACAAGCAAATCCATACAGACAGAAAGTACATTAGTGGCTATCAGGGGCTAGGTGGAGGAAGTAATGGGCATAATTGCTAATGAGCATGAGGTCTTTCTTTGGGATGATGAAAATGTTCTGGAATTAGATGATGGTGATGGTTCCACAATTTTGTGAGCATACTTAAAACAACTTGTATAATTTAAAAGGGTGAATTTTATGGTATGAGAGTTCTATCTTTAAAAAAAAATTCACCTACAAATACACAATACTATCAACAAAATCAAGAAATTACCATTGCTTAATTACTGCCATGTAATCCTTAGACCCCATTAAAGTTTTTCTAAGTGTCTCAATAATATCATAAATATAAGCATACACACATACGCACACAAAAAGTATCCAGTCCAGGAGCAGATGTATTTAGTGGTCATGTCTTTTTAGTCTCCTTCAATCTTGAACAATTCCTCAGTCTTTCAATTTTATGACCATGGGTACTTTTGAAGATTACATGGCAGTTATTTTACAGAATGTCACTCAATTTGATTTTGCCTGATGTTTCCATATGACTAGATTCAGATTATGCATCTTTGGTAAGAACATCAGAAGTGATGCTATGTTCTTGCCACTGTGCCCTATCAGATGGCACACAATTTTGATCTGTCCCATTACTGAAGAGACTCATTGTGATTGCTTAAATAAGGTCGATATCTGCTAGGCTCCTCCATTGTATAGTTACTCTATTTCCCATTATAATTATTTTGTGATGAGGTACTTTGAAACTATGTAAATTCAGCATAACTTCTAATTTATTCGTTTATCTATAATCACTTATCGCTTCATTTATTATATTGTCTATTATTTTAGTGTGGACTCATGATTTCCCACTTTACTCAATGGGGTATATATTCAATGGGTTTGATAAGTGCTATAATCTACTACTATCATTACTTATTTTAATGCTCAAATTATCCCAAATTTGGCCAGTGGGAACCCCTTCAAGTTGGCTTCAGTGTCCTTTTGACATGTCCCCATCACTCTTAGCATTTCTATTCTTTCTGGCACAAAAAGATGTTCCAGGCTCATATTGTCCTTTTTTTCTGCGTCAGCCCTTGGAATCAGCTCTGGTTCCTCTAAATGGAGAATGCTATTTAGAAACCAGATCTGGCTGCTGGTGTGCTCTTTGGAACCGGGGTTCTCTGCTCCCAGGTGCTCTCATGGACGGAGCTAGAGAATGAACATATAATTGTGTGTATAGAAATATGTATTCATATACAAATATATATGAGATATTTATAAACTATGTGTGGTTTTGGTCAAATCAATTAGCCTCCTTCAGTTCTAGTATTGGAATCTGTAAAACATGAGTAATAACTCTCTAAGATACTATATATAAAAGCACTTGATGATTGCCAGAGCTGGACAAATTCCAATTATTTTTTAGTATGATAAAATGCAATGCCTCATTGTCAGGATTATCACTCAGTTGTTGCCCACAGGATCACCATTCTGATTGTTGGTACTCTTGCCATACAGTTGTTAAATATTTTGAATATCATTCCTGCCATTTCTTCAAACACATTTTAAGTTCTAGCTTTACCATTTTTGTCAGATATACTACACATTGTAATGACTCCCTGCTTCTGTTTATGTCATAGTGCAAGTCTGGTACGTCATTCTATCCTTTCACTACCTAAAAAGTTTCAACTAATTCTTTCAGATTTTGTTTAAATGTCTAACTTTCATAGATTCTTTCAAGCTCCACCATGTTACCATAGATTATTTGTACTTCTTTAAAAATAATTTTCATACTATATTATTATTTATAAGTCTGTTTTCCCAGGCAGAAAGTGTGGGAAGAAGGGTGTCCTCTGCTTGATTAGCTCAGACCCGTGTTTTAGTCATTTGCGTATTCTCCAAGTCAAGCACGGCATGCACAGCACACGACACCCTATTATAAATATGTGTGGAACATTAGAATCAATCCTAGGAATTCTTATACATTTAATATAGTTGTAATTAATAATTCATAGAGTGTTGTATACACAGATCCTTCCAGAATAGCACTGTCCAATACAGTAGCCACTAGACTTATGGGGCTACTGATCACTTCAAATAAACCTAATCTAAATTGAGATACACTGCAAGTGTGAAATATATATCTCATTTCAGGACACGAAATATTTCATTAATCAATTTTTATGTTGATTACATGTTGAAATAATACTTTGGATATACTGGGTTAAATAAAACATATTATTAAAATTAATTTCACCTATTTCTTTTTAATGTGGCTTTTTAAAATGTGGCTACCAGAAAATTTTAAATTACATATGTAGCTCACATTATATTTCTACTAGACAGTGCTATTCTAGTAGTTTCTGGGTTAGTGATGGGGAACAAAGAGGTCAAAAGACTGAGGACTAGCTATATGGCCTCCTTAGAGCAAGGACAGTAAATAAAAATTCTTGCATCGCTCTAAAACTTTGCTAGCTAGAGGGACAAGACTATTTGAATGGATGCCATAAAAGAGAGACATGAGGGAATGCAGGCATCTAAGAGTAAGAATACAGTATTTGGGTGAACTGATTATGTCTTTTCAGACGTCTCCATAGGCCTCTACTCTCTAATCCTGCCCTAGAACTGGACAGGCCTGCAAGAGGGGGTCAGACAGCTATACTGCTCTCACTTGTTTTTTCTACGCACAACTTATTTGCTTGCCTCTTTACTTCACTTAGATAATTTGGATTCTTTGGCCTGAAGTAAAGAACTCCAGAGATTACAAGTCCCTTTTTTCTTTTCAGTCTCTTGTCTCAATACCATCCTCCAGTGATGTGCTGTTTTCTCAAATTTGAAGTGTCACTGGATTAAGAGAAATAAGCAGTTAGTCAATTATTTCATTACTGACCTGCATTTCATATTTCAGAGTCATGTGGAAGCACCAGGATCCCATTCCTACCACTGAAATTAAAACAAACAAATAAAAAAACCAATTAGCATAAAAGTCTTTGGGGGTGGCCAGACTAACTTGAGAAGACAATAAGACATTTCACAACACTGAGTTTTAAGAAGAACAAAGTTTATGAAATCTTGTGGCAGGATAGAGCAGACTCTGCATGAGTTCTATAATTGATGGAATTTTGGTGTAGTACTTCCTGCACTTCTGATCCAAATAGCTAAACTGTATGCTTACTAAAAGTCAGTCAGTTATATCTCTTCCCAAACCTGTTAACACCACTGTATTTAGTTATCAGAAATATGACTGCAAAAAGAGAGCTATTGTTTCTACCAAAACTATTTAAAATGCTTAAAACATACTCAATGAAAGACAGTTACTAATAAAAATTTCTATTGAATTAGGTGTGGTTAAGATATCTGTTACAGGTTGGGAAAAACAGTAAAAATCTAAAGATTCTGTATTCACGTCTCAAAGTTCTTCCCAAGTGCCTCTGTTTTAAATAAACTTTTCACTCTAGGGTTTTTAAAATTTTTCCTTTGTTTCTTAATGCAAGAAAGACTAAGTAGAACTATAATTAGGGTCCCATATTCAAAGGCCATGCCCTACATCAAATAATTGTCAAAGATTATAAAACTATATGTTTTCAATTAAAATAAAACTTTGTCAGTATATACATATTTTTCAACAATTATATTCTTTCACATCTTAAAAATTAACTGACCAACGATCAGCCCCTATCACATCTGATAATAGGGCTTCCACTGTGATTCATTAAGTTCAGTTCAACAAGCATTTACTGAGCCCCTCCTATTCACCAAATTCAGTTACAGATGCTGAGGGACAAAGAAAAGATCCAGTCGTTGGCCTTAATGAAGCATATAGTCTAATGGAGGAGACAGGCAGATAAATAGAAGATGCCAGTACATGGAGATATGATAGAGATATGCACAGAGTGCCATGGGAACACAGAAGAGGGGCACATATGTCAGGAGAAAGCAAGAATGATGCCAAAGGAGTTAGCCCAATAAACACGGTAAACGGGGGTGTCACCAAATAATCTGTACAAAGCCACTTGAGAAAAATGTCAAACTCTTTGTTACTCTTGCTTTTTAAAAAATCACTATGTACATTATCACATCATTTTTTATTGCTCAAGATGAGATAAGAAAAGGAAGAGTTACTGTACTCGTTCTACTAAAGAAAGGAGGAAGCAAAACAGTCCTTGAGCGAGGCCTGATTAAGCGGCCAGTCTGCCTTCAGGATGAAGAGTCATCCCACTTCAGTTTTATTTTTTTACTTCTGGTATATTGTGTGACTTTAACTCACAGGGTTTGATTTTTTCCCCCTTCCGTTGATTTATCCACCTTTGCACCTTCTAATTTCTCCTTTGGAAAATAGACACCAGCCATGAGAGTGGGGTCCCCATGATGGGAATAGTGTCCAACAAGAAGAAGAAGAAACAAGACCTCACTCTCTCTCTCCGCCTACATGCGACAAGGATAGGTCACATGAGCACACAGGGAGAAGGGGGCTGGCTGCAAGCCAAGAAGGGGGCTCTCACCAGCAACCGAAGCAACCAGCACCTTAATCCTGAACTCCCAGTTTCCAGAACTGAGAAAAATAAGTGTCTACGGTTCAAGCCACCCAGTCTATGGTATTTTGTTATGGCAGCCTGAGCTAAGACAGACATTAAGGTTTTTTCCCCCATATTTTGGCTATCATGAATAATGCTGCTGTGAACATTCACATACAAGTTTTTGTGCAGACATATGTTTTCATTTCTCTTGGGTATATACCTAAGGGTGCAATTTCCAAGTCATATGGAAACTCTATATTTAGCATTTTGAAGAACTGCCATAGTGTTTTTCAAAGTGGCTGCATCATTTTACATGCCCATCAGTAATACATGAATTTCTCCACATCTTCCCAATACTTGCTATTGGTTGTCATTCTGATTGTAGCCATCTTAATGAACTGAAGTGGTATTTCACTGTGGTTTTGACGAGCATTTCCCTAATGACTGTCCTATTCCCTGTTCTTTTCTAGTAGAATGTTCCAAATTTTAGATTTGTCTGATTCTGTTTTCTTAACGGACTTTATTGTTTAGAGCAATTTTAGGTTATCAACAAAATTGAGCAGAAGGTACAGAGATTTTCCATATAAACCCCCCCCTCATTCCTCCCCATCAACATCCCCTACCACAGTGGCACATTTGTTACAACTGGTGAACCTACCCTGACACATCGTTAGCACACAGAGTCCAGTTTACATTACGGTTCACTCTTGGGTATGGACGAATTTATAATGACATATACGCACCATTATAATATCATACAGGATGGTTTCATTGCCCTAAAAATCCTCTGTGCTCTGCCATTTCATCTCTCCCTTTTCCCTAACCCCTGGCAATCACTGATCTTTTCACTGTCTCCATAATTTTGCCTTTTTGCAGAATGTCATATAGTTAGAATCATACAGTGTGTAGCCTTTTCAGACTGGTTTCTTTCACTAAGTAATATGCACTCAAGGTTCCTCTGTGTCTTTTCGTGGCTTGATAGCTCATTTCTTTTTAACAATGAATAATATTCCTTTATCTGGCGGTATCACAGTTCATTTATCCATTCATCTACTGAAGGACATCTTGGTTGCTTCTAAGTTTTGGCATTATGAACAAAACTGCTATACACATCTGTGTGCAGGTTTTTGTGTGGACATGTTTTCAACCCTTTTGGGTAAATACCAAGGAGTGTGATTGATTGCTGGATCATATGGTGAGACACTGTTTAGTTTTGTAAGAAATCACCAAACTGTCTTTCAAAGTGGCTGGACCACTTTGCACTCCCACCAGCAATGAGTGAGAGTTCCTGTTGCTCCACAACCCCATTCCCTTTTCAATAACTATTTCCTGGGCACTTAACAATGTTCCTAGCATTTCCACTGGCATAAAGAAGTAAACAAGAAAGATATGGTTCCTGTCCTCAGAACTCAAAGCAAGCCATTAAAAATACGAAAGGGGCTGCTTCAGCTATGGAGTCTGTGCCCTGTCTAGGGAGGGAGAAGAGGGCTATCAGAGGAAGTAACACGTAAGCTAAGACCTGAAGAATCAATTGGAGTTAACTAGGTGAGAAAAATTGTTTTTAATATTTTTTTTTCCTTTTTTCTCCCCAAAGCTCCCCTGGAACATAGTTGTATATTCTTCGTTGTGGGTCCTTCTAGTTGTGGCATTAGGGATGCTGCCTCAGCATGGTTTGATGAGCAGTGCCATGTCCGCGCCCAGGATTCGAACCAACAAAACACTGGGCTGCCTGCAGCGGAGCGCACGAACTTAACCACTCGGCCACAGGGCCAGCCCTAGAATTTTTTTTTAAATGAGATCATTCTGTGTAGAAGGATCATCCAGAGTAAAGGCAAGGTAGTGCATTCAAAGAACTGAAAGAGCTTGGCTTAGACCACGAACAATGCTGGAATAGGGATCCAGTGAGGAGACTGGCATGATTTGTAGGCAATAGACTGAGAAGAGCTTTTAAAGTCAGGTTACAATCTGATTCCGATTTGGACTTTATCCTGAAGACAAAGTTGCATATGTGTAAGTAGTACGCTGAAAAACTACATACACATACACAAATACATACACACATACAATACATACATACATATCTATACATATAGGGATTAACGTGACTGGTTTTGCATTTTAAAAAATATCACTCTGGTTACAAGGCAGGAAAATATCTAAATGAGTAGTTTCCCAACTTTGACCGCAAAAAAATTTTTTTATAAGTTGTATATATACTGCTCTGTTAAGATACTGCATATATTTTAAAACATATAAAATATATTTAGAAAAATGAGCTAAGGAAATAACATATATACAAAAAGAAGTCACAAAGTCTTCTTTCTGCACTCCAACAGATCATTTGTCTCACCACCTGTGGTGTGCGCATCCTACTTGGTGACCGCTAGTTTAAATGAAAAAGACTAACCTCCTTGCAAGGCATACACGGGGCTTCATAACCTGGCTCCCCCAGTTTCTTTTACCGCAACCTGTAGTTCAGTCACACTGACCGTTTACCCAACTGATCTCTTATCTCCCATCATCAACCTCCAGTCTGCTCTGCCTTTGCTCTTCACTGCTTACCCTGCCCTTTCAGCCTGGAATACCCATCCCCTCTGTCGTCCAATCCCACCTGCCCCTAACCTATGTCTCTGCTTATTGAAATCTTATGCAACTTCTCGATCCAACTTATTTTTTGCTCTTTATTCCTTTCAGCTTTTCTCTTTTGAAACAATTTCAAACTTCAGGAATGTTGAAAGACTAGTATAGAGAATTCCTGTATATGTTCTACTCAGATTTACCAATTTTAACAATTTGCTATATTTATATATATATATAACTATTATTTTTCTGAACCATTTATGAGTACATTGGATACATCATGTCCTTTCACCCCTTAATACTTCAGTGTGTATCCTAAATCCATTTTAAATGTCACCTCCTAAATCAAATCTTTCTCTGCTTCCTCCCCAAGAAGTCAACCGTGCAAGGCATCTAAGAAATAATGTCTGGCAAGGTCAGTAGTTATCAGCTTTTGGGGAACACTATTTTGCCCAGAGAGCTTTATATATACTCGGCCCTCGGTCCAGAAAGTCCTGATTCAGTGGGTGCCCTGGTACCTGTATTTTAAAGGCCTGCCAATGATTTTGTTGAACATCAAAAGCCAAAGACCACTGTTAAATCTAAGATTCATAAAGGCATGGTCCAGCTCTCCATAGTGCACTAAAGAAACTCCAGAACCTGGCACAGTGCCATGCATTACTAAGTATTTGCTGATTGGGTGATTTTCTTCCTTCTCCCTTGACGATCCAGCATTTCACATTAGAGTAAGAGTATGTACAGATACGGCAGAGGATGGTGAGGAACGTCCCTGAATTGAGAAAATATAATAGAGGAAACGAGTTCTGAAGAGGAAAGAATGTTATTTGAGTGGAACGTGGACAATAAGAATGGAAAGGTTTACTTAACAAGGTGACATCTGACATAGAACTTAGAAAGATTCACAGGCAGAGATAGTGAGGGAGAACATATATACAGTTCGAGTAAAGGTATGGAGATGTGGAAAATGTTTAGGGATAAGCACTTCATTCAGTAGGACTGCAGTGAGTGTAAGAGAGGAATAGAAAACAAGGCAGAGGGGTGAGCTGGGAGCATATATAGTGGTTTTTAAAGTTTGCATCTATGATACTAGCACCAGACATGGTACTTTATGTACTTTATCTCCAAATCTTTCACAAGACCTACAAGGTAATTCCTACATTATCATTACTCCTACATTATTATCCCGATTTTGCATAGGAAGAAAGTGGTGTTCAGAAAGGTCTAGAAATTGGCCAAGGTCAAATAGCTAGTTAAGTGGCAGAGCTGAGATTAGAAATAAAGTCTGGGAGCCCGCCCAGTGGCGTAGTGGTTAAGTTCGTGCGCTCTGCTTTGGCGGCCTGGGGTTCACAGGTTCAGATACCAGGTGCGGACCTAGCACTGCTCACCAAGCCACACTGTGGCAGCGTCCCACATAAAATAGAGGAAGATTGGCATAGATCTTAGCTCAGTGACAATCTTCCTCAAGCAAAAAGAGGAACACTGGCAATAGATGTTAGCTCAGGGCCAATCTTCCTCACAAAAAAATTTAAAAAATAAAAAATAAAAGAAACAAAGTCTGTCTGGCCTAAAGCCTTTCCTTGTGTCACATCTACCTTTGGAGGCAATGAAGAGAAATTTCAGAATTTTGCTAAGCTTGTAGGCAGGTGTCCAAAAGAACAGAACTTTTACTTAGGAAAAGACTGCATGGTGGCCCATGCCACCTGTGATGTTAATAAGGAGAAGTCCAGGTGAGGAAAAAACAGGTTCTCAAATAGAATGATGGCACTAAAAATGGAAAGAAGGTGACCACTTCTAGAAATCACAAAGATAGAACCTGAAGATCTGGCAAATGAAGGAATATGGGATTCCAGAGAAGAGGACGAAGAGGACTAGTCAAGGATGAAACTGGTTTTGTGCCCAGAACCTAGCAAACGTGGGGCACAGGAAACAAGAGCAGGAGGTGGTTTGCAAAGGGATGGGGGAGAAACTAGGCTGCCCGGAAGCAGCTCTCTAATGTGAGCCAGATGGAGGAGACTCAGCCTCATCTCCACATTCACAAGTAATCAAAGGAGCGTTCAGGAATTATTTTGGTTACTTCCTCGCTAATCAGTGATTAACTCAAGTGTTCTCCAGATACAGTAAAATACTGGAAAGAAAACAAGACCAAGAGGATAAACACTGATATTTTGAGTCTCTTAAAATGGTTTATCATGTTGACTATACCCAGATGCAAGGGAAAACTATAATGTGCTTGTATGTTTTAAAGGGGGAGGGGAGGCTGGCCCCATGGCCGAGTGGTTAAGTTCGCGCGCTCTGCTGCAGACAGCCCAGTGTTTCGTTGGTTCAAATCCTGGGTGCGGACATGGCACTGCTCATCAAACCACGCTGAGGCAGCGTCCCACATGCCACAACTAGAAGGACCCACAACGAAGAATATACAACTATGTACCGGGGGCTTTGGGGAGAAAAAGGAAAAAAATAAAATCTTTAAAAAAAAAAAAAAAAGCAACGCTTTAAAGGGGTAGAGGGAAGTAAAAACTCTTCTAGCTCTAAAAATCAACAAGTCACAAAAGCAAAAGAACAATTTTTTTAAAGCCCCACCAGAGTTAGTAAGATCTGCACGACTGATTTCAGTAAAGGACCAATGCCCTCCTTCCCTCCGTCCCTGAAACAGCATGCCTCCTCCTGGCCGAGGCCAAGCAGACTCTTGTGCTCTAGGATATCATCTCTTCTCTAAGATCTTCACTTTGTCACCTTTCTCTCCTGTATCATCAATCTCTCCCTGTCTAATGGATTGTTCACATATTCTCTACTATCTCCAAAACCCACCCTCCAGCCCCATTTACCTGTGCCTCTTCACTTTCCCGAGTTTTCAAAAGAACTGCCTCACACTTCCTCACCTCTCTTCCCCATCCATTCCTCAAATCTATTCACAGCACTGAAACAGCGCTTTTGTGTCTTCATCTTACCCAATCTCTCAGTAGCATTTAATAACTGAAACATTCTCTTCCCTAGTTTTCTATAATCCTATTCTCCTGGTTTTCCTATCTCATCGTTGCTTCTTCATAGGTTCCTTTCTTGGCTCCCACTATCCTTAAGATCTAAACCAGGGACTGTAAATTCATACACCCAGAGAGGCATCTGAGTAAAATAGGCTAAGTGAAAGAAAAACAAGGAGCAGTGTAGAGATTGTGGTCAACTGGACAGATCATACTAAAGAGAATAGCTTAAGCTGACTGTTACTGCACAGAAATACAGGCCCAGTGATGGTGCATCTTCCAATTATCAAGGGAAGGCAAAAAAGGATTTTTATGGGAACTCTCTCAATTTTCACATGTAGGCAACTAACTTAAAACATGGTTAAGTTTTAAATATGGGCCAACTAAAACATGTCTGCATGCCAGATTCTGCCTTTGGGTGATGAACTTGTGATATTTATGTTCATCTCTGGGCCCTCTTCTCTCTCTACATTCTTTCCCTTGGTGATCTCATTAGTTCCCAAGGTGTTAAATACCAGCTTTATGACAATGATGCCTAAGCCTCACCTCTGAACTCCAATCTCACATCTATTCTCCACAGGGCCATAAGAGTGATCTTTTAAAACATAAATAGGATCATGTTGCTCTCTCGCTAAAACTCTCTGCTGGCTTTTAGGATAAAATTCATCCTCTTTACTCTGGTCTACGGTAAGGCCCTGAATGATCTGGCCCCTGCCTAAATCTCTCCAACCTCATATTCTGCCACTTTCCTCTTAACTACCACAGAATATAAGGGAAAAGGTAGAAAGGAAACAGATAATTACAATACGGTGCATTAAGCACTGTGACAAGGACATGCATTGTTCAGTGGGAGCACAGAAAAGGGTCATCTAATTCTATGAGGGGCTGAGGAAGGTTTAAAAGAAGGCTCTCCAGAGGAAACGACACTTAAACTGAGTCCTAAGTGACAAACATGCTGAGTTCATCAGACAAGAGAGGGTGAAGGCAGAGATGTAAAAATATATATGGTACCAAAACAGCAAGTAGTTTGATACAGCTAAAGTGTAAGGTCCACGTGGAGACTTGTGGAAGATGAGGCTAATAAGGACCAACCTGCCAAGGAATATAGATTTTCAAATAGGTTTTCTCATTTAAAGAGAAAATGGGTGAATTGAAAGAGGCACACCTGGCCGGAGAACACTGGTGAAATTTAGCATAATAAACCAGTTTTCACCATTGACATGTGTGGGGACCTGGAAATGGCCACCCCAAGATATGTCTCTTTGGCATCAGGATTATTTGAGGCTGATTGCTTTTGATAAACTGGGACAGGGAAGGAGGCTCTGAGGAATGGAACTTGCCCTTTGTTAGGACACGTTTACATTTGTAAGGTAAATCTCTATCTGTAGGGGGTGCCTCCCTCTCTGTACCAGGAAGAAGAAAGGAGATGGCCTTCTCTCTGGAAGCTCTTAATCAATGCCAAAGGCAATAACTTAAATCTGCATTTTATTGTGCTAGTCTGGTAACCTCCTGTAACTGACTTCCCTCCCCCTCCCAACTTTGGCATTTCTTAAGGATTAAGCATCTGTCCTTAGGCTAGGAACTGATTGCCGAGCTCACCTGTGACCGCCCAGCTCCAGACATAGACTTGCCTCCTGCTACGCCCACCGAGATAGCAGACCATTACCTGCTGTGTCCATCAAGCACTGTGCCAACAGGGCAATCTTGTGACTATTGTGGGAGGGACCTTTCAATCACATGTGAAACACCCTGTTTGGGGCTATATAACCACTCTGTGCACCCCACTTCTTCGGTGCCCTCTCTTCCTTTGGGAAGAAAGGCCCCGGGCCATGGTTCCTCATAAAGCTTTGTTTAATTTTCTCTTGCTATTCTGTCTCATGTGAATTTAATTCGTTCTCCAGCTAGACGAACCCCCATTTGGGGAGAGGAAATGTCCTCCTCCCCTACACATGCTACAATTCATCAACAGGTGTATATTTTCTGAAATGTTATCCAAATTGGCACAAATAAGAAATTCAAGAATAGGGAAGTTGAGTTATTTAAGCCAAAGGAACAAATGTGAAATGCGTGAAAGCAAAAGAACATTCATTGATCCTTAAATTATACAAATTAGAAATTCTGGAGATATTTAAAAGAGGAATCTAAGCATTTTCCTTTTCTTCCTCTTGAATGCAAACTGACTGATTCAGTCACATGGAGAATAAAACATTTAATTAATATAAGGGTAGCTCTTAGCCAACATTTCATCACTATGTTCCCCTTATAAAGTCTAAGGCGTCAAAGTTAAAATAAAATACACATTTGTAGGAATTATCCAAAGCATTTCAAAAAACAAATAACAGGGACAAGTTTCCCTACATGGCTATGACTAACGTGAAAACTGAGGCAGTCAAAGCAGTAATGGAATTGGAATAAAGAGGTCAATATACCATCTGCATCTTATAATTAGATGTTCATATTCATAGCACTTTACTACAGTTTTAAGAGTCTCTCAAGCATATAATAGAATTTCACTGAGTTGGAACCTCTTGATTCAAATATGTTGACATGGTACCAGTCAAAGATTTTCAAGGTTACAAAAGAATACAATATATTCTGATACACATTTATTTTGAGCCATTTGACTGATCACATTGTGGGAAGGTGTACAAGGGTGTTAGAATCAGATCTAAATTAGAATCAGATCTAAATTAAATCAGATCTAAATTAGGTCTATCACTTATCAACTTTGGCAAGTGGCTTAAATCTCCTTGAGACTCAGTTGCCTCAGCTGTAAAATAAGGATAACAATGTTTATCATGAAAGGTTGCTGTGAGGATTACTTAGCATGTACCTGGCATAGAATAGGTATCAACAAATTTTATTTTCTAGTCCCTAAGTCAAGCTATGAAAAAGCTCAAATGCACAGAAAATAAGAGTCATTCGATTTTGGAAGTAGGTCGGCTTATTTACCATGACAGAAAATTAAAGGCCCAAACAACACTATGAGTTCCTTTTAAATTACATCATAATTTACCATGATGCATAAGAAGGGACCCAGAATAAACAAAAAAGGAGATGGGCATTTACTATAAAGTATCAAAGGCATTAATGGTGTAATGTGTGATTATTTTTAAAATCTATGAACTCAGGTAGGGTTTTTAGTGTTACTGGGGGTGTCAGAACAATGCCAGCTACAATTACAGGGCATGCGTGATAGTCCTTTCCAGGTGAAGTTAGCATTCACAGTAGAAACAAACGCACTATCACACTGGAGAGGCAGCAGAGTGTAGTGACTAAAAGCATGAACTTTAGAGAGCTGTCCTAAGAAGTTTGGACTTTATCCCTAAGCAGATGGGAGGCCACTTAGAAAAGCTCTTTTTAAATACCCTAATTTTTCCCCACCTACCCTAAAGGGAATTGATCACTCACTCCCTTTTCTAATCTACCACTTTTCTAGTGTATAACCTTATTATAGCAACACACACACAGAGGCCAGAATATCCCATTTAACCTTATCAATGTATTTTGGATTACTTTCTCCCTTCCCACTCCCAATAAGGCTGCTGCAACATTAGTAGCAGACAGGCTACTACATTAGTTTAGCAACTCGTGGGCTATAGTAGGAACTACATTAGTGTGGTAGGCAGAATAATGGCTCCCAAAGATGTCTCCATCCTAACCCCAGAACCTGTGACTATGTTACCTTAAGTGGCAAGAATGACTTTGCAAATGTGATTAAATTAAGGACCTTGAGACAAGGAGATTATCTTATCACAGATTATTCCAGTGTACCCATCTTAATCACTTCAATCCTCAAAAGGGGGAATTTGGGGGAGATGTGACTATGAAAGAATAGCCAGAGAGATGTAAAGTTACTAACTTTGAAGATGGAGGAGAGGGGCCATGAGCCAAGGAATGTGGGCAGGCATATAAACTGGAAAAGACAAGGAAATTGACTCTTGAGCCTCCAGAAAGGAATAGAGACCTGCCGACACCTTTTTTTAGCCCAGTGAGACTTGTGTCAGAATTATAATCTACAAATCTGTAAGATAATAAATTTACCTTAATTATTATTTTAAGTTACTTCATTGGTGGTACTTTGTTACAGAAGCAATAGAAAACCAATACAATTACTAACAGATGGCTAGTATTCTAGTTACTAAACTGGTATCTTAAGTGTCTTTTAAAATTCTTGCCTAAGAACTTCAGCTCATCTGAAATCTCTATTAGAAAAGTAAAAAGGCAAGCTACAGACTGAGAGAAAATATTTTCAACACATATAATATTTGACAAAAGGCTGATATCTGGAAAATGTGATACAAAAAACAGTAAGAAAAAGACAGACAACCCAATCTAAAAATGGGCAAAAGACTTATAGAGGCACTGCACAAAAGATGATATCCAAAAGGCAAATACATTTCTGACAAGTGCTCAACATCATTACTCATCAGAGAAATACAAATCATAACCTCAGTGGGACACCACTGCACACTAAACCAGGATGACGAAAATTAAAAAGGATTGACAAGTGTAGGCAACAATGTGGAATAACTGGAAGTCTCAGATGGTACTGGTGGGAGTCTAAAATGGTCCAATCATTTTAGAAAACTGTTGGCAATTTCTAATAAATTTAAATGCAGACTACCATGACCTAGCAATTCTACTCCCAGACACATGCCCAAAAGAAATGACTACATATGTCCATCAAGAGACATATACAAGAATATCCATAGATTCTTCATTCATAAAAGTCCCAAACTGAAAACAACCCAAATGCCCATTAGCAGGAAAATGGGTAAATGACTTTTATTATATTCACACAATGGAATATTACATATGATTAAAAAAGAATGAACTGATATAAACAACACAGACGAATCTCAAAAGCATTACATCAAGTGAAAGAAGCCAGATGCCAGAATACATACTATATGATTCCATTTATATAAAGTTCAAGAACACGTAAATTAATATATGTGAATAGAATTCAGAATAGTGGTTATCTTTTAGGGGGTATGTTGACTGAGAAATGGCACAAGGGAACTTTCTGGGGTGACTGAAATTATCTGTATCTTGATCTGGGTAGTGGTTACACAGGTCAAATTTTATTGAGCTGTATGTATACTTAAGATTTCTACATTTTACTATATATGAAATATACCTCAACTTAAAAAAACAAAGAACTGGGAGGGGAACCTCCTGCCTGCTGTGCTCCAAATACACTTTGCCCAACAAAGCACTGCCACCTAAGTGACTTGCTTTAGTTCTATTCATACTATTTCTGGACACCTATCCAAGCCTTCAGTCAGGTTAAGTTAGCAAAAGACAAACGTTCCACAGGCAGAGGAAAAGTAAGAATACAAGATAACAATGATAACAGTGGTTGAGAGAGAATATGGCAAGTGAAGGGAGAACAAGGAAAATTCTGTTCAAGGATATCTATAGCCAAATGAGGGTAAACAGAACGGAGCTAGCGCGATAACAACAGACATGATAATAACAGAAATGAGACTAGCTGTTAGGATTTTTTATACTTATTTTCCTAGAAAATAATTGGCATTCAATTATTGTCTTATTCTGGCTCCAGCCTAAAACACTGAAACATAATCCGCCCTGAGGGGGCCGGCCGTGTGGCCGAGTGGTTAAGTTCACGCGCTCCGCTTTGGCGGCCCAGAATTTCGCCAGTTAGGATCCTGGGCGCGGACATGGCACGGCTCATCAAGCCATGCTGAGGCGGTGTCCCACATAGCACAACTAGAAGGAGTGACAACTAAAAATGTACAACTATGTACCAGGCGGCTTTGGGGAGAAAAAGGAAAAATAAAATCTTTAAAAAAAAAAAGTCCACACTGAGGCCATAAACCACACTGAAATATAAGCCACAAGTGAGGCCACAGGAACCAGATGAAGAGCCCTTACAGCTGTCTGCTTTCTGCCTCAGGCTCTATTCTACCAGGCTTTCTCCGTTTCTACTTTTACTTTCTACCAAGCTGCTTTCCTGGCCACCTCATTTCCTCACTTCGTGGCCACTGACTACACAGGCTCCTCAGCCATCTGTAGTTCCTGCTTCTCTGGCTGAGCCTGTCCCTGAGTTTTGGTAACTAGGTGGGACATGTTTATTCAAAGTGTAGTCACATGAAAACCACAACTGCAGACGTATAAAGATTAGGAACTATTAACCAAAAAAGGAAAATATTTTGTTTCTTAGGTGATGAGATTATGGGTATTTTGCATTGTTTTCTAAATTCGTCTTCATTGTTACTATCACATTACTTTTTCAACAAACTAGAAAAAAAATCATTGATGTTTCTGGTACTGTCTGGAAAACTGGGACTAAATAAGGATTTGAAAAGGTAAGTTAGCAAGCAAGTTATAAAATGATTTCCAAAGGTCCTTTCCACAGTACACTGATTTTATGTTTCACGACTAAACATAATTGCTATAATCTAAAAGGTTATGAGTCTAGCATGCAGTCTTCTCACCTTCCCCTTGACAAGAGGCATAACGTGAAGATCATTTCAGATGACTCTGATTCAGTCTGGTAGTGACACACTATAGGTATGATCACATTAAACTTAAGGCTGCTCCATGCAAAGAACTTCCAATGGTCCTTTTCATGGGGAAATAACTTTGTGTCTCTGTGACATTTCTACTTCAGTAACTTTCTATTTCAGCATTGGACTTAGAAAGAGATAATAAAACTCTTTAATAGACTTCTTTTTCCTTCTTTTTTATTTATGATTTGACTATTTTACAACATTTTATTTTTCTTGTTGCCAATTACCTACTCATTGAGATAACTGCACAAATACATCTGTACAACTACAAATAGATTTTGTTGTTGTTTATTTATTTGCAGTTCCTCTCCCCTCAATGGAACACAAGCTCTCTGGGGACAAGGACTTTGTCTTTTTGCTGGCACATAATATGTACTCAAAAAATATTTGTTAAGGAAAGAACAAGTGAACACACTTCTATTTTAAAGGAATAAGATAAACCACAATGCGTGACTCTGCGAATAAAAAGAAAAACTAAATCTCATGAAAGAAAATTAAATCTCATGGAAAAGATTTCTTTTGGCTTGGTTCTATTTCAGATAATACACAGTTTTAAATTACTGGCTTATGGCATAAAGATTAAAAGCATATAGATCTGGGTTCAAGGTATGGCTCTATCATTTACTACTTGTGTGATCCTGGTCAAGTTACCTCTCTTCTCAAATATACATTTATAAAACAAAATTAAGGAGTTCCTCATAGGTTGTGGAAAGTTTTAAATGACATAATATAAATTAATGTACTTTCCACAGAGCCTAGTAGATAATAAATGCTCTATGAATGATAATTACTGTTGTCTCTTGAAACTCCACAACATTAACAGCAAATTTCACGGCCTCATAAAAATTAATGACTAAGCCAATATCACATTAAGCTTGGAAATTCTAAGAATTCTAATGTCAAACACTAAATACTAACCAGGCAGGCAGAATTTCACTTCAAATAACTTGCTTTTACTTTTCAATTTATTCTCCTGGTTTTATTATGGGACAAGGAGTATTACACTCATTTGAATTCTTCATCATCTTTCTCTCTATACAAAAGGAAAAATAATTTTGCTTTTAAAAATGTTTACTTAAGGGGCTGGCCCCGTGGCCGAGTGGTTAAGTTCGCGCACTCCGCTGCAGGCGGCCCAGTGTTTCGTTAGTTCGAATCCTGGGCGCGGACATGGCACTGCTTGTCAGACCACGCTGAGGCAGCGTCCCACATGCCACAACTAGAAGAACCCACAACGAAGAACACACAACTGTGTACCGGGGGGGCTTTGGGGAGAAAAAGGAAAAAATAAAATCTTAATAAAAAAAAAAAAAATGTTTACTTAAAACAAATATTAGGTTCTTATTCCCCCTTCAATTTAACAGCAAGTTTTACTAAGAGATCTATTAGAAAAATAATCAGAGAGACATCTTTGATTCTTCTATTGATCTGTTATGAGAGTCTCTTCCTTTCATAAAATGTGTATATTTGGGACAATATATAGTAGAAAAATAAACCAAGAGGAAGAGAAACACATTAGACAAAGCAACTGGGTGGTTCCAAAGCAGCTGTAACTGGGATGGTGCATGAAACAGATCAGAGGACTGGAAGAGCTGGCAAGTGCTCAGGGACACAGGATGGGAAAAAATATGAGAAAGTAATATTTTTAACTCAACTTCCCTAATTCTTCCTCATTGTACTTGTGTACCTTTTCTTCATAACACAACTGTTAATACATTCTTAATTATAAAATTATTTCATTAATGTCTGTCTCCCCTGCTAAACTATAAGCTCCAATGAACAACGGTTTGAGAACTATACCTAGCACATAATAGATTCTCAGTAAATATCTGTTGAATTAATTAAAAAGTGACTAAATTCTTAGTGGATCTAGGCTCTAGGCCAGAACACAATGCCCTCATAAATTACTAAGAGTCTGTTCCTAATACACTTCTACACAAAGCCAAAATTCCCAATTCTTTCTACAAAATCTCCCTCAACTCCAAAAATTAAGTGCATATAAATTAATTATTATGGATTTTTGGTCATAAAATTAAAATACTGTAAATTTTGTTATGGTATTCAGTAAATGTCCCTGATTTGTTAATCATATATCCGTTTCCAGATAAAGTCTGCTCTGTCTGTGTGTGTCTCCCTCTCTCTCTCACACACACATATATTTTTGTGGTGGGGAGACATCTCACTGAAAAATTCAAACTAGTATATGAAAAAAAAGTCTTCGCAAAACATGCCTGTTGTTAGAGGTTTTTAAAATAAAGTATTCATTCATTCATCTAACATTCTCATGTATAGAGTGTACTTACACAAATCTAGATGGTATAGCCTGCTACACACCTGGGCTTTATGGTACTAATCTTATGGGACCACTGTCATATATGTATACTTATATGTGTGTATACAGACACACACACACGTTTACATTCTGCATCTTTCACTTGACAATAAATCCTGGAAATCACTCTGTATCAGTCAGAGATGTTCCTCATCCTTTCTACATCTGCACAGTACTTACTATGTAGATATACCAGTTTATTCAACCAACTTCCTACATATGGGCTTTCAAGCTGTTTACATTATTTGTAATTAGAAATCATTCAGCAATAAATAATCTTGTGCACATTTACATTTAATTTTGAATTACTGGGGATATATCTTCATAGAAAATTCTTAAAAATGTGATTGCTGAGTCAAAAGGATAAACGCATATATAAGCTATTGCCAAATTCACCTACAAAAATTTTACATTCTCACAAGGAATGTGTGACGAGTGCCTCTCTCTCCCACAGCCTTGCCAAGAGTATGTTGTCAAGTGTTTCACTTTTTGCAAATCTGATAAATGAGAATAATATGCCAGTGTAGTTTTCATTTGCACTTCTTTTATTATGAGTGAACTGAGTATCTTATATGTGTTGGTTATTTTTTAACATCTTTTTGGAGAATTTTCTGTCTGCCTTTGACCATTTATTTCTATTGGATTTTTGGTCCTTTTTATCCTCAACGTTTAAAAGTCATTTCTGTATTAGGGACATTAAATCTCTACCTGTAGTGTATGTCATAAATATTTTCACCATTTGGCCTTTTGCTTTGGACTTTGCCTATGGTGGTTTTTGCCATGCCAAAGTTTTTATTTATCTGGCCAACCTTTTCTTTTATTATATTTGGATTTTGACTCATAGTTACCAAGACTTTCCCCATACACTGGATATAGAAGAACTCCCAAGTTTTCTTCTACTATTTATAAGATTTTAGTTTTTACATTTAGGTCTCTGATCAATTTAGAACTTATTGTTATGGATGATGTAAGGAATACATCTGTTCTTTTTCCAAACACTATTTATTAAAATGTTCATTTTTGTCCCAGTGATTAGAGATCCCAACTTTATCATATACTAAACTTTAAGGTAGATTTGGGTCTATTCATGCCTTTTTTTCATTTCACTGAATTACCTATCGGCATGCCAGTACTACACTATTTACCTATGCAGGTTTTGCAGTAAGTTTTAATATATAGGAGAGTTTGTACATCCCTATAGCTCTTCTTTTTAAAAGATCTCCTAGATATCTTTGCATGTTTTTATTTTCATAGGAACTTTAGCATCAACTTGTCTTACTAAAAAAGCCTTATTAGTATTTTTATTAGTATTATTTATTTTAATAAATTAACTTAGACACACTGACATCTTTAAGTTGTCTTTCCAAAAACAACTTCTCATTTGTTCAGGTTTAAAACCTTTCGTGTCTTTCAGAAGTGTTTTAAAATTTTCTTCATACAGACTTTACACATTTCTTATCAAATTTTTCCTAGATATTTTATCTTTTTTTGGATGCCATTTTACATGGGGTTTTCTTCTCTATTATACCTAATGTGATATTGTTAGTATATATGAAGGCTATTGTTTTTTATAACTTAAAACCTGATACCTAACTAAATAGTTTTATTGTTTGAATCAGCTTGATAATTAATTAATTCTGTAGGCTAGAGTTTTCAGGAATACTACAATATCTGTAAAGAGAGATTTTTCTTTCTTTTCCAATTCTTAGGTCCTTAATCATTTTCTCTGGTATAAATGCACAGATTAACATTTCCAGTACTATGTTAAATGGCAGTGGAGATAGACATTCTTGCCTTGTTCTTGACCTTTGTAGAAATGCTTCTAGTGCTTCCACACTGAGTAAAACGCTAGCTTTAGGAGTGAGGTACGTATATTAACATGTTAAGACAGTATTCATCAATTCCTATTTTCTTGAGGTTTTTTTTCTTTAATCACAAATAGGTGTTGAATTTTGACAAAGGCTTTTTCAGCATCTATGGAGATAACCATATGGCTTTTCTTCTTAAATCTATCAATATAGTAAGTTGTATTAACGGATCTCCTAAATTTGAATGGTCTTTCACTCTAGAAACAAACTCTGGTTGTTATGGTGTACTATCTTCCAAATGTTGGGCTAGATTCTGTTTACTATTTACTACTTTTTAAAATAAGAAAACAAAGTTAAATAATTCAAAATCTCTTGTTTAATAATATAATTCCAAAAAAAGCTTTTAAAACCAAAAGCTGTTTTATTCTTTAAGTTTGGCACAAATTCTTTTGACAACAAAAACTGACCTGACTGGACATGAGGCTATTAACAGGAATTCCTTGGCCCAGTCAGTGTGAGCATTCATCTGCTAAGCAGCAACATGAACATGCTCGCCCAGAAGGCTGCCCCCAGTCCCGGGGCATAGGAGGTACCCTGTAGCATACACCATCTACTAATTCTCCAACATCCAAAACGATCTGAATGCAGAAATACTTCTGGTCCCAAGGATTTGGATAAGGACTCATCAATCCATATTAATGATGCAATTGGAAGAAATTAAAAGAAAAACATTGATAGACTCTGGTTTCTCTTCAGATTGTATAAGTCTTTTGCCTTTTAAAAGAAAAGAATTGAGCTCAAGGGCCCTCTCTGAACTTTAGAGACTGAATTTTATAAGGATGTTTTCCACGAAGAGATAATACTGATACAAAAAGAGGCCTGTCTCCTGTTAAGAACTGGATCATGGTGCCTCTATTGAGCCGTATCTTCAGCTCCCTTAATTACCCCCCAACCTTCTTCAGCTGGAAGGTTACAGGAAAAAGTAATTTAGAAAATACGTACCTCTATATATTCACAGGAATATCAGAAGAGGGCAGATTACCATAATATGTGGAATAGTTACTCAAATCATCACATCTGTATAAACATCAAAAAATGACTTTTCGTCATCAGTATGCAAAGGAAATCACTTCAGACAGTCATCCTTGTTAAGGGAGAAGAGAAAATCCTCAAACTCAGGGTGACAAATAGGATTTATCTAATACTGAACAATTAGGAGTGGCTGCCCAGATGCTAACTATCAGGAACAACGGGAAAAGAACAGTCATGCGTCACACAATGACACTTTGGTCAACAACAGACCACACATATGACAACAGTCCCCCAAGATTAGTACCATAAAGCGCAGGTGTGTAGCAGGCCATACACCCAGGTTTGTGTAAGTGCGCTCTATGATGTTTGCACAGTGACCAAATCACCTAAGGCTGCCTCTCGGAACACATCCCTGCCGTTACGGGAAGCGTGACTGCAGTTGTACCTCACTAGAGAAGAATTACAGCACCTACACACGCGACCACTGACTTACAATTTTCTCTCTCTCTATTCTGTTCTACTATTTTCTTTCTTCCTTTGACCCCATCCAAGATATAAGGACTAAATATCCCTCCTCTCACACAATGAGCACATTCCTCCATTTCCTGTGTCCGTTGGCTTTTATTTTTTAAACAAGTATTGAGATATACCATTAAATCACTCATTGCAAGTGTACAGTTTTATGAGTTCTAGTAAATTTAAGAGTTGTGCAATAATCACAATCCAGTTTTATGATACTTCCATCACCCAAAAAATTTCCCTTATGCCCATTTGTATAAGGGAATATCTACTCCCACCCTAAACCCCAGGTAACTAATAATTTTTGCCTTTTCTAGATATTATTTCTCTATTTTTGCCTTTTCTAGAAATTTCATATAAATAGGATCATAAAACCTGTGGTCTTTTGTGTTTTAGTTTTTCCCACTTAGCATAATGTTTTTGAGATTCACCCATGTTGTTACATGTATCAGTAGTTCATTTCTTTTTGTTTGCTAATTATCTATATCTTCATTGATATTCATTCATGATATTTGTCCTTAACTTTCTTTTTTATGGCATTTTTATCAGATTTACATAACAATGTTGTTCGTTTCATAAAATTAACTTGAAAGTTTTCCTTCATTATCTATGCTTTCGAAAAATTTACGTAGTATTGGGACTATCCGGTCTTTGAAGGCTTAGTAGAACTCTGTGTGAAACTATCCAGGCCTGGCGCTTTTTTGTGTGCTTTTTTTTGGAGGAGTTTCTTCATAACTTATTCTATTTCCTACATAGAAATTGGCCTGTTCAAAGCTTTCTGTCTTTTTCCTGGGGTCAACTTTGGTAAACTTTATTTTCCTAGGAAATTATCCAATTCTAAATTTATTTATATAGAGGTTTTAAAATCTTTTTCCTTTGTTTCAATGGATATTCCCCCTTTGTCATTTCTTATTTTGCATGTGTATGCTTGCTTCCTTTTTGTTTAACTTAGCTAGTTATTGACTTTTTCTTTAAAAAGATGGATTTTGATTCATTAAGTAGAACTATGTTTGTCCTCTATCTTGTTAATTTCTGCTTTTATCTTTATAATTTTCTCCCTTGAACTTTCATCTGGCCTACTTTGTGGTTTTTTTTCTTGCCTTTTGAGTTGAGATCTTACTTTTTCACTTTCCGTTTTTATCTTTTATTATTACTTAAGTGTTTAAGCCTATGTATTATCTACGTATTATCTTATGGTTGCTTTAAATCAACCCCCATCCATTCTGGTATGTGGAGTTTTCCTATAATTGTATTATCTTATGGTTGCTTTAAATCAACCCCCATCCATTCTGGTATGTGGAGTTTTCCTATAATTGTATTTTGGGAAGTCTATAATTTCAGTTTGTATTTTCCCTTTCAACCAAGAGTTAATGGAAGATTTTAAAATTTCAGAAAGAAAGAGCCTTTTTATGGTTTGAATTTGTTGTTAATTTCTGGTGTGGCTGCACTGTGATCAGAGGACACTGTTTTAATAGTTCTACTTCATGGAACTTACTGTTTTGTTTTTATGACTGTTCTATGTTTACTTGAAAGGAGAGCATATTCTCTATCATCAGGATGTAAAGTTCAGCATAAATCCACAACATCTTCTTTATTGGTTCTGTTGTTTAGATCTTTTAGATATTGTTGAGTTTTTTTTGTTCACTTTACCTGTCTTGTCCTAAGTGTGGCATATAATCTTCTATTATTCTTATGTTTCTATCAATTTCTGTTTCTATCTCTTGTAGCCATATAAAAGCGGTGGCTGTATTATTTGGTGCAGAGATATTAATAACTGTCATACTTTCATTGTGAAGCGTGGCTTCTAGCATTATAAAGTCCTTCTTTGTTACATTTAATGCCTTTTGAAGGGAATTCTACTTTATATGATATTACAATCACTATCCCTGCTTTCTTATTATTTCTGTTTCTAACTTTTCTGAATCACTTTCTTTTAGGTGTGCCTTTCGTATAAAGCATAAAGTTCAATCTTGTTTAGTGAGCAAATGCGAAAATCTTTTTCTTTTGATAAGTAAGTTAAGCTGATTCATATTGATTGATATGACTGATATGTTTAATCTCAACTCTGTCACATTATATTGCTTTACTATACTATAAAGCATGTGACTATACTTCACTATATTGCTTTAATATACTTTACTATACTATAATTACTGCTTTATTATGTGCATTTAAAAATGAAAAAATCCTCAAAACTCTAAGGAAAAAGACCACATTACTTACAAAAGCAAGAAAATCAGGCTGGCATTAGACCTTATATATATTATTTTATATTAAATGCATATTATTTTATATTTACTATATATAATTATTTTATATTTAATGTCTATTCCTGTAAGTGAGATGTCTTTTATTGCTTTTTAAAAAAATTCTTCTAGTATTGAGGAAAGAGGTTTTTTTGTTCTGGGCTTACTTTTGTATTTTATGCCTTTTACAGTACCCTGGCCCCTATCTAACCTTTTACTATCTGGTTTGTTACTTTTATATTACATTTTTTAATGCTCAACTTATTACCTAGGCAGCAGTCAATTAACTTATTCTACTTTGCCCTTTCCTTCCCCTATTTGAAAAACTGCGTTCTTTCTACTTTATCAGAGCACATGACATCCATACACTTTGATCTTTATACCACCTCTGCTTTAGTCTTGGATCTATAGTTAAATATATCAAATGCTCATCATTAGACATTCTGCCAAAGGTTCCCCAGTCTTCTCTTAGTTGGATGAACATCATTCTCTAGGACAATGCAGTCAGCAGAACTTTCTGTGATGAAGGAGATGTTCTGTATCTACACTGCCTGATATGATAGCCACAAGCCACATATGGGGACTGAGCACCTGAAATGTGGCTAGTGTGACAGAGGACCTGAGTTTTACATTTTACTTAATTTTAATTAATTTAAATTTAAATTACCACATGTGGTAATTTAATTAGATTAATGTGGTAATGCAAATTAGACAACGCACTGCTTGTGGATTCGACAGGAAGGAGTCATGTGCACAGTGTTCAACGAGAACTTGCATGCTTAAAACTGTTTTTCTATAACCTGGATACCTAAAAAACAACTTGGTTAGAACAAACAATCCTTGGCTTGCACTAAAAATGCTGCTCCACTGGTACCCTTCTTTGTATGTTGCTGCAGAAGTCTAATGCCAGCCTAATTTTCTTGCCTTTGTAAGTAATCTGGTCTTTTTCCCTAGAGCTTTGAGGATTTTTTCACTTTTAAAATGCAGTAGTTTTACCAGTCTATGTTTCAGAGCTGACCATTCCAAGTCAGTTTTATGAGGTAAAAATGGACCTTTTAATATAGAGGTTCAGATCTTCTTTCATTTCCAAAATGTCTTCTTGATTTACAGTTTTAAATATAAGTTCTGTTTCATTGTTGTTTTTCTTCTTCTTCTTCTTCTTCTTTGGGGTCTCCAATTATATGTATATTGGATCTTCCTTGCCTGTCTTCCATTTCAATCACTTTCTCTTTGACTCCATCTCATTTTCATTTTCTTGCTTGTTTCTCTGTCTTTCTTAAATAGCCCTTATTATTCAACACACTGTAATTCAGCCTTAATTTCTTTCCTAGGTTTAATCAATTCTAATTTTATTTCTTTTAGGTGGAGAAGGGGCTATTTTTGTTATCAGTTTTTAAATTTTTGATTCATTTCTTTGTTTGAGACTATTTAGTTCAGTTAGAAGTGTTGGAACCAAATGAAAACCATACGAACCAAATGAAAGCCATTTGGAACCAAATAAAACCTAAACTACCAATCAACAAGTTATTTTTCTTTTACAGCAAAATTGCCTTACAACCAATTTAGTTGTGTAGTGAAGGTGTTTGTGGCAAAACTGCTTGCAGCAAAGATGTTTATGGCAAAAATACTGGACACAGTCTAAAACAGCAAAGATAGTTCTATTGTAATTTGGTATTTATTTCTTATTTAAAATCAATTTGAAGTTCACAGTATTCTTTTTCTCCTAGTAAGAGTGAAAGTGTGGGTTAAGCGTGGTTTTATTTACTTTCCTTCTTAATCTGTATAGTTTTCTGGGAGGATGAGTGGACAAATTCTAACTTAGGAGGCCACATTATGCAAGGACAACCTGAAAGTCCCTCAAATCTTTTTTATTCTTATTGGTTATTACTGATTGTGATTTGGGAGTATTTTATAAACATTCTTCAAACAACCCAGGAAATACAGCAAAGGGCTAAGTTGGTGAACAAGTCTTCCTTGTGAAGACAAACCAAGTAACTTTCTTAAAACACCATGCATATGAGAAACAGATTCAGAAATTCAAGTCTCTCATATCCAATAATGAATCTAATTATGACTGAATGTGATATGATACACTATGGCTTACAGTTTTGTGGTGATTAAAAGTCCTTTCCGCCCATGCATAAATATCTACCATGAGCTAAAACAGAAGAAATTGTGTTTAGTTAAGAAAGTTATATAGAAGAAACAAACTAGAATCCACTTTCTTTGCTATTTTTGTCTCTATAATGATAATGCAAGAACATGACAGAGTGATTTTCCCATCTTAGGCTCTAGTAAAGTTCATTCATCTATCCATCCAACATTTATCAAGGACCACTAAATTGCCAGACAAGAGGGATACAAAGATACCTAAAACACAGTCCCTGCCTCACAGACAAGCACAGGAAATTGAGTAAGTTGCAGAAGGTTAGATACAGTATGGTATCCTTTACCAAAAATTTAAAAATCTGCGAACCATAGTATACATACTTTTAAGGATACATATATATGTAGCATAAAGACAAAAACATTTGAGAAAATGATAATCAAATTCAGTACAGAAGTTAACTCTGGAGGGTGAGCTGGGAAGATGACAGAAGTAAAATCAAGCAGGAATACAAAGGGAGCTTCAATTTTTATCTATACTAGTTTATTTCTTTAAAAAAGAAAAAGTAAGATCTGAAACAAATATTGCAAAGTGTTAAGCTCTGACAACACTGAGTGGTAAGATACATGGGTATATTTGTTACGTTATCTCCATTCGTTTCTGTCTGCTTAAAATATTTTATGAGTTTTCAAAAATTTTATCAAAATGCAGTTCAATTTACTGGCAAGATTTGTGGAATTTTACTTCAGACGTTTCAGAATATATTCAAGTTCTGTAATAAACAATACAAAATTGAAAACCAACTTTAGGAATGAATGAGAAAAACAGCCCATCTGAACACTGTATATCATTTTTTAGATGAAGTGTTATACATACCGGTGAGTGCTAAGTAAGAAGCAATGTACCGCTTTTCCAGTCCATCTCTAACACTCTGAATTGCACCAAAAATTGGAGGTATAATCATAATCAGGTTACTCACTGTATTCCCTATAGGACAGAAACACAAGAAGATAATCAGATTCATCAATACCACTGTAAATAAAGATACATGCACTTGGCCCTTAACAAAAACAAAATAGGTGACTTCTCAGCAACATAGTGGAAAGACATTTACAAGGCGCTAAAGAAAAATAATTCTCCACTCAACAAAAATTTCTTACAAGAATCCAAGTAAAATAAAGATACCCTCAGACATATGAAACTAAGAATTTTCAACTAGAACATCAACTAAAGGAAATTCTACATTCCAAACATAAAAAGGAAACGTATCTCAGAAAGAACCTCAAAGATACAGCAAAAAAAAACGAGTTAAAGAAGGCAGCCTACACCAATGCTACTGGAAGGGTGATCCACAGATACAGCATGACAAGATCAAACACAGAATTCAGTTAATTTTGTCTGTTGAATCAAACAGCAAAAACTTGGGGTTTGCATTTTGCATGTCTTTTTAAAATTTCATTTTTGTAGCAATGTTTTTAGTTTCTAGTTTCTATGTTTCTAGTATAAGACAAAAAGTAATGGATCTTAATCTGATTTTTGTTCCTGTCTTTAAAAAACAAAGGTCAAACATGAATAGCAAAGAAACAATAACCCCAACAGCAGAAGTAGTAAAATGAGAAAAGAAATGGCTAAACTATTTTATAAACTGATTCTAAGTAGAATAAAGTGGCACAATACATTCAAAATTCCAAATGAATGATTTTCAATATGGGAGCTGATATCAAGATAAATATCAATTAACAGGCCTATAGAGAACACTCCACCCAGAACAACAGCATATACATTTCTCAGGAGTACATGGAACATTTTCCAGGATAGAACATATGCTTTTTGTTGTTGTTACTGACGTTGAGTTGATTCTGACTCCTTGTGACCCTGTGTACAGCGTAGAACCCTGCCTGGTCTTTTTGCACCATCCTCTCACCTTCTGGCGCCATATCAGACAATGCTCTACTGCTATTCATAGGGTTTTCATGGCCAATTTTTTCAGAAGTGCCCAGGTCCTAGTATGTCTAGTCCATAAGCTACAATGAAAACTGTCCACCACGGGTGACCCTGTTGGTATTTGAAATACAAGTGGCATAGCTTTCAGCATCACAGCAAAATGCAAAAGACACAGTATGACAACTGACAGACGGGTGGTGTGGTTCCCACAGGAAATGAAGGCTGTGGTGGGGAAAGCACCAAATCTTAACCACTAGACCACCAGGGCTGGCTACTAGATCATATGTTAGCTATAAATTAAGCCTCAATAGACTTAAAAAGATAGTTATACAAAGCATCTCCTCCAACCACAGAATGAAGTTAGAAATAAATAACAGAAGGAAAACGAGAAAATTCACAAATTTGTGGAAATTAAACAACACATTCTTAAACAACCAATGGATCAATGAAGAAATCACAAGGGAAATTAGAAAATACTTAGAGATAAATTAAAATGAATATACAACATATCAAAATTAATGGGACACAGAAAAAGCAGTGCTAAGGGGGAAATTTATAGCTATAAATGCTTACATTAAAAAGACAAGATCTTCAAGCTAAAATGAAAGGATGCTAATTAGTAACATGAAAATATACAACACACTAGTAAAGTAAGTATATAGTCAAATTCAGAACACTCTAATAACTGTAACATGATGGTGTATTAATCATTTAACTCCAGTATAAAGGTGAAAGGACGAAAGTATTAAAAATAACTACAGCTACAATAATTTTTTAATGAATACACAATAAAAAACAGGTAAAGAGTGATATCAAAAACCTAAAAGGGGCTGGGGCCAGCCTGGTGACACAGTGGTTAAGTTCGCACGTTCCACTTCTCGGTGGCCCAAGGTTCGCCAGTTCAGACCCCGGGTGAAGACTTGGCACACCATGCTGTGGTAGGCGTCACACGTATAAAGTAGAGGAAGATGGGCATGGATGTTAGATCAGGGCCAGGCTTCCTTCAGCAAAAAGAGGAGGAGTGGCAGTAGTTAGCTCAGGGCTAATCGTCCTCAAAAAAAAAAAAAAAACCTAAAAGGGTAGAGTTTTAGTATGTGAAGTTACATTGTTATCAGCATAAAAGTGACTGTTGTATCTACAAACTGTTTCATGTAAGCCTCATGGTAACCACGAAGGAAAGACCTACAGTAGACACACAAAAGATAAAGAGGAGGGAATCAAAGCATACCACTACAGAAAATCACCAATTCACAAAGGAAAGCAGCAAGAAAGGAAGAAAGAAAGAAAGGAACCACAAAACAGTGAGAAAACAATTAATAACACAGCATTAGTTAAGTCCTTACTTATCAATAATTACTCTAAAGGTAAATGGATTAAATTCTCCAATTAAAAAGCATATTGTGGCTGGATGGACCATAAAACAAGACCTAACTATATACTGGACACAAGAGATTCACTCCAGCTTAAGGATACACAGAGGCTCAAAAAGAAGGGATGGAAAAAGATATTCCATGCAGGTGGAAACCAAAAGAGAGCCAAGTAACTAAATTTATATAACACAAAACAGACTTTAAGCCAAAACTTGGAACAACAAAGAAGACCATGATGTAATATAATAATAAAGGGTTAATTCATCAAGGGGATATAACAGTTGTAAATATATAAGCACCCAACATCAGAACATCCAAATATATTAAGCTATAGATCTGAAGGGAGAAATAGACAACAATACAATAGTAGTAGGGAACTTCAATGTCCCACTTTGAACAATAGATAGATCGGCCAAACAGAAAATCAATACAGAAAAGTTGAACTCAACTACACTTGAGGCCAAATGGACCTAACAGACATACAGAACATTTCATCCAACAGCAGTAGAATACACATTCTCCTCAAGCACACACAAAACATTTTCCAGAATAGATCATATGATAGGTCACAAAACAAGTGTTAGCAAATTTAAACAGTGAAATCATACAAAGTATCTTTTCCAACCACAATGGTATAAAACCAGAAATAAAAAATGAAAGGAAAACTAGAAATTCACAAATATGTGGAAATTAAACAACACACTCCCAAACAACCAATGGGGCAAAGAAGAAATCAAAAGGTAAATTAAAAAATACCTTGAGGGGGCTGGCACCGTGGCTGAGCGGTTAGGTTTGCGTGCTCCGCTGCAGGCGGCCCAGTGTTTCTTTGGTTCGAATCCTGGGCGCGGACATGACACTGCTCAGCAAACCACACTGAGGCAGCATCCCACATGCCACAACTAGAAGGACCCACAACAAAGAATATACAACTATGTACCAGAGGGCTTTGGGGAGAAAAAGGAAAAAATAAAATCTTTAAAAAAAAAAAAAAATACCTTGAAACAAATGAAAAATGGAAACACAACATACCAAAACTTACAGAATGCAGTAAAGTAGTTCTAAGAGGAAAGTTTATAGCAATAAACACCTACATTAAGAAAAAAGGAAGATCTCAAATAAACAACCTAACTTTACATCTCACAAACTAGGAGGAAAAAAACAGAACTAAGCCCAAAGTTAGGAAAGGGAAATAAATGAAATAAGTCAATGAACTAAGAGCTGGTTTTCTTTCTTTCTTTTTTTTAGGAGGGAGATTAGCCTTGAGCTAACATCTGCCGCTAATCCTCTTCTTTTTGCTGAGGAAGATTGGCCCTGAGTTAACATGCATGCCCATCTTCCTCCTATTTTATATGTGGGATGCCTGCCACAGCATGGCTTGATGAGCAATGTCTAGGTCCACACCCAGGATCCAAACTGGTGAACCCTGGGGTGCCAAAGCACAATGTGCAAACTTAACCACTGTGCCAGCAGGCCAGCCCCAAGCTGGTTTTCAGAAAAGATAAGCAAAACTGACAAACTTTTAGCTAGACTAACTCCAAAAAAACAGAGGACTCAAATAAATAAAATCAGAAATGCAAGAGGAAATTACAACTAATATCACAGAAATACAAAGGATCATGAGAGATTACTATGAATGATTATATGCCAACAAATTGGAAACCCTACAAGAAATGGATAAATTCCTGCATATATACAATCCACCAAGACTGAATCAGGGAAAAATAGAAAATCTGAATACACCAATAACAAGTAATGAGATTGAATCAGTAATCAAAAACCTTCCAACATAGAAAATCTAAGGACAAGTGCTTTCAGTGGTAATTCTATCAAATATTTAAAGAAGAATTAACACCAATTCTCAAACTCTTCCAAAAAAAACAGAACAAGAGAGAATACTTCCAAACTCATTTTACGAGTCCAGCATTACCTTGATACCAAAGCAAGATAAGGACACTACAAAATAAGAAAATTACAGACCAATATCCCTGGTGAATACAGATGCAAAAATTCTCAACAAAATATTAGCAAACTGAATTCAACAGCACATTAAAAGGATTATACACCATGATCAAGTGGGATTTATTCCTGGGATGCAAAAATGGTTCAACATATGCAAATCACTAAATGTGATACACCACATTAACAGAATAAAAGAAGTCATATGATCATCTCAAGAGATGCAGAAAAAGCATTTGGCAAACAACATCCTTTGATGATAAAAACACTCAACAAATTGGATATAGAAGGAACACACCTGAACACAATAAAGGCCATATATGACAAACCCACAGCCAACATCATACTCAATAGTGAAAGGTTGAAAGTTCTTCCACTAAGATCAGGAACAAGATAAGGGTGCCCACTCTCACTACTCCTATTCAACATAGTAACAGAAATCCTAGCCAGATCAATCAAGCAAGAAAAAGAAATAAAAGTCATCCAAATAGGAAAGGAAGAAATAAAGTTGCCTCATTTGCAGATGATGTGATATCACATATAGAAAATCCTAAAGACTCCACCAAAAAAACTCTAGAACTAGGGGCTGGCCCATGGGCGTAGCAGTTAAGTTTGCATGCTCTGCTTCGGCAGCCTGGGGTTCACAGGTTCAGATCCCAGGTGCCGACCTACACACTACTTATCAAGCCATGCTGTGGCAGGTGTCCCACATATAAAGTAGAGAAAGATGGGCACAGCTGTTAGCTCAGGGTCAATCTTCCTCAGTAAAAAGAGGAAGATTGGTGGCAGATGTTAGCTCAGAGCTAATCTTCCTCAAAAAAAAATGCTAGAACTAATCAATGAACTCAGTAAAGTTGCAGGATACAAAATCAACATTCAGAAAACAGTTGTGTTTCTATACAACAACAAAACATCTGAAAGATAAAGAAAACAATCCCATTTACAATATAAACCAAAACGTTAAAATATTTAAGAATAAATTTAACCAAGGAAGTTAAAGATCTGTACTATGAAAACTATAAGACTTTCATGAAAAATAGAAGACACAAAGAAATGGAAAGATATTCCGTGCTCTTGGATTGGAAGAACTAACATAGTTAAAATGTCCATACTCCCTAAAGCAATCCACAGATTCAATGCCATCCCTATCAAAGTTCCAATAACATTTTTTCACAGAAACAGAACAAAGAATCCTAAAATTTATATGGAACAACAAAAGACCCTGAATAGGCAAAGGAATCTTGAGGAAAAAAGAAAAAAGCTAGAGGAATCACAATCCCTGATTTCAAAATACACTACAAAGCTATAGTAATCAAAACAGCATGGTAGGCAGAAAAACAGACACACCGATCAATGGAACATAATCGAGAGCCCAGAAATAAACCCACACATCTATGGACAGCTAATTTTCAACAAGGAAGCCAAGAATATAAATGAAGAAAGGAAAGTCTCTTCAACAAATGGTGCTGAGAAAACAGGACAGCCACATACAAAAGAATGAAAGTAGACCATTATCTTACGCTATACACAAAAATTAACTCAAAATGGATTAAAGACTGCAATGTAAGACCTGAAACCATGAAACTTCTACAAGAAAACATAGGCAGTATGCTCTTTGACATCGATCTTAGCAACATACTTTCAAGTATCATGTCTGACCGAGCAAGGGAAACAATAGAAAAAATAAACAAATGGGTCTACACCAAACTAAAAAGCTTCTGCACAGAAAAGGAAACCATCAACAAAATGAAAAGATAACCTAACAATTGGGAGAAGATATTTGCAAACCATATATTTGATAAGGGGTTAATATCCAAAATACATAGAGATATCCAAAATACATCTATAGATGTATAGATGTCTATACATCTATAGACATAGATGGATGTCTATACATCTCAACAACAACAAAAAAGTAACAACCCAATTAAAAAATGCGCAAAAGATCTGAACAGACATTTCTCCAAAGAAGATATATGGATGGCTAACAGGCACACGAAAAGATGTTCAACATCACTAATTATTAGGGAAATGAAATCAAAACTACAAAGAGATATCACCTCACACCCATCAGAATGGCTATAATTAAGAAGACAGGAAATAACAAGTGTTGGAGAGGATGTGGAGAAAAGGGAACTCCCATACACTGCTGGTGGGAGTGCAAACTGGTGCAGCCACTATGGAAAACAGTATGGAGACTCCTCCAAAAATTAAGACTAGAACTACCATACGATCCAGCTATTCCACTGCTGGGTATTTATCCAAAGAACATAAAAGCAAAAATGCGTAAAGATATATGCACCCCTATGTTCAGTGAAGCTTTATTCACAATAGCCAAGACTTGGAAGCAACCTAGCTGCCCATCAAGGGATGAATGGATAAACATGTGGTATATATACACAATGGAATACTACTCAGCCATAAGAAACGATGAAATCTGGCCACTTGGGAAAACATGGATGGAACATGAGGGTATTATGCTAAGCAAAGTAAGTCAGAGGGAGAAAGTCAAATACCATATGATCTCACTCACAAATAGAAGATAAAAACAACAAACACATACATAGAGACAGAGATTGGATTGGTGGTTACCAGAAGGGAAGCAGGGAGGGAGGAAGATGAAAGGGATGATTAGGCACATGTGTATGGTGATGGACTGTAGCTAGTCTTTGGGTGGTGAACATGATGTAATCTACACAAAAATCAAAATATAATGATGTACACCCTAAATTTATATAGTTATAAAGCAATGGTACCATAATTTAAAAAAAGACAATACTTGAGCGTAGAGAAACAAAAGACTTTCATGAAAGAAATTGAAGGAGACACAAACAAATGGAGAGCTATCCCATGTTCACGAGTTGGAAGAATTAATATTGTTAAGATGTCCATACTACCCAAAGCCATCTATAGATTCAATGAAATTCCTATCAAAATTCCAAAAGCATTTTTCATAGAAATAGAAAAAACAATCATAAAATTTGCGTGGAGCCAAAAGACTCCTAACAGCCAAAGAAATCCTGAGAAAGAAAAACAAAGCCAGTGGCATCACACTTCCTGATTTCAAACTATATTACAAAGCTATAGTAATCAAAACAGCATGGTACTGGCATAAAAATAGATACATACACCAATGGAACAGAATCAAGAGCCCAGAAGTAAATCATCACATGTACGATCAACTAATATTTAACAAGGGAGCCAAAAACACTCAGTGGGAAAAGGATAGTCTCCTCAATAAAAGGTGTTAGAAAAACTGGATAACCACACACAGAAGAACAAAATTGGACTTCTGTCTTACACCACTCACAAAAATGAACTGGAAATGGATTAAGGACTTAAGCATAAGAACTGAAACTGTAGAACTCCAAGAAGAAGAATAGGAGAAAAGTTCCCTGATATTGGTCTTGGCAATGATATTTTTGTACACAGCATGAAAAGCACAAGCAACAAAAGCAAAAATAAATGGGGGACTACATCACACTAAAAAGCTTCTGCAAAGCAAAAGAAACAATCAACAAAATGAAAAGGCAATTTATGGAGTTGGAGGAAATATTTGCAAATCATCTATCTGATAATGGGTTAATATCCAAAATATATAAAGAACTCATACAACTCAATAGACAAAAACTTCGATTAAAAAATAGGCAGAGGATTTCAATAGACATTTTCCCAAAGAAGACATACAGATGGCCAATAGATACATGAAAAAATGCTCCAAATAAGTAACATCAGGGAAATGCAAATCAAAGCACAATGTTAGAACGGCTATCATCAAAAAGGAGAGAGATAGCAACTGTTGGGGAGGGTGTGGAGAAAAGGGAACCCTTTTGCACTGTTGGTGGGAATGTAAAGTTGGTACAGCTATTATGAAAAACAGTATGGAGGTTCTTCAAAAAATTAAAAATATAAGACTACATGATCCAGGAATCCCACTTCTTGGTACATATCCAAGGAAAATAAAAACAGGATCTGAGAGAAATGTCTGTACCCCTCTCTTCACTGCAGGACTATTCACAACAGCGAAGATGTGGAAACAACCCAAATGCCCATCTACGAATGATTGGATAAAAAAGACGTGGTATACATATACAATGATATATTATTCAGGCACGAGAAAGAAGGAAATCTTGCCTGTTGCGACAACTTGGATGAACATTGAGGGAATTATGCTAAGAGAAATATGTCAGACAAAGATAAATACTGGATGATATCATGTATTCAAATATATGAGGAATCTAAAAAAGCCAAACTTAGAGAAAAAGAGAACAGAGGTGCTTATCAGAAGCTGGGAGTGGGAGAAATGGGGAGATATTCATCAAAGAGTATAAATTTCCAGTGATATGATGAACAAGCTCTGGATATCTAATATACAGCATGGTAATTATAGCTAATAATACTGTATTATATACTTAAAAGTTGCTAAGAGAGTAGATCTTAAATGTTTTCACCACAAAAATAGAAATGGTAAGTATGTGACGGGATGGAGGTGTTAGCTAATGCTATGGTGGTCATCATTTTGAAATATGTAAGTGTATCAAATCAACACATTACACACCTTAAACTTACATGGTGTTATATTTCAATTATACCTCAATAAACCTAAAAAAACTCCAAAAGGATCAAACTATTCCCAAGTAACTTAACTGAATCCTAGAATAAAATTCAAGGCTACTTATGGCAATACAAAAAATATCCAGCACTCAACAAGGTAAAAATCACAATGTCTAGCATCCAATCAAAGATTACCAGGCATACAAATAAGGAAGAAATAGCCCAGGATGAGAAAAATAATCAGTTGACACCAATCCAGAACTGACACAGATGTTAGAATTAGCAGACAAGGATTAAAGCAGTTCACGTAAAAGTCTAGAAAATACAAACTAACTTATAGTGTCAGAAAGCAGATCAGTGGTTGTGGGTGGGGTGAGGCTGGGGTGGAGGAGATGGAGGGATGGAGAAGGAGGATTTAGAAAGGGGCATGAGAAAACTGGGAAGTATGGATACGTTCACTATCCTGATTGTGGTGATAGTTTCACGTGTATACATATGTCAAAACCTAACTTGTACTCTTGAAATAGGCGTATTCTATTGTATGTCAACTTTACCTCAATAAAGCTTTTTTTTAAAAAAAGTTTTGCCTCTGGGGAGTAGAACTAGAGGGTAGAGAGGAAAGAGGGAAGGGCACAGCTTCCTGGTTTTGTTACAAGCCTTTCCGCACTAGCTGGATTTTTATCTATTTTTTAATGTATTGCTTTGATAAAATAAAAAGTAATTAAAGAACGTTTTAGGAAAGGGAATAAAATAGTTAAGATAGTTTCACAGACGTGATAAGATTTGAGCTAGACCCTGAAAGGAGAGAAAGGAGCTAAAACTTGCTGAGTCTATTAAGCACCAGGTGCCAGACCTCACATTACGTGTGGGAACTTACTTGCTTCTCACAACGTTACCTTGTGAAGAATTATCGCCCCATTACACAAACAATAAAGTCAGGCTAAGAGATTATATAATTTATCCAAGTTCTCGCAATAAGCAAATGATGGAGCCACGACTCTATTCCAAGTCTATCTATTCTTATAGCCAATGTTCCTCCCCCTAAATGCACTAGCACAATGTTTGCACAAAGAAGGTCCTTACCAATATTTTAAAACTTATATCAAAGATTATTCTATTAAAAATGTTTAAGTAAATTTCAAATTGTACAGATAGCAAAGAAATTTGCCTAGGTGGAAGGTGAAAATGTGAGGTAGGGAGCCAGACAGATCAAAAGTTATACATATATTCAAACAGCAGTTATCAACAGCTGTTGACAACAATTAAGTAAACCTGTAGAAGATGTGACTATTGCGCCATTCAGGAGGGCCCTAGAATTCAAACTAATGAAAATCTTTACTGATGACTGAGATAAAGGAATTGAAACATGCCCAAACGTACAGATAATATTAAATTTAGCTTAGATGTCAATACTACAGGAGTCAGAAATACATTTCAAATGACCTGGAGGCAGGGAGGAGGGCCCTATAAACTACATGAAACTCAATTAAGGACAATGCAAAGTTTTACAAATTAGAATGAGGAATTGCAAACCATAAATACAGGCTACTGTGCTGAGAAGAAATAAGGACAACTCTGAGAGAAAGATCCAAAGACAGAAAGAAGACACTAGACTATTCTTAGGGAAGAACGGGAAAATCTCAACATACTACCTCAAAGCAATATATAGAGGTAAATATGGAAAGAGCTGGGTAGTGGTCATCCTACTTCCCTCTGCTTTAATTCAGCTTCTCTGAAATGCTTACCAATTGGTGGCGCCCTACTTTAAACAAAAGAGACTAAAGTAAAGGAATCATTTACGTAAATAAGACATGTCATAGGAGGAATAGTGTGACTGCTGCCTTCAAATATCTGAGATTGTTAAACTAAAGGTGAAGGAGACTCATTGCTGTAAAATATCAAAATTAAAGCCAATGCAGTTACAGAGAAGCTGATTTCTCCTCAATATAAGGTAAAACATTCTAAAATTAGAGCTGGCCCCAAAAATCTAACAAGCTGCCTTACTGGACTATGAACTTTTTTTGAGCACGGACCACGTCTTACTCGAAAGCTTTTCACTTGGCACAGTAGCAAGGACAGAGCAGGCAGTCAGGAAAGTCTGACAGAATGAATAAATCCATGAATGCTTGCTTGCTGAAACCTGGGTATAGTGGCTTCTCCTTTATCCTCTGGTATTAGTCATAAAATTATGCATTATTTACTTTTTTGACTTGGTGACAGTAGATGGTGGATTGTTTATTTTAGAATGACTTCACTCTAACAAAAGTGACAAATGTTCATTGTAAAAAATTAGAGCAATTCAGCAGTGTAAGAAATATTAAATAATTAAATATCCCAAGACCCAGAAATTATCATCATTAATATTTGCTAAGCTTTACATATTACAGAGAGAGACGAATGGATGGATAAATTAAGAAAGAAAAGACGAAGTTGTATAGGATATTAGATATGCTCTTTTTTAAAAAAAGTATTAAAAATATCTTAATTTAATAAAAGAAAGTAAAATTGAATATGAAAATGACTAAAAGGTTAGAGTCTTGATTTTTACACGTTTAACTTTTATAGCAAATGCATACTTGCTGTGAAACATAAAGAAATTCACACTCCTAGATTTTCTACCATCTCCCTTCCCCTACTTACTGATTTTATTAGTCATTTCCAGATTGTCAAGGACTATATATTTCATACTGTCAAGGATTTACATTTAGTTCTGCAAAGCGCATTTTCTATCCTTGTGTTTTTTTTTAAATAAAAGTTTTACCAAGACAATTCATATATCATAAAATTTACCCTTTTCATGTGTGTAATTCAGTGGTTTTTAATATATTCACAGATTTGTGCAACCATTATCACTATCTAATTTGAGAACATTTTTATCAGCCCAAAATGAAACCCCAAACCCAGGAGCAGTCACTCCCCATCTCTCCTCCCCACAGTCCCTGGCAGCCACTAATAAACTTTCTGTCTCTATGGATTTGGCTATTCTGGACATTTCATATAAATGAAATCAAACAACCTGTAGTCTTTTGTGTCTGGCTTCTCTCACTTAGAATAACGTTTTCAAGGTTCACCCATGTTGAAGCATGCATATATCTAGAACTCCAATCTTTTTTATTTCCAAATAGTCCATAGTGTGGATATACCATATTTTGTTTACACATTTGATCAGTTGGACATTTGGGTTGTTTCCACTCTGGCTATTAAGAATAACGCTGCTATGAACATTCATATACAAGTTTTTGTGTGGACATGTGTTCATTTCTCTTGGGTATATACCTAGGAGTGGAATTCCTGGGTCATACGGTCATTCTATGGTCATCCTTGTTTTTAGCCTCAGTTCTCTATTAAATGGATACAGTGCCCACCACCAGTCTTTTTCCATGGCTTTTCTTTCCATTTTCTCTTTTTTTTTTCTAATCAAGTTTTACTTGTTTAGATTTCATCATCCATCTTCATACAGTTTTTAAAGAATTTACATGTACTGTATTCCCCAACTTCTTGAGTGCTTGAGAATATTGTCTTTAGCTTTTATACTCAAAAGATGACTTAGCTATAAAATTTTGAGGTCTCTATTTTCTTCAAATGTTTGTAAGTATAGTGCTGTTGTCTTCCAGATTGAACATTATGATGGAGAAGTTTGAAGCTAGCCTGAATTTTTCCCTTGTAAATGACCTGCTTTTCTGCTTAGACTCCTGATGAATTCTTTCTTTATCTTGAATCTGTGTATCTGAGCAGCTATTAGGCATCCAGATCAGATAAAGATTCTATACCTACTCTCTCTCTCTGAAGCCAAGTAAACATAGTATTAAAGACACTTCTGACTCCTGAGTCAGACAGACAACTTGAACCTGTAACTGCAGCTGTGATGCTACAGATATAATTTACAACAGCAGCAAAACATATCACGTACCTAGGTACGAATCTAACAAAAGATGTGCAAGCACAATACTAATAAAACTCCCAGCAAGTTTTTTGGGTAAAAATTGATAAGCTGAAGATATCACTTTACACATATTGGAATGGCTATAATCATCAAGACAAAAAATAACCAATATTGGAGAGGATATAGAGAATAGGGAACCCTCCTACACTGCTGGTGGGAATGCAAACTGGTGCAGCCACTATGGAAAATAATATGGAGATTCCTCAAAAAACTAAAAATAGAAATACCATACGACCCAGCTATCCCACTACCGGGTATTTACCCAAAGAACTTGAAATCAACAATTCAAAGAGACTTATGCACCCCTATGTTCACTGCAGCCGTTATACACAATAGCCAAGAAGTGAAGCAACCCAAGTGCCCATCGACTGATGATCGGATAAAGTAGATGTGGTATATATATACAATGGAATACTACTCAGCCATAAAAAAAGACAAAAATCATCCCATTCACAACCACATGGATGGACCTTGAGGGTATTATGTTAAGCTAAATAAGGAAGACATAGAAAGACAAATACTGTATGATTTCACTCATATGTGGAAGAAAAGCTAAGACACGGACAAAGAGAACAGTTTAGTGGTTACCAGGGAGAAGGGGTGGGCACAAGGGGTGAAGGAGCACATATACATGGTGACTGACCAAAAATAATGCACAACTGAAATTTCGTGTTATAAACTATTATGACCTCAATAAAATTTTTTCTAAAATGATAAGCTTATTCTAAACTTTATGTGAAAATTTAAAAAGCCAAGAAGAGTCAGACAATCTTGAGTAACAACAACAAAACTGGAATATTTACACTACTAGACATCAAGGCCTATTAGCAAGGACAGACAAATAGAACAATAGAACAGATAAGATTCCAAGAACGAACTAACATTTACGGTCAACAGTTACATAACCAACATGACCCTGCAGTGTAGTATCGAAAGGACAGTCTTTTCAACAAAGGGTACTGGATCAACTGGATACTTACATGGGGAAAAAAAATGAATCTGGACCCCAAGCTCATATTTGTTACACAAAAATAAATTCCAGATGTACTGTGGATTAAATGTGAAAGATAAAACAATATAACTTTTAGGAGAAAACATGGGAGAACATCTTCATGACCTTGGAGTAGCAATGAGTTTTTAAACAGGACACGAAAAGGATTAACCACAAAGGCAAAAAGACTATAAAGTAAAGAAGCTAAGATTATGAAGTCAAAAAGAATAAAAAGTTGTTTTTAAAAAGCTGCTTTAAAGAATAAGAGACATGAAATTGCTTTGTAAACAAGGGGATATATAAATATTAGCTAATTTAACTTTACTGAACCAAAAAAATTCATACCAATTGATCATAGAATAAAAATTTTTGGTTAAAAAATGGTATCAGTTAGGGTACAATCAGGAGAGATAAACCACAGATTAATTTGAACAGGGAAAGTTTACTATAAAGAATCATTAACTATAAGAGGGAACTGGAGTAATGAGGGATTAGCTAGTAAGAAGTAAAGAGAACTCTATAGAATTTAGGAATAGCAGATGTAAGAAATAGCCACTACCCCTAAGACAGAGATAGAACACCCTTAAAGAAGAGGTCGCAGCGAGGGCTGAGATCCAGACCTGATCGGAGAGGGCATGACTATGGCTCTCCGAACAGCAGAAGTTGCTGTGACGCCATGCCTGCAGGGATTACCAAAAATCCACCCTTCGGAAATTGTCCCTAATCTGCCCTCTGGAGTGCCAGGGGAAGGTGATCCCTTGTAGAGGGGAGCTCCTGGCCACTAGGTGCTGCTAACTGCAATCCTCTGCAAGAGCTGGCAGTGGAGAAGCTGACTAAGTTTCGGGATCTGCACACTGGTGGAATCCTCAGGCATCCCACAAGGCAGAGGCTGGATAAACCATTTGCACCGCAAGAGGCAGGTAGGTACTGGAGAAGCTGCCAAGCTAGCACACCACAACCAGGAAGGAAAACTTCCTCTTGCGACGACTCTTCAGTGCCCTCTACTGACAAAGTTTAATGTCCTGCCAGCTGTCAAAGGAAACATTCAAAAGGCCCAGGTCCATTTTCACAGAGCATGCAGTGAATGATGAATTTGGAGCTGGGGGTAATAAATTGATAACCAGCACAATTATAAAACTATGTTTTCACCAATCGTGGCTGGCCAAAACTATGGTTGGTAAGGGTTCCCCAAGCACCAAAATGATAAGAATGGATGTTTTAAGGGGCCAGCCCTGTGGCGGAGTGGTTAAGTTCGTGTGCTCCGCTTCGGTGGCCTAGGGTTTCCTGGGTTCGGATCCCGGGCACAGAAATACCACTGCTCGTCAGGCTATGCTGAGGTAGCATCCCACACAGCACAACCAGAGGCACTTGCAGCTGGAATATGCAACTATGTACTGGGGGGTTTTGGGGAGAAGAAGAAGAAGAAAACACACATACACAAAAACAAAGAAGATTGGCAACAGATGTTAGCTCAGGTGCCAATCTTAAAAAAAAGAAAAGAATAAGTGTTTTTTAAGATGGTGAAATAATGGGGTTTTCCCCTCTTCTTTTTTTCCATATTTTCTACAATGTGGTTATATTGTTTTTACAATTTAAAATTAAAACATTAATAATAGAAATGAATCACAGAAAATAAAGGCTAAATTACTTCTACTAAGTTTAACTGGGTTGGGGTGCTCCTGGAAAATTCAATTAAAACAGTTTTTTTCCAGAAATAAAAACAAATGATTCATGGGCCGGCCCAGTGATGCAGCAGTTAAGTTCACACATTCTGCTTCGGCAGCCTGGGCACAGACCTACACATAGCTTATCAAGCCATGCTGTGGCAGGTGTCCCACATACAAAGTAGAGGCAAATGGGCATAGATGTTAGCTCAGGGCTAGTCTTCCTCAGCAAAAAGAGGAGGATTAGTGGCAGATGTTAGCTCAGGGCTAATCTTCCTCAAAAAACAACAAAAAACCCCACAAGATTCATTCATATACCACACAATAGTGTATTAAAACATTAAAGTAAAAAAATCTTCTTCTTTTCTAGAGGAGAGTCCTGTTTGGATAAAGACTTAAGCGATTTTTAAAAATATGAAAGCTATGATATTTTTATCCCCCCAAACACAATCTCTGTATTCTCATCCCCAAAATATAGGCAAGGTTGACAATATTCCAATAATTTCCAGATTCCTTAATAGGTAAAGTCATCTTTTGGCAAGCAAGAAGAAAACTCAAAAATCAGAAGTATAGGAAAGAAAGTCGGGGGAGAAAAGCAATGCGCAAAAGAGTAAATTTGAAACAACTCTGAATGAAGATAAGAAGGAAGACGTTTGTCTCCTGCGACAGTAGGTGGAGCCAGTGTGCACAGCAGTCAGCTCTGCAGAATTTGGCAGGATACACAGAGCCCTAGGGCAACTGGGTAGACAATTTAGAGCTCAGTGGTATTTACAATTGTATAACTACCACCTAGAGCTAAAGACAAAAAACAGAAGCATTAAAACCTGGTGAAGCTGAAAAAGCAATCTATACAGCTTCTGTGCCTCTGCAAGGAGCCCTCCTGCACAGTCAGCAAATGAGCCAGATGAAAGCAGGAGCCGGTGTGAGCCTGAAAGTAACCTGGCACTTTCCCCAAAGCAAGTTGATTTTGTCAGATAGTTTACTGCTTATGCAAATGTCCAAATAATGTTAAAGATCCCCAGAACTTCAGAGATTACTGAGCTAGAAGACAGGGAGATCATCTAATTTAATCTCCTCAATTTATAGCAGGCAACACTTTGTTCATACCTACCACCAACTCCTAGCTGTGTGAACTTGGGCAACTTATTTATGCTTAAGTCTTAGTTTCTTGACCTGTAAAATGGGGGGGAAAATCCAGTAATATTTAAATTATTTAAATAATTAAATACAATGGAAGTAATAAATATAACCAAATAATGCATATAAAGATCATTTCTGATATGAGAAAGATCCATTGAACATTATACAGGAACTTCCACAATTTTGCTATGCTAACTATTAAGTGATGACTGAGAATTGTCTTGGTACTTGGACTAGCTCAAGAACTGGCGTCACAAGGGAGAATGCCTTCCAATCCAGACCAATAAGAAAGAAAGTTGTGGGGTACTCTGGTTCATCCAAAGTTAAAAAAAAACATATAAATATGTTACAGCACTAGGTACTCCTCAGTAGCTTTTAATTAAGAAAGATAGCGGAATAAAACCAGGAAACCAAAACAGGTATGTCTTACTTTAAAAAGTGATGGACACAAATTCAGTTCAATTTGACAAACATTTACTAAGTATTTTCTATGGGTAAGGGGTTGAATTGGGACATATAAATAAAGGTTAGCAAGTGAATAACCCTAGTTCCGATCCTGAGGAAAAAATCTATATAATTTAGCAGGAAAGAGATGCAAGTAAAGAACTAGCAAGGGAGAAAGAACCACAGGACCAAAGAGCACCAACAAGATACTTAGGGGGAGGGACTTCAGCTACGCCCCGAAAAGAGAAAGATAAAAAGGATTTTCATCAATACAAGAATCATCGATTTTCTTTGAAGTACATATAGTAGCTTCAAAAAATTACTTATCGGGCTGGCCCGGTGGTGCAGCAGTTAAGTTCGCCCGTTCTGCTTCTCAGAGGCCCGGGGTTCGCCAGTTCAGATCCCGGGTGCAGACATGGTACCACTTGGCAAAAGCCATGCCGTGGCAGGCGTCCCACATATAAAGTAGAGGAAGATGGGCACGGATGTTAGCTCAGGGCCAGTCTTCCTCAGCAAAAAGAGGAGGATTGGCAGCAGTTAGCTCAGTGCTAATCTTCCTCAAAAAAAAAAAAAAGAAAATATCTTCAAACAAAAATAAAAATACATTAAAAAAATAAAAGTATACTATGAAAACTGGTTTGCACATTCTTTTTAAAAACATACATTGCACTTTCACTTCAATGTATTTAAATTATAACAAAAATATTTAAAAACTACATATTGTAAAAATGGAAATGTTCATATTAAATTCAAGAGGGAGTACATTTTAGGTTTGGAAAGAAAGGCTCAAGTACATAGTGGTAAAGAGATAAGAAAAGAACTTGGGAGCTCCATATCAGTTCCGGCTCAGGTAAACTCCAACCTAACAAGATGGAGGGTACAGGGGAGGGGAAAGACTCAGCAAAAGGAGCATTACTTGTGTAAACACTGCTCTGAGGAAGGTTCAAAGACAAACAGTGAGAACAAACAGTTAACAGATAAACATGATGGAAAAGAGAAGAGAGAAAAATAAGGGAAGTAAGATGATCTTGAACTCCCTGGAGAAATATTCGGTGAGATGAAGATTTTAGATTTACACAAAGGTCAAAAAGGGGAAGTTTCCAAATCAGGATGAAGAGGCATTATTGAAATAACAAAATCTGAAAATGATTATTTTGAAAATCCCTACTTCCTCTCCATTTTTATTGAAACTTTCTTTCAGGGACCAACTCAACAAAGCAAGTTTTGCCTAATCACCCTACTGAAAATGATCACTCCCTTTTCTTCTTGCAGCAAAGTTACTGTTCTAACCTCTCATCTGGCACTTAGCATATACTGTCTTGCACAGATAACAATCTTTTCACTAAATTAGAATATAAACATTTACGTCTTATCTCCTTAAGTTAAATTTCGTAAGAGGCAGTAGCGTACATTCACTCACTCATTCAATAGCAAATACTGATCATCTACTATGAAAGGCACCATAAGGGAGTACAAAGGAAAACCACTCAGATTCTGCTGTCATGCAAATTAAACTAGTACCAAATTCACAAAATAGTTAAGATATGTAAAACCTAATAGGCATTATTTTAGATGTAATTCAATTATGATGTAATGAAGTCATTCTTTTCTCCCAAATTAACCTGATGTAACAGATTCATCCTTCAGTCCAAACTAACTTCACTATAATTTTACATTCACTCTTTAATTCACCTAGAGCTGAAATGCTAGTTAAAAATCATGAATGAGGGGCCACCTGGTGGCGCAGCAGTTAACTGCGCACGTTCCGCTTCAGCAGCCTGGGGTTCACCGGTTCAGATCCCGGGTGCAGACATGGTACCACTTTGCAAGCTGTGCTGTGGCAGGCGTCCCACATATAAAGTAGAGGAAGATGGGCATGGATGTGAGCTCAAGGCCAGTCTTCCTCAGCAAAAAGAAGAGGATTGGCAGATGTTAGCTCAGGGCTAATCTTCCTCAAAAAAAAAAAAAATCATGACCGAGTGGCAGGTCCAGTGGCGCAGCCATTAAGTTCACACGTTCCGCTTTGGCGGCCCAGGGTATGCTGGTTTGGATCCCTGGTGTGGACATGGCACCCCTTGTCAGCCATGCTGTGGCAGGCATCATGTATAAAGTAGAGGAAGATGGCCACAGATGTTAGCTCAGGGCCAGTCTTCCTCAGCAAAATGAGGATTGGTGGCAAATGTTAGCTCAGGGCTAATCTTCCTTGGGAAAAAAAAAAATCATGAACTTACAAGTCCTGTAAAATGCATTTTAAATTTTAGACTAAATTAACATTAATAAAAATGCAGACTATTTATTACTATTAAAATCTCACCAAGGACACCGTCTACACTTTGATTATTTTCATTAAGTTTTTTAGAATGGCATAAAAAATTTCCTAAATTGCCTTAAAACATGCAAAACAAGTTTTTTAAATAGCATATTCTCAGATATAGTAGGCACAAGGGGGGAAAATTTTTTTTGAGTGCTACTCTGCCTCCAAGATACTCTAATCAAGACTCTCAGGGCTCCTTCCTCAAAGATTAGTAATCTGGGTGCTATAATCTTCTTTTTCTCTAGCAATGTATCATCGCCTTCTTTAATCTATAAATAGAGATTTACCATTTAAAAAAATGATCACATAGTATTATATCATATAGATATATTATAATTTATGTAATCAATCCCTTATTGGTGGACAGTCATGTTATTTCCAGGTTTTGACGCTGAAAAAAATACTGTGAACATCTGTATTTGTTTCCTAAGGCTACCACCACAAATTACAAATTCCATTACAAATTACAAACAAAAAATGTTCAGGAAGTCAAAAGCCAGAAATCAAGGTGTCAGCAGGGTTGGTTCCTTCTGGAGGCTCCAAGGGAAAAACTGCCATGCTTCTCTCCAGCTCCTGCTTGTTGCCAGTGTGGAGACCTGGAATTGGCCACCCCAAGATATGTCTCTTTGGCATGAGGATTATTTGAGGCTGATTGCTTTTGATAAACTGGGACAGGGAAAGAGGCTCTGAGGAATGGAACTTGCCCTTTGTTAGCACACGTTTACATTTGTAAGGTAAATCTCTATCTGTAAAAGGTGGCTCCCTCTCTGTACCAGGAAGAAGAAAGGAGATGACCTTCTCTCTAGAAACTCTTAATCAATACCAAAGGCAAAGACTTAAATCTGTATTTTATTGTGCTTCTCTGGTAACCTCCTGTAACTGACTTCCCTCCCCCTCCCAATGTTGGCATTTCTTTAAGGATTAAGCATCTTTCCTCAGGCTAGGAACTGATTGCTGCTGCGCTCACCTGTGACTGCCCAGCTCCAGACAATCGACTTGCCTCCTGCTAGGCCCACCGAGATAGCAGACCTGCTGTGTCCATCAAGCACTGTGCCAACAGAGCAATCTTGTGACTATTGTGGGAGGGACATTTCATCATACGTGAAGCACCCTGTTTGGGGATATATAACCACTCTATGCACCCCACTTCTTCCGTGCCCTTTCTTCCTTCGGGAAGAAAGGCCCCGGGCCATGGCTCCTCATAAAGCTTTGTTTAATTTTCTCTTGCTATTCTGTCTCACGTGAATTTAATTCATTCTCCAGCCAGACGAACCCACACTTGGGAAATGGAAATGTCTTCCTCCCCTACACCAGCATCCTTGGTGTTCCTTGGCTTGTAGACACATCACTCCCATCTCAGCCTCTATCTCCACACTGCCTTCTTCTCTCTGCGTCTCTGCAGGTTCTCTTCTTCTTATAAGGATACTAATCGTTGGACTCCGCACCCACCCTAAATCCAGTATGATTTCATCTCAAGATCTTTACTTAATTATATCCATAAAGACCCTATTTCCATACAAGGTCACATTCTGAGGTTCTGGGTCAACATGAATTTTGGGGAGACACCATTCAAGCCACAACACCCTTGAACGTATTTCTTTGTTTATTCACTGTTACTAAGCTCACAGGATGAATTTCTAGGAGTAGAATCTCCTCTTGGACAAACCGCCCAGCTTCCTTTTAGATCTGGCTCCTCAGCGGCTACTGGGTGGGCAGCAAGTTTCGAGATCTTCCCCATTCCCTCATACCCCTGGACAAATCTCACACTAATTCCAGACTTTTTGTCTGGAAAATTAGGATTAGGACTTAAATAAAAACGACACTCTTTTGGATACTTGTACTGGAAGGTGGCATAAAAGCTAAAGTCAGGAAATCCATATTTAGGGGCTGGCCCTGCAGCCGAGCGGTTAAGCTCCCACGCTCTGCTGCAGCGGCCCAGGGTTTCAGCGGTTTGGATCCTGGGCGCAGACATGGCATTGCTCATTAGGCCACGTTGAGGCAGCGTCCCACGTGCCACAACTAGAAAGACCTGCAACTAAGATATACAACTATGTACCAGGGGGATTTGGGGAGATAAAGCAGAAAAAAAAAAAAGAAAGAAAGAAATCCATACTTAAGCCAAGTGTATAATGAAGCAGAAAGTTATTCTATAGAGAAGGAGGAAAAAGGCAGATTGGGCAGATAGAAGCAGACAGGAAACAACACATGGTGATAGAAACTATAGAGAGTAATCTTAATAACTATAAATGACTCTTCCGCTCTAAATATAGTCATTGTATTTATGAATATAAAAGCACTATATGCAGGGCCAGCCCGGTGGTGCAGCGGTTGAGTTGGCACATTCCCCTTCAGTGGCCCGGGGGTTCGCCAGTTTGGATCCCAGGTGTGGACATGGCACCGCTTGGCAAGTCATGCTGTGGCAGATGTCTCACACATAAAGTAGAGGAAGATGGGCACGGATGTTAGCTCAGGGCCAGTCTTCCTCAGCAAAAAAGAGGAGGATTGGTGGCAGGTGTTAGCTCAGGGCTAATCTTCCTCAAAAACGTAAAAATAAAATTAAAAGCACTATAGGCACATTGAAAAAAAGAGGAAAATACAAAAATATAAAATCAAAATCATCCATAAGCCCTCCACAATACTGCCAATACTCTCATATATTTCCATCTAAGATTTAAAACAATTCAAAATCATACCATAATTTACAATCACACTATAATTTCAATAGCACTGAATGCCAATTTTCCTACTTAACATTATCATGAGTATTCATCCAGGTAATGTAATAATCATTTAAAATGTCATTTTGACAGCAGTATAATGTTCCACCATATAATAATCACTTTATTTAATCCTTTTATTTGTGGGTACATTACACAGCATAAGCAAACTGTTTTCCAGAATAGTTGGACCAATTATGCTCCCATTTAGCAGTGTGTAGGGTGACTGGTTCACACTATAACCTTAGTAACACTGAACAATATATCTTATTTAAGAGAGAGAAAATTATATATGACTGTTGTTTTAATTTACATTTCTTTAGGTTACTGAACTATTTTTATGTTTGTTTATTCATTCTTCTTTGTGTTTATTAATGGTATACTTTATTTCATGAAATGCTTATTCAGGTTATTTAACTAAATTGAGGCTTAATTTTTTCATGTGTAGATTAGGCATAATACCTATCACTGTGAAGATGAAATACCGCTAAGTAATTTTAGTAGGTGCACAATAAATGTTAGTTCGTTTTTAAGATTTTATTCTAGGGGCTGGCACCATGGCTGAGTGATTAAGTTCTCGTGCTCTGCTTCAGCCACCCAGGGTTTCACTGGTTTGGATCCTGGGTGTGGACATGGCACCACTCATCAGGCCATGCTGAGGTGGCATCCCACATGCCACAACTAGAAGGACCCACAACTAAAAATATACAATTATATACCGGGGGGCTTTCATGAGAAAAAGGAAAAATAAAATCTTTAAAAAAAAAAAGATTTTATTCGATAATAAGGTATAACAGTTTTATTCTAATAAGGTAAAACAGTTTAGAAAAATATATACCTATAGTCATTTGTTACAAAAAACAGTAATAGAGTCATTGGAATTAGAAATAATCTTCAAAAAAAAGCAAAATGAAAAATGGTTATTCTAAGACTCATCTGTGAAAATTATAGTTTGTATTCCATGATAAGCAACAATAGTTTTATAAAACTGGACACTGTTGGCTTATTTTCTTCGATTCAAAAATAATCTTGTAAATCTGTACAGTTAAAAATCAAGGTGACCAGCTGGCCCAGTGGCACAGCGGTTAAGTTCACACATTTCACTTCAGTGACCCGGGTTTCGCCAGTTCAGATCCCAGGTGCGGACATGGCACCACTTGGGAAGCCATGCTGTGGCAGGAGTCCTACCTATAAAATAGAGGAAGATAGACATGGATGTTAGCTCAGGACCAGTCTTCCTCAGCAAAAAGAGGAGGATTGGCGGCAGATGTTAGCTCAGGGCTAAACTTCCTCAAAAAAAAAGAAAGAAAAACTCAAAGTGAAAACTAAAGCATTGAAGAGAGTCACTCACATGTACTTGATACAACGTCCACATGATTAAGTTATGCTTGTAGCTGACAATATGAAACAGGCAACCACGGAAACAGATATAATCACACCAACAGCATGTCCACTAAGAACAAACTACTTAAATAGCACAGGTTTCACGATAAACTCATTTGAAATAGTGTCTACTGAGTTGTAATCTACAGAAGACTTTCTTCTTTTTTTAAATTTTTACTGTGTTAATGATAGGTTACAATCTTGTAAAATTTCAGTTGTACATTATTGTTTGTCAGTCGTGTTGTAGGTGCACCACTTCACCCTTTGTGCCCACCCCCCACCCCACCTTTCCCCTGGTAGCCACTGATCTGTTCTCTTTCTCCACATGTTTAAATTCCTCATATGAGTGGAGTCATTCAGAAATTGTCCTTCTCTATCTGGCTTATTTCACTTAACATAATTCCCTCAAGATCCATCCATGTTGTTGCAAATGGGACGATTTTCTTCTTTTTTATGGCTGAGTAGCATTCCATTGTGTATATATACCACATCTTCTTTATCCAATCATCAGTTGATGGGCACTCAGATTGCTTCCACGTCTTGGCTATTGTAAATAATGCTGCAATGAACATTAGGGTGCATGGGACTTTTGGAAATGCTGACTTCAGGCTCTTTGGATAGATACCCAGTAGTGGGATAGCTGGGTCGTATAGTAGTTGTATTTGTGATTTTTTGAGGAATCTCCATACTGGCTTCCATAGTGGCTGCACCAGTTTGCATTCCCACCAGCAGTGTATGAAGGTTCCTTTTTCTCCACAAGCTCTCCAACATTTGTTACTATTTGCTTTAGTTATTTTTCTCATTCTAATGGGTGTAAGGTGATATCTTAGTGTAGTTTTGATTTGCATTTCCCTGATGATCAGTGATGATGAACATCTTTTCATGTGCCTATTGGCCATCCATATATCTTCTTTGGAGAAATGTCTGTTCATGTCTCCTGCCCATTTTTTGATTGGGTTGTTTGATTTTTTGTTGTTGAGTTGTGTGAGTTCTTTATATATTATGGAAATTAAGCCTTTGTCGGATGTATGACTTGCAAATATTTTTTCCCAGTTAGTGGGTTGTCTTTTTGTTTCAATCCTGTTTCCTTTGCCTTCAAGAAGCTCTTCAGTCTGATGAAGTCCCATTTGTTTACTCTTTCTATTGTTTCCCTTGTCTGAGGAGACATGGCGTCTGAAAAGATCCTTTTAATACTGATGTCAAAGAGTGTACTGCCTACATTTTCTTCTAGAAGCCTTATGGTTTCAGGTCTCAGCTTTAGGTCTTTAATTGATTTTGAGTTTATTTTCGTGAACAGTGAAAAAGAATGGTCAATTTTCATTCTTTTACAGGTGGCTTTCCAGTTTTCCCAGCACCATTTGTTGAAAAGACTTTCTTTTTTCCATTGTGGGCCCTCAGCTCCTTTGTCGAAGATTAGCTGTCCATAGATGTGTGGTTTTATTTCTGGGCTTTCAATTCTGTTCCATTGATCTGTGCACCTGCTTTTGTCCCAGTACCATGCTCTTTTAATCACTGTAGCTTTGTAGTATGTTTTGAAGTCAGGGATTGTGATGCCTCCAGCTGTGTTCTTTTTTCTCAGGATTGCTTTAGCAATTCGGGGTCTTTTGTTGCCCCACATGAATTTTAGGATTCTTTGCTCTATTTCTGTAAAGAATGTCATTGGGATTCTGATTGGGATGGCATTGAATGTGTAGATTGCTTTAGGTAGAACGGACATTTTAACTATGTTTATTCTTCCAATCCATGTACATTGAATGTCTTTCCATCTCTTTATGTCGTCATGCATTTCTTTCAGAAAAGCCTTGTTATTTTCGTTGTAGGAGTCTTTCACTTCCTTAGTTAAATTCATCCCGAGGTATTTTACTCTTTTTGTTGCGATTGTGAATGGTATTGTGTTCTTTAGTTCTTTTACTGTTAGTTCGTTATTAGAGCATAAAAATGCTACTGATTTATGTGAATTGGTTTTATACCCTGCAACTTTGCTGTAGTTGTTGATTACTTCTGAAAGTTTTCCAATGTATTCTTTGGGGTTTTCCATATATAACATCATGTCGTCTGCAAACACCGAGAGTTTCACTTCTTCCCTCCCTATTTGGATTCCTTTTATTCGTTTTTCTTGCCTAATTGCTCTGGCCAAAACCTCCAGTACTATGGTAAATAAAAGTGGTGAAAGAGGGTGTCCTTGTCTTGTTCCTGTTTTCAAAGGGATGGCGCTCAGCTTTTGCCCATTGAATATGATGTTGGCTGTGGGTTTGTCATATATGGCCTTTATTATGTTGAGGTAATTCCCTTCTATCCCCATTTTGTTCAGAGTTTTTATCATAATTGGCTGTTGGATCTTGTCAAATGCTTTCTCTGCATCTATTGAGATGATCATGTGGGTTTTCTTCCTCAGTTTGTTGATGTGGTGTATCACATTGATTGATTTGCAGATGTTGAACCATCCCTGTGTCCCTTGTATGAATCCCACTTGATCACGATGTATGATCCTTCTGATGAATTGCTGAATTCGGGTTGCCAAAATTTTGTTGAGAATTTTTGCATCTATGTTCATCAGCGATATTGGCCTGTAGTTCTCCTTTATCGTGCTGTCCTTGTCAGGCTTTGGTATCAGCGTGATGTTGGCCTCGTAGAATGTGTTAGGAAGTGTTCCATCCTGCCTAATTTTTTGGAATAGCTTGAAAAGGATAGGTATTAAATCCTCTCTGAAAGTTTGGTAGAATTCCCCAGGAAAGCCATCTGGTCCAGGGGTTTTATTCTTTGGGATGTTTTTGATTGCTGTTTCAAACTCTTTCCTTGTAATTGGTCTGTTCAAATTGTCTGCTTCTTCTTGACTAAGCTTTGGGAGATTGTAGGAGTCCAAGAATTTATCCATTTCCTCTAGGTTATCCATTTTGCTGACACATAGTTTTTCGTAGTATTCTCTTATAATCCATTGTATTTCTGCAGAGTCTGTTGTTATTGCTCCTTTCATTTCTGATTTTCTTTATTTGAGCTTTCTCTCTTTTTTTTCTTTATAAGTCTGGCTAGGGGATTCTCAATTTTATTTATCTTCTCAAAAAACCAGCTCTTTGTTTCACTGAGCCTTTCTACTTCCTTTTTTGTTTCAACAGCATTTATTTCTGCTCTTATTTTTATTATTTCTCTCTTTCTGCTGACTTCGGGATTTGTTTGCTCTTCTTTCTCTAGCTCAGTTAGCTGTAGTTTAAGATTGCTTATTTGGGATTTTTCTTGTTTGTTAAGATGTGCCTGTATGACGATGAATTTCCCTCTTAATACAGCTTTTACTGTATCCCATATGAGTTGATATGGCATGTTATCATTTTCATTTGTTTCCAGGTATTTTTTGATTCTTTAATTTCTTCAATGATCCATTCCTTGTTCAATAGCATATTGCTTAGTCTTCACATTCTTGTGCCTTTCTCAGCTTTTTTCTTGTAATTAATTTCTAGCTTTATAGCATTATGATCAGAGAAGATGCTTGTCATTATTCAATTTTTTTAAATTTGTAGAGGCTTGCCTTGTTTCCCAACATATGGTCTATCCTTGAGAATGTTCCATGTGCACTTGAGAAGAATGTGTTTTCTGCTGTTTTTCGATGGTGTGTTCTATACATGTCCATTATGTCCAACTGTTTTAGCTTTGCGTTTAGCTCCACTGTTTCCTTGTTGATTTTCTGTCTGGATGATGTGTCCATTGATGTGAATGGGGTGTTGAGGTCCCCTACTATTATTGTGTTATTTTTGATATCTTCTTTTAGGTTTGTTAATAGTTGCTTTATGAACTTTGGTGCTCCTGTGTAGGGTGCATAGATATTTATAAGCGTTATTTCTTCTTGATGCAGTGTCGCTTTGATCATTATATATTGGCCCTCTATGTCTCTCTTTACCTGCTTTATCTTGAAGTGTGTTTTGTCTGATATAAGTATTGCAACATCTGCTTTCTTTTGTTTGCTAGTAGCTTGGAGTATTGTCTTCCACCCCTACACTCTGAGCCTGTGTTTGTCCTTGGGGCTGAGGTGTGTTTCCTGGAGGCAACAAATTGTTGGATCTTGTTCTTTAATCCATTTTGCCACTCTGTGTCTTTTTATTGGAGAGTTCAATCCGTTTCCACTGAGGGTGAGTATAGATGCATGAGGGCTTAATGCTGTCATTCCGTTGCTCGTTTTCTGGTTTTCCTGTGTTTCCTTTGTTTCTCGTCCTGTGTGTTTTAGCCTACCCATTGACTTCTGCAATTTCTTATGCTGGGTTTCTTAGATTTTTCCTTATTTAAGTTTTGTGGCTCTGTTCTGTTTTCAGTTTAGTGGTTACCCTGCAGTTTGTATTCAGAATCTCATATATAACATAGTCCATTTTCTGGTGGTCTCTTACTTACTTAGCCTAGACTGTTTCAGTCCCTATCCTCCTCCCCTCCTAAATTATTATTTTCCTCTCTTATTCCAACTTGTGTTGTGAGTTTGAGGTTAGAGTGATAAGATTGTCTTTGCTTTGTTGATTTCCTTCCCTTTATCCTAATGCTATAGTTGAATATTTTCTATCCTATTCTGATTCTATTTGTCTCCCTACTCTGTGTTTTGTGACCTCTTTCTCTCTTCTTTTCCTTTTCCAGGTATGAGAGCCTTCTTGAGGATTTCTTGTAGGGCAGGTCTTGTGGCTACGAAGTCCCTTAGCTTTTGTTTGTCTGGAAAAGATTTAACTTCTCCCTCATATCTGAAGGATATTTTTGCTGGATAGAGTATTCTTGGCTGAAGATTTTTATCCTTTAAAGTTTTGAATATGTCATCCAATCTCTCCGAGCTTGTAAGGTTTCTGTAGAGAAATCTGCTGAAAGTCTGATAGGGCTTCCTTTGTAGGTTATTTTCCTCTGCCTTGCTGCCCTGAGTATTCTTTCTTTGTCATTCATGTTTGCCATTTTTACTACTATATGCCTTGCAGTAGGTCTTTTTACATTGACAAATCTAGGAGATCTGAAAGCTTCCTCCACACACATTTCTCTCTCAATCCCTAGATTTGGGAAGTTATCTGCTATTATTTCTTTCAGCACACTTTCTGCTCCATTTTCCTTTTCCACACCCTCAGGAATTCCGATTATTCTTAAGTTGCATTTTTTCACTGAGTCACCTATTTCTCGGAGATTTTCTTCAGTTTTTTCCTTAGTTCTATTTCTTCCTCTGTCTGGAGCCATTCAGCCTGTCTATCTTCAATTCTGCGAATTTGCTCCTCTATGGTGTCTACACGGGCATTCAGGGAATCCATATTCTGTTTTATCTGATCCATTGTATTTTTCATCTCTAGTATTTCTGATTAATTCTTCTTTATAGTTTCAATCTCTTTTGTGAAGTAACCTCAGAACTCGTTGACTTGTTTCTCTATATTTCCCTTTACCTCATTGAGTTTTTTGATGATAGCTATTTTGAACTCATTTTCACTTAGCTTGCCTATTTCCAAGTCCTCAGGACATACTTCTGTGTTTTTATTATTTTCCTTGTGGACTGCAGCTTTTATAAATTGCTGGATGGTAAAGGAGCGGTCTTTGCACATGATGCTTTTATGTGGTTGCAGTTACAGCCTGTTGCCACTAGATGGGGGTTGAGAGCTGCGCATTCTGAGCCCTCTGCCTTCAGCCCGATGGTGGCATGCAGCACGGGTTGGGGGAGGAGGGGCACTTTCTCTCCTGCGACGACCTGGATTCCGATCAGCTCTTGCTCTCTGGTCCCCCAGGGCCCTGGCTTGATGGGGTCCTGCCAAACAAAAGCTTTCCTGCTTTAGAGGGTTTCCACTGCACAGGCCGTGGGAGTCCTGGATGATCCCACGGACACGCAGCCCCTCCTCTGCTCCTTCTCTCACCCAAGGGAGCGATCTCAGTCTCTAGGGGAGGGAAGATCTCTCTTACCCCATACCAGCTCCTCCGAGGGCGGCTCCAGCCTCTCCGCCCTCCGTCATTTGGCTGCTGTGGGCCTCCCATGATTTCTGTTATTAGGATTTTTTTTTTTTTTTGGTTGGAAAGCAGTTGCTCTTTTTGTTTGTAATTTGGAGGAGAGAGAGTCCCAGGTGAGCTCACGCCGCCATGTTGCTGAATGTTGCTGACGTCACTCTCTCTTACAGAAGACTTTCAAGTGTAGAAGTAATAACCAGATAATACAAAAGTTGCTAGACAGGAATCATTAGTATTTCTCATAACAACCAGTTCCTGGCCCAATTTATCATGAAAAATTTTTGTTTCCTGAATTTGTACCTTAAGACATCATCAAGGAAGGGAGTTTCTTTAAAGTGGTTGGAGAAGCTTTAAATAACTGGACTATTAAACTGGCTGTGTAAATAAGTTACCGATCTACTCTTCCTGTACGAGTGGATGAAGAAAACAGGCAGAGAACTGAAATTCATTAAATATCTATCTGGTACCAGCTGCGATACAACACGACCTTTGTGTTAATTTCAGAAACTGTAATAGGACAACCAGAGGCACTCACAACTAGAATATACAACTATGTACTGGGGGGCTTTGGGGAGAATAAGGGAAAAAAACAAGATTGGCAACAGATGTTAACACAGGTGCCAATCCTTAAAAAAAAAAACTCTAAAATTCAGAAAAAAGAATAATACAACAAACACATCCACCATCTAGAACTGATCACTATTTACATATTGTCATGTCTCTATTTTACTAAAGGAAATAAATTACCACAAATAAAGTCAAAGTCACCCATCTCCCCAGTCCAATTCCCCTTCACACATTTCTGGAGATAATAGCTAGTGTTAATTTAGTGCACATCCTTGTAATTCATTTAAAAATTACTTTACATATATGTGTTCATAAACATATACTTTTGTTTTTGACTTTTATCTAAATAGGATAACTGTATAAATCATTCTGCATACAGTTTTTATCAATAAAAATTATGATTGAGAGATCCACTGGATAGATAAATACATACTCTAGTTCATCCCTTTCAACTGCTGTTTAGTATCACAGAAATATATCAAAGTTTACTTATCCACTTCCATACCAATGAACATTCTAGGTTGTTCTATTAAACAATATTTCAGTGAACATCCTTCTTTATGTACATTTATGCAAGTGTCTTGCTTTATCCTCTATATACATATAGAAGAGTCTTCCTAGTTGGGGGAGAAGAAAAGGAAAAGAGGAGAAAGAGATGGAAAGGGGTCCTGAGCTATCACAGGAGGCAGAAGGTCAATGGACAAGGGATGAGAACGCTCACCAGAGCAGAGTTCCCTTACATGCATCCTCTCTATCACTGCCATATTGCAGGCCCTCTTCCCTTGACTTGTATAGTAAAAAGTAAAGGAAGCAAAAAGTAAAAGGACAATGCATGCTAAATGTATTATTTTATACAAGGGGAGTCAACAGATATTGCTTCACTTTTGACACAGAAATATAGGTTCAATATATATATTTTCAAGGAAGATCAGCCCTTAGCTAACATCTGCCACCAATCCTCCTCTTTTTTCTGAGGAAGATTGGTCTTGAACTAACATCCATGCCCATCTTCCTCTATTTTACATGTGGAGTATGGCTTGCCAAGCAGTGCCATGTCTGCACCCGGGATCTGAACCAGCGAACCCCGGGCCGCCGAAGCGGAATGAGGAAACTTACCTGCTGTGCCACTGGGCTGACCTCTATATTTTCTAATATAAAGGTAAGCTCACATAGAATTTTAAAGGTTTATCTTCTAAATCATTTTTTACAGACATGGAAGTGTTCCCTATACTCCTTAAGTGAGAAAATCAGGTCACAAAATATTACATAATGCATAATCATATTTTTACTTAAAAAAATATATATACATATATATACACAGAGAGAAAGAGAGAAAAGTCTGGAAGATACATAGCAAATAATTAACTAGTCATAAGAAACTCTTCACGAGACCACAGGTGTGGGCTGAGGGTGAGGCAGTGATGCAGTAGGAGCTGGTACAATGGAATCTAAGCCACCGGTTTGTGCAGTTTAGTTGTGCCTCATGGACCTGCTTATGCCAGGTCTCATTCTTACCAATTTCATTTTATAATGTAATCCCAGGTAGAGTGATTACTGGTGCTTTTCATTTTCTTTTTCTGCTTCTTTGTATTTTCTATATTTTTCCTTCACAACATTCTGAAGAGTTGAAATATGTAAGTACTTCCTTAAGTCTAAACTATGAGCTCTGTAAAGATTTTACCACTGTTTCTCCCAGGCTTAGTACTGTACCTGCCATATTGAAAATAATCAATCAATATCTGCTGACTGATTCAAAATGTTCTATAATAGGAAGGTAATTACTTTCTAATAAGAAAAATGAGAAAAGCTGTTTTCACAAAGGAAATTCATATGAACATAACACCAATAAAAAAATACAAATGCCATAATGGAGGCTGATAGAAAATGGTGTCAATTAATTAAGCTTCATCTTGGTATAAATGATTAAAAATTCACAGAAGGGTCTGGCCCGGTGGCACACTGGTTAAGTGTGCACGTTCCGCTTTGGTGGCCCAGGGTTCACCGGTTCAGATCCTGGGTGTAGAAATGGCACAATGGCAAGTCATCCTGTGGTAGGCGTCCCACATATAAAGTGGAGGAAGATGGGCACAGATGTTAGCTCAGGGCCAGTCTTCCTCAGCAAAAAGAGGAGGATTGGCAGCAGATGTTATCTCAGGGCTAATCTTCCTCAAAAAAAAATTTCACAGAAAATATAATAATTGAGTGTGCCTTAAATGGTGAACAGGAGTTAGACAAGTGCAGAGAACAGTATTCAGTGCAGAGATAATACATGCATGTGCAAAAGCAAGAAAAAACACGGTGTGCCAAGGACACCATAAGATGTAACTTATATTATGTCTAGGGGGCAAACTGGGTCAGGAGATAAAGCTACTAAGATAAACCGGAACTAAGATAAACATGGATAACATGTCTGTGACCTCCCTACCAAACTGTAAAAAGTTTGCACTCTATTCCGGAGAGAGAGCAAATGGAGAGCACGTGATGCAGAGGAATAATAAAAAGACAAGGAACTTTAAGATAAGCCTGAAAGACTGGATATGGCAGAACGGGGACAAATAAGACATTGCTGCAATAATCCAAATAAGACATGATGAGACATTGAACTAAGACGGCTGTGAGATGCGGAAGAGGGAAGAGAAGGCATGAATTTGACTCATTTAAGAGAGTTTTCTATAATCAAAGAATATATTCCCAATTGGTTATGCAAAAAGCAACCAAAAGCATGCATATCTGTAATCATTACTCTACTGAAAAAACTAATAAAATGTCAGAAATGTTAAGAAAGTTACCTGCTTTCTTTCCAAAGAAGAAAGGAGGAAATAACTTTAAATATGCAGGGCCATCATCAAATATATTCCCTAAAGAGATTTTTCATCATAATTAAATAAGGTGCTTAGCATGGTGGCCGGCACATAGTAAATGCCAATAAATATGAACTACTTTATTAATATTGTTGTTTTCAATATTCTCAAAAAGGCCACAAAAGAAACTCATTTTCCCTGGAAATCTGTATATTCTTTAACTAATAGCCAGTGGTTCCCCCTTGAAATCTTGGCCTGAGTTCTCAGATTTTAAATCTTCCCTGCTGCCTGGGGCATAAGGAATTTCATCACATCTAATTGTTGAAAGAGTCATTAAATAGAAGAGGAAGTACGTAAAACTATCTAACAGTGGTAGGCAGGTCAGCAATGAGGATTTTAAACATGTCTGTGCATGGAGTAGGATCCATTACCTAATTAGCTAATTAATTATATCTTCTTACTTCCTTCTAAAATATACTCCATTAAAACCCCTCTACAAAGTAACAGACTCCAAAAAGCTGAAGGTTAAACACTGTGTGCGAGTGGACAAATCTTTTCCAGTAGGGTAGAGCAACAGTTCTTCAAACTATGGTCTGTGGACCCTCTCAGGAGTCCCTGAGGTCAAAGTTATTTTCATACTGAGAATTATTTACTTTATTCACTGTATTGACATTTGCACTGCTGCAGAAAAGCAATGGTAGGTACCACTGCTGGCAACTCTGCACAAATCAGGGCAGTAGCAACCCCACTATACTACAGTCACTGTTCTTCCCCACCACTTAAAAAAAGTCACCGTTAAAAAAATCTTTTTTTAAAACCCGTTTCAATTAACAATGTCTTTGATAAAGCCTTTTATTTTGATGAAGGCTTTTAACAATGCCTTTTATTTTGATGAAAATAAAAATTACTAATTGTATTAAATCTCAACTCTTGAGTGCACATCTTTTTAATACTCTCTGTAATAAAGTGAGAGCTTGCATAAAGAATTTCTACTATATACTGAAGTATGACAGTTGTCTCAAGGAAAAGCATTTCTGTGACTGTTTTGAGTTGTGATCTCAACTAGCTGCTCTTTCCATGGAATGTTATTTTTACTTAAAAGAAGAACTGACAGGTAAATTAAGATTATTCATTTTGGGGGAGGTATTTGGAAGATGTTCTCCTGAAAATGAGTAAACTGAGCCTGTCACTTCAAGAAAAACAACTGACAATATTTTTGCCAATGATAAAATCCAAGCTTTAGAATTTTGGAAAACTTGCATCTACCACTGTGAGTTTGACAGCTTCCCAATGCTTAAAAGATTTTTCTCATGAAATCAGAGATGACATATTAATAAATGTGACCTGTGCATATTATATTAAGAAATATGTCAACACCTGGAAGATCCACATCAACAGTGAACCAGTATTCTCCATGTGACTGATGCATGAGGCTACAAAATCATGCCTGGGTAAAAGTCCGTTCAAAGTGTAAGACAGACGAACGGATTTTAATGTAACATAGTAAGAAAAGTTCAATGACGTGATCTTAGATTCCACATTCCAATTAACCCTAAGACTGCCACTTGTCAAGTTTTGGTATACTATCAAAGAAGAACATCCACCATTATCTAGAAAGGGTATTATTAAAATAATCCTCCCTTTTCCACCTACATATGTGTGTAAAGCCTGGTTTTCTTTATACACTTCCGTCAAAAGAACATATTACAAGAGATTAAATGCAGAAGCAGATGTGAGAATCTAGATGACTTCTATTTAGCCAGACATTAAAAAGATCTCCAAAAATGTAAAGCAATGACACTCTTATCACTAAATTTTGTTTTGGTTATTTTTCATAAAAATGCTACATTAACATGTAATAGATTTACTACTTTTTAATGAATTAAAACAAATACTCAAATTTTTTTCTCAGCTTTAGTTTCTAATATGGTAAATATCAAAAGATAAAACCCATATGTAAATAAAAGCTCTTTGGGGTCCTCAATTTTTAAAAGTGGAAAGGGATCCTGAAAGCAAAAAGTTTGAGAACAGGAGAGTAGACCACTAGCCTAGCACACTTTCCACAGTCTACCAATCTTCCTTTCAGAAACAGCCACAATTGGGGGGTGGAAAGGGGTCTCCTTTAGCAAAGTTCCCATAATGCACCTCTGTCTCACAGATTTCCACTTTGTGCAACAGTAGTGAGACTGCCTGAAGGGAGATTCCACTAGGCTTTTTTATGCCCCTTAACCAGGGTATGTGAGGACAAAAAGGAAGGATGAAACTTCATGATAACCCAATGCAGCTCCAGAAGCTTGGGCTTTGGTGCAATAGTAAGGATCTAATGGATAGTGCATGTGTAAAAGATGTTTCAAGAATTCAAACATTTGAAAGCAATAATCCCTTCGCAGAGAAGGTACTGACATGGAGTGAATTTCCTGTTGTTGCAGTCTGGCCTAAGAGCAAGTTACAGCCATAATGGTGCAGGTAATCCCCAGAGAGAAAGCCTAGTCTTTGGCCTGAGGAAATGGAGAGGAGCCCAGGGCAACCACTGCCACCCCGAATGAAACAAAGATGAAACAAATGGGAGAAACAAAGATGGGAGGGAGAGAGAAAAGGGGAGTCCCTAAATTCTGTGTATGAATTCTGCCCAGGTCTCTGGCAGATTCCTGAACCATGCACGCACAGAGCCAAGTCAAAGATGCTTGCAGCTATGCTTAGAGAGGTGAGCTGATATGTTTATTCTTAATATGGCAAATATTGATAGACACCACCTACATAAACAAAAGCTCTTTGTGGTTCTCAATTGTCAGAGTATAACAGGTTCCAAAACCAAATTATAATAAGAATTGCTAGTCTATAGGACATCCTACTACCTATAGGATAAAATTGAAACTCATTAAGATGTCACATAAGAGCTTTAATAATCTGTCCTTAAATCACTTTTCCATCACCCCATGCATTCTATGTATAACCACATTAGCTTATCTGTACCCCAGAGAAGCTTTGCAGTTTCATCATCTATGGATTTGAACATACTGTTGCCTAATTTAGGTGCCCTATAATTAAACATATCAAATACTAATTGAAAGTCTACTTGGCCAGGCAGGCACTTGTTCAAAATTCTATTCAACATTTAAAATCATCTAAATTGTTACTTCCTCAGCGAAGCCTTAAATAAGTCAGTAAGAAGTCACCCTGACAGCCTGACATAGTTACTTACTCCTCTAAAGGCCAATACCAGTTTGTTGATTTTCTGTTTTTTCTTCACTAATTTCTGATCTCTCCAGTTGTCAAGGATGACGTCTTACTCCCTTTGGTATTCCAAAAGCATAGCATATACCTTGCGCATAGGAGGTGCTCTGAATATAGTTGTGTAGGATAAAATTAATTTACAGCTGGACTAGGAAAGCTCTATCCTTATCTCTGGGGATACCTGGATGTCTGGCTCTTGGAGAAGATAAGGTCAGTTGGATTTATGATGTACTGTTTAAAGTCTAAAACTCCCCTGGTCATCTGTGAACCAGTTTCTTTACTGACGGTTCTCACCTGACAGGACTGGTAAGCCAGCCTGACTTGACTACATAACCAGAGCGACATAAAAATACCCCACCGGGAACTTCTGCCTTGAGCTCTCCTGCACCCAAGATTTATCACACAGATCCTGGTGGTTCAATCCAGAGATGAAGTGGATGTGTGTGTGAAATAGGATCCTGGGGAGTTTTCCTTTGATGCCCCACGTCCTCAATGCTGTCTGCCCTCTCTTGCTGCACCATATCCTTTGCCTTTAAATAAAAGCGTTAAGTGAATATGCTCTATAGAGACTTGTGAGTCCTTTCAAATAGCCAAACTTGTGAAATCTTGGCAATAATATTTTCTATATACTTTCACAAATGGAAAAATAAGCCACATGGCCCAGTTCATATCCTTGTCAACCTCAATAAAACAAAAATTTCTACATATTACACTACTTTACGGTTTATAAATACTTTCACATCCACTAACACTAAACTCCCAAAGTAACCCTATAAAGGGGTGGTCTCAACATCTACTGGGGAAACTCAGGCTTAAAAGATTAAATGACTTATCTACATTTGCTCAACCAGAAAGGGGCAGAACTGGACGAAGCCTAGGTCCAAGCCTATCAATTGTACTAGTCTGCCTCAAAAGTTTGCAGCAATTACATGCCTATGCTGTAAACTGAGGGTTTAAGGAAATAGCTCTGTGTCCTGCTGAGGCTTCTTGAAACAAGTGACACAGGCATCTGCATTTACCTATTTATTAAAGAAGTTAATAGTAATATATAATGTTGATATCAAGAGGTTGTATATATTCATTCCTTCACTCCACAATTATATGAGTACCTATCATGGGGGCGTAAGCACTGTATTAGGCATAGCTTACAATTTTAGTGAAAAAGTGAGAGAATTTAAAGCAGAAAAATTAATACTTCTTCAGTTCATGGATGAAAGAAAGTTTGAATTTAATTTCATAATCTGATATTCTAAATTCTCTTTTGCTGAGGAAGATTTGCCCTGAGCCAAGATCTTTGCCAATCTTCCTCTATTTTGCATGTGGGTCACTGCCACAGCAGCACGGCTGCTGATGAGTGGTGCAGGTCTGTGCCCAGGATCCAAACCTGGGCTGTGAAAGCAGAGCGCACCAAACTTAACCAGTAGGCCACCAGGGCTGGCCCTGATATTCTAAATTCTTAAGAAAGCCATTAACCAACATTTATATACTTTAGAGTATATAAGGTCATTACTCTGTCTAATTTGACTCTCAAAACAAATCTTGAGGTATTTTTAATCCAACTTCACAGCTAAGGAAAGTGAAAATCAAAAATAAGTAATTTGGGGTCCAGCCACGTGGCCAAGTGGTTAAGTCCACGTGCTCTGCTTCAGCGGCCCAGGGTTTCGCTGGTTCAGATCTTAGGCTCGGACATGGCACCGCTTGTCAGGCCACACTGAAGTGGTGTCCCACATGCCACAACTAGAAGGACCTACAACTAAAAACATATACACCTACGGACTGGGGGGATTTGAAGAGAAAAAGAAAAAAAAAAGAGATTGGCAACAGTTGTTGGCTCAGGTGTCAATCTTCAAGAAAAAAAGAAGTAATTCGTCCTAATAGATACAAGATCACACAGTTTATATAAGGCAAAGTCAAGATTCAAATGCAAGGATACTAATAATCTTTTTTCTTTACACTTTATAAACTATTTCTCTTATTCTTCAGTTAATTTGAACTTAATCCTATTTCATTTTTTGTTTAAAAAATCCACAAAATGAAAATAATTAAGTAAAACATTTAATTATTTTATAATAATTATGTATAATTTAGAATTTTAAAGTAAAATAAAGTAATTTAAATCTTAGAGATGATTTCATTCTCTAATTAATGGTTATAAATATGTTTCTTAAATATTTACTGAATTACATACCTTTAACCTTCTCGTAATTTCAGCCTTTTGGCAAATGAAATAAAAATCATTCATTTCTTTTAGTCAGCCTCCAGATCAAAATGAATAATGAAACAAATAACGAAATTTAGATTTGTATTTTCTAAACATGAAAAGCTTTCTGAGTTGTGGAATTCTTTTTGAAAAATGTACCAATAGTTGTTAACGTTTAGCAGTATTTCATTCTTTTTTTTTTTTTTTTGAGGAAGATTAGCCCTGAGATAACATCTGCTGCCAATCCTCCTCTTTTTGCTGAGGAAGCCTGGTCCTGAGCTAACATCCGTGCCCATCTTCCTCTACTTTACATGCGGGACACCTACCACAGTATGGCATGCCAAGTGGTGCCATGTCCGTACCGAGGATCCGAACCAGCGAACGCCGGCCCCTGAGAAGAGAAATGTATGCACTTAACCACTGCACCACCGGGCTGGCCCCAGTATTTCATTCTTTAACAGTGTAAGCAACTAAGTATTTGCTCCAAAAGAATACATCTGAAAAAACTTGCTTTAAGGAAAACCAGAGAAAATGAGATAGGTCAGCCAAGACAAGTGCCCATATGGCCAACAGAGGTTTCTCTGTGATCCAACTGAACGGGCAGCACTGTTACACCCACACGCTTACAACTGGAATATGTCCCATGGTCTTTCCCAGTAACCTTTAATCTAAATACTGGATTTTTTATTTTTAAACTTGATTTTGATTTTATTTTAAAAAACTGAGAGAATGAAATAGTGGGAAAAAATCACAAATTAGATAACAAAAGAAAAAAAATAAAGCAGGAGAGTACTAACATCTATTGAGTTTAGATGCCTGGAACCATGCTAGTGACTTTATTTACACTATCTCTTTTAATATAAAATATCACGTTGTGAGCTAGGTGTTACCATTCTTAGTTTATCTATCAGAAAATTGGAGACAGCAAGAATAAGGAGCTTGCCCAGTGTCATAAAGCTCCTAAGTGGGAAGATCTAGATTCACGTCTTTTCTTGCTGACAAGCTGCGCTCCTCCTACCACATCATGCAAAGAGAAAAAGCAAAAGAGAAGAAGGGACAAAAGAGATACGATCACGAGTGTCGGTCTATAACAACAATTCTTAAGAGGCAAGCAAATCATGTAATTCTGGCAACTATATTAGACTCATCTGAACTTCTATAGAATTCATTCATTTGTCATCCATATGATTAAAGAAATGGTCCTGTCGAGACAATTCTTTCACTGCTATATGAATCATTTATCTTTTGTGCTACTTACCTTTTTACATTTTAAGTTCATACCCAGCTAGCACATAACCTATTAGGAAAAAAATCTATCACAGGACATTGCAAAGTAATATACATATAGTAGGTATTTAGTAAATATTTGTTGGTTGAATATTTTGTACATTCACAATGCCTTGAAATCAGTAAGTACCTGAATAGTTGATGATGGGACTAGCCTTCAGTGACACTGGATTTAAAAGTTCTGATTTTGGATTTCAGTCTGGAAAAGGGTTCTGCTTTAATCAATCACGACCAAAACATACTACTGGTTATCTGAGTTGATTCATCATTTCTCTAGTATCCTCCATTTTATCAAAATGGCTTCATAATGACAACCAGGTAAAAACAACCTTTTTTATTATGTAGATGACAATGGGCAGAATATGCCACGCAATTCCTCACTGGTTCAACAAATTTACTGAGAACTTAATCTATACTGGACACTGTGCTAAGAGCTACGGATACAGAGTCAAAGCTAAAAAGTTTTTTAACTTAAGGCATTATCAATGTAGTGGAGAATACAGACATGTATACAAATAATTACAACACTGGGTGAAGGGTACACACATCATTCATTCAATAAATACTTACTGAAAGTCTCATATACTAAACACTCTAACAAGCCCTGGGATACAGCAGTGAACAAGACCCTAGGGCTCCCACCCTCATCGACTGTACAATCTAACATGGCCTCAAAGATTTCCCACATGTCAGAAAAAGGAACTCATGGTCAAAAATGACAAGAACAGATGAGGAAACATGCAGCCATAAAGGAAAAATCAGTAAAACAATAAACAACAGAAACAGACAAGCAGAGATGAAAGATACTGAAATTAATGAATACAAATAAGTAAGTTTGATAAGTTTAAAGAAGTAAAGGAAAGCAACAGGAAATAACCAAGGGAGAAAAAAACTATCAAAAATTGTGAGGCAGATTTGAAAAAGAAACAATAAAACTTTTAGAAATGAGAAATATAATAATTTAAAATACTACAGAGAAAAAGAGAATTTAGGAGAAAAAAACATAAGGCTGAATTAACCAAGTAAAGAGACAAGAGAATAAAGCAGGACATTCCAGACAGAAAGGATAATGTATGCAAACACATGAAACCATGAAGTTGCATTCTGTGTTTGAGTGAATAAAAGCTGAATTATATTCCTGAAGTATAAGGTATAAGTGTTTAGAAAGGCAAGAGATTACATCAGAAAAGTCATCAAGGGGGCCAGCCCCATGGCATAGTGGTTAAGTTCACACACTCCACTTTGGTGGCCTCGGTTCACAGGTTCAGATCCTGGGGGCAGACATACACCACTCGTCAGCAATGCTGTGGCAGTGACCCACATGCAAAATAAAGGAAGACTGGCACAGGTGTTAGCTCAGGGTAAATCTTCCTTAGGGGGGAAAAAAGTCATCAAGGGCTAGATTGTGAGTCTTTACACACTATACTTGTCAACTATATATTCCTCATTATCTGAAGTTCTTATTATATATATCTATAAGTATACATATTTATATGTACAAATAGTAAATAGTATTTCCAGTTTTGAAATACATAAATCCTTAGCTAAAAGAAAATAAAGAAACAGCTATTGAGCAATATGGCAGAAAATCTAAAAATCCTCTCATTACAAATACCTAGATATGCTTTTTGAAAAATGTATCAATAGTTCTTGTCCAAAATAGTTGTCCAAAATTTTTCAATACTCATCTCCTATTCCTGTGTGAGCATTGAAACTCAACCTCCTATGGTACTTTAAATGCACAGCTGAGCTCCTAAAAGACTAAAGGTAATACCCAGAGGAGAAAAAAAAATGAGAGGAAACAGGGACAGGCAATTTACTGCCCTACCTGTTTCCCTCTGTAAGACAGTCATAGCCCAGCTACCATTATTGATGTTCAGTTTCCTCTCATTTTTTTTTCTCCTCTGGGTATTACCTTTAGTCTTTTGGGAGCTCAGCTGTGCATTTAAAAATATATTAATTAGGGGCCGGCCCGGTGGCACAGTGGTTAAGTTCACACGTTTTCCTTCTTGGCGACCAAGGGTTCGCTGGTTTGGATCCCGGGTGCGGACATGGCACCACTTGGCAAAAGCCATGCTGTGGTAGGCGTCCCACGTATAAAGTAGAGCAAGATGGGCATGGATGTTAGCTCAGGGCCAGTCTTCCTCAGCAGAAAGAGGAGGAGTGGCAGTAGTTAGCTCAGGGCTAATCTTCCTTAAAAAAAAAAAAAAGGTAAAATCTAGAATAATACAAAAAGAGATTACCTGAAAGCATTAGAGAGTAAAAGAGAGGGAGACAGACTCTAACGGGGAGTACATACTAGAAGAAGGGGAGTTGTACAAAGTGAGTTCCCATTTTCACAGCTTTCGGCTTTAGGCCAAGAACAGCTGGCACAGCACACAAGGAGCAGAGGAATGTAACACCACAGGCTTTCTGGCCTGGAGAACCAGAAAACCAAAGAAACCAGAAACAAACATGGCCACTAAAGAGAATGGAGGAATCCCCAAAAGAGAAAAAGACAGAGAAGGGATCCCCAAATTCTGTCTGCCTGTGTCTCTAATTGATCCATGAACCACACACGCATATGATGGATTGAAAGAAGTTCAGCTAAAGACAAAAGAGATGCTGGCCAAAAGACGCTGGCCAAGAAACAAAGGTTAGAGTTCAAGTCAAGTTAGTCAAGATAGCTGCCAGTTAAAACAAAAGAAACAATATTCATCAGAAACAAAACAAAACAAAACCAGAATCTCCACAATTTAACATTCATAATGTCCAAAATAAAGTCTAAAATTATTCAACATATGAAGAACCAGGAAAATGAACTATCTTCTTTTTTTTTCTTAAAGATTTTATTTCTGTTATTTTTTATCTTTCCTTCTTCTCCCCAAAGACCCCCAGTACATGATCGTATATTTTAGTTGTGGGTCCTTCTAGTTGTGGCATGTCGGATGCCACCTGACCATGGCCTGATGAGCAGCGCTAGGTCCGAGCCCAGGATCTGAACTCGCAAAACCCTGGGCCCCTGAAGCGGAGCGCGCGAACTTAACCACTAGGCCATGGGGCCGGCCCCATGAAACACATTCTTGAGATAAAAGAATAGCAACTGACACTGACGTTGAGATCACCCAGATGTTAGAAAAAGCAGACAAGGGCTTTAAAGCAGCTATTGTAGTGGTCGGCCCAGTGGCATAGTGGTTAAGTTTGTGTGCTCTGCTTCAGCAACCTGGGGTTCATGGGTTCAGATCCAGGGCACGGACCTATGCACTGCTTATCAAGACATGCTGTGGCAGTGTCCCACATATAAAACAGAGGAAGATGGACACAGATGTTAGCTCAGGGCCAATCTTCCTCAGTAAAAAAAAATTTTAAATAATAAAAAAAAGTTAAAGAAAATAAACTTTAAAAAAAAAGCAGCTACTGTAAGTATCCTGAATGAATTAAAACATAATATGCTAACAATAATAAAAAGATATGAAATCTCCAGAGAAAAACAGAAATGATAAAAAAAAAAGAACTAAATGGAAATTTTTTTTTTTAAGATTTTATTTTTTTCCTTTTTTTTTCCCCAAATCCCCCCAGTACATAGTTGTATATTCTTAGTTGTGGGTCCTTCTAGTTGTGGCATGTGGGACGCTGCCTCAGCATGGTTTGATGAGCAGTGCCATGTCCGCGCCCAGGATTCGAACCAATGAAACACTGGGCCGCCTGCAGCAGAGCATGCAAACTTAACCACTTGGCCACGGAGCCAGCCACTAAATGGAAATTCTAGAACTGAAAAATACAATATCTGAAATAAATTACTCACTGGATGCATTTAACAGATAAATGAAGATGACAGGAAAGAAAAAGTAAGTGAACCTGAAGACAGATCAATCAAAATTATCCAACCTGCATGTGCATAGAGAAAAAAAGATTTTTTATAAAATGAATAGATCGTAACAAACCTGTTGTTAGATGCGATCAAATAGCCCAACATACCAGTAATTGGAACCAAATGATAGGAGAGAGAGAACGAAGCAGAAAAAAAATAATTAAAGAATGACCAAAGTTTTCCAAAATGTGATTGAAGACAGAAATTTATAGATATAAGATGCTCAACTTGCTGAAGGGAAATGATTCAGAGGGAAATTCCGATCTTCAGGAGTGAAGAGTTCTGGAAATGGTAAACCTCCAGTGAAAGGCAAAAATAAATTATTTTGCCTTTTTCTTTCATTTACTTAACTACTTTTAATATATAATGTTGTGAAGTTCCTAACATACGTAGATGTAGTACATATAACAACGATAGCATAAAGAACAAGGTAGGTCGGTTACAGACCTTTTCAGTTGCCTTATTCTGCGAGTTTCTACATTTTTCATGAAGTGAGCTGTGAAAAACTAAGGCTGCAGACTGTAATCCCTAGAGCAACCACTAAATAAATAACGCAAAGAAGTACAGTCGGAAAGCCAAGAGGAAAATTAAAATGGAATTCTCAAAAATACTCAAATTTTTTTTAAAGGGAGGTAATGAAGAATAGAGAAAACTAATATAAAAATAGTAATAAAATGGTAGACCCAAACCCAACTACATTAACCAGAGATAAACCTGATAATTTATTGCCTTGTAACAATATTTAAACTGTTGTCATCTCAGGGGCTATGAATGTTTTTTAAAAGATAAATATTTGCTTAGAAGAGCTTTGCGAATTTCCTTCCCCCTTCATACATAAAAGTAAAATAAAACTATGATTCTAACGGATTTCTTATTTAAATAAAGAATTTGAGGGTTGTTGTTCTTTTAGTTCAACAATTAGCGCTAAGAGCAACCCATATGACAGCAGCAACTGAAGAACCGTGGCTCAAGAGACTCAGATAAGAGCTGGCAGAGAAAGATAAAAACGACCTTCACCGGGGTCCCCCTGAGGAGCCTGCCTGTTTCTGCAGTGCATTTCTAAACTGCTCAGAACCACGTACTTCAAGCCGTTTACACTGAAAGAATCTTCAGAGTTATCAGCAAGTGTGCAAAGCAACTGCAGAACAGAATTTAACCTAGTATCGTGATTACTAGAAACAGTTTTATTGACCATTAGATCCACAGCATGCGTGCCGAGTTAAAGCAGTGACTGTCTGAGTTCTGTCCTGGATGCCAGGTTTCCCGTTTTGTGAGTCTGATCAGGTTAGAATCCTAATCTGATTTAAGGGAAGAGGTATTTCCCTTACAAAAACTGCAATTAGTCTGCTCCTAGTAGTGGGGAGTCTCCAGACAGCAAGCAAACTAGCAGTCATTCTACAAAGCAACTGGTCTGTAAGCGTCAGAAGTGTCAAGGTCATAATAGCTAAAAAAAGATTTAGGAAATGTTCCAGGTCGAATGAGACTAAAAAGACACGAAATCTAAATGTAACACATGATTCTGGATTGGATACTCTTGCTATTAAGGGCAGTATTGGGATAACTAGGAAAAGTTAAACGGGATTTTAGGATTAGATGTTAGCCATACATCAATGTTAGTTCCCTGATTTTAGTGGTTGTATTGTAGTTATGTAGGACAACATCCTTGTTTGAAGGAAATACACAATAAAGTACTGGGGGTAATGAAGGGATATGTTGGCAACTTACTTTCAAATGGTTCAGAAAAAGTTATTTGTACTGTACTTACAACTATTCTTTACATTGGAGATTGTTTTCAAAGTGTGTTTTTGTCCTAAAACAAATATATATTTATTTATATTTACATGTAAATATATGTACTTTTTTTTCCTCTATGTGTAAAAAATCTGGAAAATGGTGACCCATTACCAGGGGAAAAAATCAGACCTAGAAATAAACAAAAGGGTGGAATTAGCAGATGACGATTTAAGACACCTATCATCAATTATGTGCAAGGATTTAAAGAAAAACATGAGTAAAACAAAGAGGAAAACATAAACTATAAAAAAGAATCAAATGAAGTTCTAGAGCTTAAAAATGCAGTATCTGAAAAATTAATTGCATGTGCTTAACAGAAGAAAAGAATCAGTGAACTTGAACCCAAGGAATAGAAACTATACAAACTGAAGCACAGAGAGAAACAAGGCAAGAAAAAAAAGAACGAAATGACAGGTGAGATAATATCAGACTATTTAACATATGCTAATACATGTATAACTGGTGTACTAGAAAGAGGAAACAGAAAACAAAGTAGCAAAAATACTGAAGATATGCTGACTTAAAATATTTCAAGTTTTATTTTAAAAAAAATCAATCCAGGTGCCGGCCCGGTGGCACAACGGTTAAGTGCACACGTTCTGCTTCAGAGGCCCGGGGTTAGCCAGTTCGGATCCCTGGTATAGACATGGCACCACTTGGCAAACCATGCTGTGGTAGGCATCCCACATACAATGTAGAGGAAGATGGGCACAGATGTTAGCTCAGGGCAAGTCTTCCTCAGCAAAAAGAGGATTGGCAGCAGTTAGGTCAGGGCTAATCTTCCTCAAAAAAAAAAAAAAGGATTTTAACATGCATAACTTTGGAGTTCTGTTTTGTTTTCTGACTCTATTCAGTCTTTCCACTTGCTGCTAAAAGCAGCTTGCCCTGTAAAGTTAAAGAACTTTAAGAGCAAGAGTCCACACCTACCATGAGTCAAAGATTTTTCCAGCTCCACAACTGAATTATTTCAACCTTGAAGTACTTATTTACTTTCACTGGGTAAAGTACCTCTTTTGAGTTTCATGAGTTCATTATAGGGATAAATAAAATGATGCTTATAAAATTCTTTGAAATCTTCAGATCGAAGAGCCTATAAAAGTATTAAACTTTATTATTATGTTTAAAGTCATCTTCTAAGAATAGAAGGTATGGTGCAATTTGGTTCACTCTTGAGTTTACACAACAGGAAATCAAAATTGTTCAAAACTCAACTTCAGACACTGTTTCAGTTATCCATTATCGAATAACAACCACTCCAAACCTTCATGGCTTTAAAAAGCAATTTATTACTCTCTCTCAAGGGGCCCGCATGAACGATGAAAGGTACACAGGAGTATAAACGTACATGTAAACAGCCTGTTTGGGCAGGAGCACAGTGAAAGCAGGGAAAGTATGGAGTACAGGGAAAAGGAGGAAGAAAGGCTGAAGAGCTTAGAATAAAGTGGATACCACGATGAGCCACAGCTACACATCCACCAGAACAGCAAAAATTAAAAAAATTAAAAAGACACCAAATGTTGACAAGGACGTGGATCAAATGCTGTGAATACAAACTACTATAACCACTTTGGGAAAAGGTCTGGCAGTTTCTAATAAAACTAAACATACAACTACCCTATGACACAGTTATTCCAATCCGAGATATTTACCTACAAGTAATCAAAAAGATATGCAAAAGAAGATTTGCACAAGAATATTCACAGCAGCGTTATTTATAATTGCCAAAACCTGAAAACAGCCAGGTATCCATCAACGGGAAAACAGATAAACTAACTACGGTATATTCATACAATGGAATACTACTCAGCAATAAACAGGAACTACCAATACATTCAACAATATGGATGAATCCCAAAAACATCATGCTGAGTGAAAGAAGCCTTACACCAAATAGTAAATACTATGATTCCACTTATATGCAGCTCTAGAACAGGTAAATCCAATCTATGGCGGGGGGGGGGGGGGGTCAGAACAGTGGTTGCCGCTGGAGAGAAGCAGGAAGGTGGAGGTGGGAATTAACAGCGAGGGGGCATGAGGAACTTTCCTGCTCGATAGTAAATGTCTATATCTTGATAGGGGTTTTGGTTACACAGATGTACACATTTCTCAAAATTCAGCAAACAGATACAGTATTTGTGCATTATACATTCCATTGAATATAAATTTTACATCAAAAGAAAAAACATAAAGAACTGAACTTTAGTAAATGATATGCATGTTGAAGTACTTAGGGGAAAGTGTACAGATGTCTGCAATTTACTTTGAAATGTGTCAAAAAATAAAACGAACTGACAGATGAAGAGAGGAATGAACAAATGGATAAGTAAGTGATAAAACTAGTAAAATGTTAGCGGTAGAATCTAGGTAGCAGGTGAACAGACAGTCACTGCAAAATTCTTTCAACCTTATTCTATGTGTGAAAATATTCATTAAAAAAAAGAAGAGCTTTTCACGTCATGTTAGAATTTGGCCTTTATCTTTCAGTCAACAGAAAGTCTTCAAAGGGAAATAGCAGAAGCACCTACTTCTGTAGGGAGTAATCAGTCAGGGTTTAAAGAACTATCTACTAACTGAGTGAATGCAGCTACAAATAACAAGGGAACAGCACGTGCAAAAGCAATCGGGTTAAGGTTGTGTGATAAACCAGATCCTCCAGCAGGCCTTCCAGCTAAAAACATCTAAAAATTCCAGTATGTTCACAATATATTCAAACAAGTGAAACAGAGAAGGAAGAAAGGGAAGATAGGAGAAGGGAGGGAAGGCCACTAAGGTGAGGAGTCAAGTAGGAGCCCTCCCCAAATAAAAGTCTAACCTCCTCCTCCACCCTACCACGGAAACCCAGGGTCTGCTCCTAAGGCCTTTCCACCAATCAGATGAGGCCCACCCACGTTACTGAAGGCAATCTTTACTTAAAGTCAACCGACTGTAGATGTTACCCACATTTACAAAACACCTTCTTAGCAATGCCTAGATTAGTATTTGATTAAATAACTGTATACTACAACCTGGCCAAATTCACACATAAAACCAACCACCACAGGTAGGAAGCCACAACTATAACAAAGCATGGTTTATTTTTTTTTCAACTTATTCTCATTAGATTCCAGTTCAACTAATATTTATTGAGCACCCAGTATTTCAGGCACTTCACTATGAGCTTTCACATATATCATGCCATTTAATTCTCATTACCTTACCAAATCTCATTATTCTCATTTTACAGAAAATAAACTGATCAAAGAATGATTGAGTGATTTGCCCAAAGTGACAAGGTTTATTGGAGCAAAGTTCACATAGGAATCTTGATTCTGACTCCAAGCCATTATACCACATACCTTCCCCACAGTAAAACATGTAGGACTTTCATGTCACCATAAACTGATTTTGCTGTGTCTTTTGGGCTTTATCACATTTCTGGGTCCTAAAATGTTTCTTCATGCCTTTATTTCTTTTATTTTTTCATTATTTTTTTTCCACTCCTTTTAAAATGCTCTTCTGCATTACCTAAAACTGTCCAGGTAAGGTTTTTTTCCACTGACTGGGAACTAGTTGGCAAAGGGACAAGGGCAGAACCCAAAACTGAAGAAACAACTTAAAACTTTAACCTGAAATAATAATGCACTGGGTGAGACTTCCATTTAAATGTTTACTATTCTATGTATTCCAGCTGAGTGAAGTTCCCCAAAATTTACCCATACACCGATTACCGTTCTGTTAAAAAAAAAATCAATCATTTCTTCCAATATGTGCTACCAAATGACAATTCTTCCTAGCTAATATCTTGAATGACCTGGGTAAATGTTAAGTCAAGATTAGACTTAAAAATGTACTTAGCCTTCAAGTATTCCTAAGCTCTAATTAGTAACTACAGACAAGTCTAAAAGGTGGCTTGGTTTGAGCTTGGCGAAGGTATTAGGAGCAAATGAGAATGAAACCTGTTTCTGAAATGAAAAAGTAATAAGTTCAATTTAGTTCATTATCCAGGACAATCATTTTCAAACTTTCCTTCACACGCAGTGTTCTTAGCCTGTTACTGTGCGGGACAAAACAACACCTAACTTGGTTTTCAAAGTTAGAAATCCAGGTTCCAGTATTAGCTTGTGATCCTGAACAAGTCACTTATCCTTTTGAATTTGATTTCCTTACAAACAGAGATAACATCTACACCTCACAGGAGAAAAGAATTAAAAGTGCTTTGTGAACTGCAAAGCCTTGCTTCTCCGAGTAGAGTCTCCAGACCAGCAGCACTGTGATCACCTGACAGCTTATAAGAAATGCAGACTCCAAGGCCACATTCCAGACCTACCGAATGGGAAAAGGCATTTCAACAAGATCTCCGTGTGATTCACATGCTCGTTAAAGTCTGAGAAGCACTGCTTCAGTAAGTCACACTACAGATGTTAGCTATCTTCACCACAAAAAACAGTTCATTAGGAGCTTGTTTTGTTCAGAAGAAGTCCTATGATCCGATAAGTCATTAACAACATGACATCAGCAACACTGGTCACTCTCTTCCCTCCTCTTTCCCCATTTCCCATACTGAGGAACTACTGCACGTGGATGCTGGTCTAGGTTTCACCACTGATTTACAACATAATCTTGGGCAAATCACTTCAGTTCTCAAGGTCCTTCTCCTTATACGTAAAATGAGGTCAGACCACTAATTCCCAATCTGTGACCCCTGGATCACTAGAGTCTGACAAAGCAGCAATGGAGGGAGGTTAGACAGTATGGTAGTTAAGAGCATAGCTGTGGAATCAAATGGCCCTTGGGTCACTTAGGCTCTGCCACTTAATAGTGTGTAACGTAGGCCAAGTCGCTTAACCTTCCTAAACTTCAATGTCTTCAACTGCAAAATTAGGATTATAATAGTATCCACCTCAGGGATCAAGTAGTTTATCATATGGTCACAAATGAGTGCTTTGCTAGGCAACTTTTTCAGGGTGATATACTCTACATCTTGATTGGGACAGTGGTGACACAGATTTATACATCTGTCAAAACTTTCCAAATTACACACTTTAAGTGGATGCATTTTATTTTAAGTAAATTATACCTCAAAACACTAATTTTAAAAGTGAAAAAGAGAGAGAGAAGAGAATGTGCTCTGGAGTCAAAGTGTGTGAGTTCAAATCCTCACTTTGCCACTTGCAAAGCGGAAAACTGTGCAAATTATCTCACCCCTCTCTGCCCCAAATTTCCAAATCTTTAAAAGCAGACTACTAACAGAATCTAACTTCTAAAGCTTGTTTTAAGAATTATAATAAGGGGTTCTTATGAGATAATATAGACAGAGAACTTTGCACATTAAGTGCCCCATAATGTGAGCTATTATTATTTCTATTAGCTATTTCCAATATTTCAAAAATCCCATTTATACACAATAAGGCTGCAATAAATATACAGGGACTAGAATTTATCAATACATTAAGGTAATCAGTGACTGCATCTCATATGGATCAATACAGTGTGGTAACAGTGACTACATCTCTGATTGACAGTTACATGTGTCTCTGATTAACTAAAATGGAGATAAAGTACATTAATAATTACAACTTATGTAGAAGTAATAATTAATTACAACTTATGTAAGAGTAATAATAACTTCATGGGGCTTAAGAAAGAAAATAATAAAAGGCTTCTTTCTAATGAAAAGGTTAAAATAGCTGCTATGTTACCATATGATCTAGCAATTCCACTTTCGGGTCTCATAGAGATATTTGTACACTCATGTCATGCAGCACTATTCACAATAGCCAAGAGGTGGAAACAACTCATGTGTCCATCAACGGGTGGATGGATAAGAAAAATGTGGTGTATACATACAACGGAATATTATTCAGCCTTTGAAAGATTTTATTTTTCCTTTTTCTCCCCAAATCCCCCCAGCATATAGCTGTATATTCTAGTTGTGGGTCCTTCTAGTTGTGGCATGTGGGACGCCGCCTCAGCATGGCCTGATGAGCGGTGCCACGCCCATGCCCAGGATCAGAACCAGTGAAACCCTGGGCCACGGAGGCAGAGCGCGCACACTTAACCACTCAGCCACCAGGCTGGCCCCCAGCCGTTTAAAAGAAGGAAATTCTAACACATGCTGCATCATGGATGAACCACAAGGACATTATGCTAAGTGAAATAAGCCAGTCACAAAAAGACAAATACCATAAGACTCCACTTGTATGACACATCTAGAGTATCAAATTCAGAGAGACAGAATGAGGAGCGGTTGCCCAGGGCTGGAGGGAGGAGAGATGGGGAGTTGTTTAATAGGTACAGTTTCAGTTTCACAAGATGAAAAGAGTTCCAGAGATTCGTTGTACAACAATGTGAATGCACTTAACACTACGGAACTGTACACTTAAAAATGGTTAAGATGTTAAGTTTTAATGTTATGTGTATTTTTCCACAATTTAAAAAATAAGAAAAAGAATAAGAATTGCTGGTATGGCATTTCTTCCAGCACTTACACTGTAAAGCCTTTTTGTTTTAAGTTTTTAATCAGCACCTTCTGCCATTCTAATGTACCACGTCACATGTCCATCACAGCATCTGAAACAATCCACTGGCAGTCTTTGACTTGCATACATTAAATCTAAACCCCTTTTTTTTGAGGAAGATTAGCCCTGAGCTAACTACTGCCAATCCTCCTCCTTTTGCTGAGGAAGAGTGGCCCTGAGCTAACATCCGTGCCCATCTTCCTCTACTTTATATGTGGGACGCCTGCCACAGCATGGCTTGATGAGTGGTGCCACGTCCGCACCCGGGATACGAACCAGCAAACCCCCAGCCGCCAAGAAGTGGAACGTGCGAACTTAACCGCTGCGCCACTGGGCTGGCCCCAAATCTAAAGCCTTTTGAACACTAAATTTGGCCCTTCAATTGGCCTTCATTTTTCAGTTGACTTAAGGTGCTTTTGAGCGATAAGTTAGAGGCAGTGCTGCTGGCCTGTCAATAATCCTCAGGAAAAAGACTGTCTTCCTTAAGGCAGCAAGGATGTCACCTCTGCCAGGCCACAGAATCCCGGGACCAAAAGAAGCCTGAAGCATGATTACTTACCTGAGGCTACTATTCAGAGAAGATGGTGGGAAGGGGCCTGGAAAATAGGAAAGAAAAGGAAAGGTAGCAATGAGCCACAAGCAGCTAGGTGCCCTGAGTGGCACATGTGTGGCAGAGGCAGCTAGTGAAAGCCCCTCTGGTCTTGAGCTGCAGTGGCACGGAAAGAAAGACCTCTTTACCCCATCTAAGTGAAGCCCATAATAAAGGCAGAAAGACTGAGGGTTGCCCTACTTTCCTTCTGCCCAATTCCTACGAGTAGGATGGGGAGAGGGGCAGCAAACCTGTAAGAAGGGACGATACCTACCCAGCTTGACTCATCCTAGCCCAAGGACAAAAGGGAGACGGCTACATGATCCTACCGGAAGTTACCATCCATTCTCCCCATCCATAAAAGTCTTACTAACTAGGTTACCCCCTCAGACTGAGGTAGCCCCTATAACACCCATAATTAGAAATTTTAAAATATTTTTTAGTTTTGTGATAAATAAACCCTCTTTCATGATGTGCCAATACTTAAACATTCTTCTATCAAATACACTTTTAGGAATGCATTTCCCTTGAAGTAGGAAATAAACGCCTATTTGTTCTTATCTATTCATACCTCTACTGGCCTCTTAGCTACCTTGAACAGAGAGACAGACGTCACATAGCTTTGTATTCTGAGTCACTGACAAAATAGGTGTTCAACAAATATTTGCTGATGGGGCCAGCCCGGTGGCTCAGCAGTTAAGTTCGCACATTCTGTTTCAGTGGCCCGGGGTTTGCCGGTTCAGATCTCAAGTGCGGACATGGCACTGCTTGGCAAGCCATGCTGTGGTAGGCGTCCCACATATCAAGTAGAGGAAGATGGGCATGGATGTTAGCTCAGGGCCAGGCTTCCTCAGCAAAAAGAGGAGGATTGGTGGCAGATGTTAACTCAGGGATAATCTTCCTCAAATAAATAAATATTTGCTGAATAAGTGAAACATTCTGAATAATTTTTAACTGAGTAATTCTCCTCTGAGACCATAATCAAAACACAGAACTCCCTTCCACTTCCCTTTAAGTAATATTTGTTCCACGAAACCAACAGCACCTGAAATTCCACTTCTGGCAGACAGTATGTCTTGTAAAGAGAGTTGTTAGACCTATATTTGAACACCATTTCTGCCAGTTATTAGCTGTATGATATGCTGAGCAGGTTACTTAACCCTCATCTATAAAATGGGGATAACACCACATACTTAATAGGAATGTTGTAAGGATCAGAAGTACACAGGAAATTGGGGCCGGCCCGGTAGTTAAGTTTGCACATTCGGCTTTGGCAGCCTGGGGTTCACCAGTTCAGATTCTGGGTGCGGACCTACACACTGCTTGTCACGCCATGCTGTGGCAGGCGTCCCACATATAAAGTAGAGGAAGATGGGCATGGATGTTAGCTCAGGGCCAGTCTTCCTCAGCAAAAAGAGGAGGATTAGCAGCAGATTTTAGCTCAGGGCTAATCTTCCTCAAAAAAAAGAGAAGTACACAGGAAATCTTTACTTTACAGGGTTCTAATATGCACAAATTTCTGCTACCACAGTTTAGTTAAATAATATCAATCCCCCAACAACACAATTCAAATTTCAGTTACCACAGTACACTAACTCTAACTGCATACAGTACAAACTGCACTACTAGATCTTCAGTCCCCACATTACTAGATAAATAACTGAAGCACAGCATGACCAGCGACTAACCAAGTCACTTCTTTCCAAGTCGGTTGGTGGATTTAACAAAATAAACTGCAAAAGAATAATAATTAGGCTGTTGGTGGACTTCTCATCAGCAGCAATAAGTCAGGAGACAATGGAATAATATCTTCACAGAGCTGGGGGAAAAATAACTCTCTACCTAAATGTCTAACTATGGATAAAACATCAAGGCAAAGTCTGTTGGGGATTAGTCAACGCACATCCGTTGTTCAGTTCACATACAGACAACAAAACCTATAGTTGAGCTGCTTCCTTGCCTTGTGGTGATGAACATATGCGGCATTTTACATAAATGAATAACCGAAAGAGGGAACTGACCAACAATGATGAAAGTGCAGCAAAGAAACAAATAGTGATAATGTTGGAAGTGAAATTCCAATCAAACATAAACGGAGTTATAGAAGAAACAGCTGACCATGACAATGACTCTGCTGCCATTCGAGACTCTAGAAATCCAGCCAGAGGAATTTAGTGAAGGCAAGCTTATCAACATAAACAAAGAAAGTGGTTGTGAGAAAAGGATGGAGATGGACCAGAATAAGCGAGCCAGCAAAAAACTGTGCATTAAAGGAACTCTCGGAGATATTTCACAATATTGAAAGTGCAAAGAATAAAATGTTGGGAGGTGATTCAAACTTAGAAAGGAGTATAAAAATTCACCAAGGGAAAGAAAAACTACCGATTCCCTACCATAAATTATATGACAAGAAGAAGGCAAGCACTGTTCAAACTACTCTTGAGAAGTTCTTTTACAAAGAAATAAAACATTTTAATTTTGTTTTTAATGTTTTAAATTAGTGTACTAAATAAATATTAGTTTTACTATTTTTTTCATTTCTCTTTATATTCATAATCAACAAAAAGGGTTTGCAATGATTGAGAAAAATGTTTAAAGGTCACAGAACAATTGCACCTTTTCCCATCGATGATTATGATCGCTCTGCCAGGTTCTAACTTGTGCGGTCACTTGTACTATCCCACACTAACATGAAAAATGAGCACCGCCTGCACTGCAACTTCTGCCACAGCAAGGCGCTCCTCCCACAACTAAAGAGAAACCCTCGACCTTTTCCCCTGGTCCTTACAATCTGCTCAAACAAAAAAGGAATTTGAACTGATCTTGAGTGATGTCAAGAAGATAGCTTCTCAGGTTTTCAGTGACTGAGAACCGTTGCCATATCTGAAAACGCTATTCCCCAAACTCGTCTTTATGTTACCCAAAATACACACATCCTAATGCTAAAAGGCAGGCTTCTTAAACAGTTCTTCAGCTTCTCCCTTGCGATAGTACTATACTCTTTTCTGCTTGTCCTCATCCCTTGCATGCAGGGGCAAAACAATGAATGTGTGATAGAAGTCATATGGTATAGTAGCTTTAGAGTCAGACTTCAACTTGAATACTACCTCTCCACCACTTTCTGCAACCTTACAGAAGTTACTTCTTAGAGCTTCAATTTCTTAATCTGTGAAATGAGGATAATAATACTTTCTTTTTGGAATTATGGTAAATATCGAAAGTGATAAGATATATAAAGTGCTTAGCAAAGTATGGTACATAGTTAAGTAAGCACTTAGATATAGTTGTTATCGCTGTTATCATTATATTTAATATTTCAATCATCAATGTAAAGATTATAAAGATGATAAAGTTGCATTTATTTTAAACACATCATTATTAATCAGCATATTTTTCAAAAACAAGTTCTCTTACTCCAAGATATGATAGATACCCACCACTTGCTGGGTAAGAAGACTTGACCTCACCTTCCTCCGGATCATTTTCTCCCAAGGTCCATGTGCAAAGGGCTGCCAACATTCATTCATCCTCTTCTTGCAACCCCTGATTCCTATGTCAAAACCCCCCCTGCATCTGCTCGGAGTTTCCTCTTCTGAGGACATTAAGACTGAAGCCATTTCCCATTTCTCAGAGCTATCTGCCAGAACAGTAGTATCTTGCTCTCTCATAGCTCACATGACTTAACTGGCAGTTTTCTCTTTTGATTCTAATCCTCGGTTCTAAACTAAGAGTCATTATTACCTATATCAACCCATAAAGTTGCAAAGGACCTGAAGGCCAACTAAAGCCAACCCCTTGTCTCTACTAAACAGTTAATTCCCCCTAAAATATTCATGAGTTAGTTGAGCAACACCTGTTTTATCGCTTTCAGCGACAGAAAGCCCTTGACCTCTCAAGTCAATCTATTCCATGATGATATCTTTAGCTAAAAAGTTTCCTTATGTTGAAGCAAAATCTCTCCCCTTACAGTTGGCTTCCAGCCACAGGCTATAATTCTACATTCTAGAGAAACACAGAAAGTTTAACAGCTCGATATGACAGCCCATCCAATATTTGAAGACCCTTGAGTTTCTCTTTCCCATGTCACACATTTCCAGCTCAGATGGCATGATGTTAAGTCCCTTCCCTCCTGGACCTCCTCTGGACCAGGTATGGGCTTGCCAACACGATCTAATAAAAAATGGTAAAGCGCTTCCTTTGCCAACATTTGGGCTGCCAAGTAACGATACTATAAATGATCCCTTTGCCCATAGTCTCCCGCTATTACGTAAAAATTATTCATTTAAACTAGTAGTTCAGAAAAAGTGACAGTCTGTCACGGTTTAAAGAGAATGGTACTAAAGTCTTGAAAACTACAGAAAGGGTTCTGTTTTCCTTTTTTTTTTTTAACTGAGCCAATAACTATGAACAGAATAAAGTAGCATCAGCTGGCATGAAACGCCTGCCTTTCTCCTGCAAAGCCAAACGCTCGCCTGGGAGAAGGACCCAACAATGGGAAGGTTAGCTAAAAAGAGTTTTGCTTCACGTCCTGAGAAAGTGGATCCAATTAAAAGAAGGCCGTAATAGTTAGCCAAAAAATATCCTCTGTACCTTGCCAGAAGCTGGGACCTGAAGAAGGATCAAACATTGTGCTCTCCAAACTTGACCAAAGTAAACTACACAAAAAGAAATGGCAGATTTTTCCGGTGCTCTCCTAGCCTGGCAGGAAGGATCACCCGGATAAATACACACACACAAAGCCTAGGGGGCCAGCGGTGCCTGTCAGGGGCAGCAGCTGGAGGAGGACTCGTCCCAGGGTCCTCAGAAGGTGCAATCAGTGGCAGCAGTGTCCTCAAAGAACCCTAACCCTTAGGTAGTCGGATAGGAGGCAGAGTGGAGCAGGGACTTACTCCCTTGCGCTCTTGGGAGCCTGGCAAGAGCAAGAAGGTACAGACTAAGGTCCTCTGCCTTCTACTTGTGCTGCAAGGAGATGGCTGAATGAACAGTCGTACTCGGAGAGTAGATGAGCCCTCGCACTTGAAGACAGCCCGGGCGGGAGCGGGGTGGGGGCTGGGGGTCAGGATCTCAGCCTGGGAAAACCGTTCCCTGCAGGCGACCGAAGAGGTCTAATAGGAACAGAAAAAGAGGAAGGGAAAGACCCCTCACGTACTAGGGGCAAGAATAAGCTGGGAACTGTTCCCTTCTCCCGTGCCCTTAGGGCGAAGGTGGTGGCAGCGACACCAGGAGCAGGTGTCCCGGGCCCTCATTCAAAGGAGCCGAGTCCTCCCCTCTCCCAATCGCTTCTCGGGCTGCCCCAGCCTGCCGCCGCCCCGCGCGACCCGGCCCCTCGGACTCCCCTGAGGGCTGGCGGGGGCTCCCCGCTTCTCTTCTGCCCCCATCTCAGAGGCCCCCCAACCCGTCCCGACCCCGGCACTCCTCACCGGACGCGGGGTGCCCCGTCTGCTCCCCTCCTCCGCAGTGCCGGCGTCCCTGCCCGCCGGCCGGGCCCCCTCCGCCTCCCGGCCAGGCCTGCCGCCTCCCCCGGCGGCCCCCTCACCCCGGCGCCCTCTCTGCCTCCCTCCCCCTCAGGCCGGGGCCCCGGCGCCAGCAGCCGCACTCACAGAACTCGGCGATGTACCAGGTCACCGCGTAGTTCTCCTCGCACCAGTCCAGCGTGGAGGTCGTGGGGCCCCAGTAGCCCTCGCGGTCCCCGGCCGGAGCCATCGCGCGCGCCGCCGCCGCCCAAGCGCTCCGCTCGCTGAGCTCGGCTCCGCGGGCCCCCAGGCCGGCTCCGGCCCTGCTTCAGCCGCCGCCGCGCGCCCCACCCGCCTCCCCCCGCGAGGGGCGGGGCCGGCGCCGCCACAGACCCAGCCCGGCGGAGGCCCCGCCCACCGGCGCCGGTCCCGCCCACCGGCGCCGGCCCCGCCCCCCTCCCCCAGGAAGGCTGGCGATCCGGGAAGGCTGGCGGCGGTGATCGGCGCTGCCTGCCCCGCCCAGACACGCCCGCGGCTGCAGATTCGGGGTTCCTGATATCCCGGAGGCTGTTTTCTGTCAGGATGTGTCTACGTCTGTATCTGTGTGTGTGGTTTCATTTTATCGGGCCTGGGGTGGCGTCAAGCCTTCAGTCAAGCCCTGGCTTGGTAAGACCTGTGCAGAGATGCACCTCATTCACTTCCTTTGGCTGCAGGCCTCAAATGGAGCCCAGACACACAACACTCCCAGCACCCGGAACTCCCAGGAGAAAAACAGTGATTTTCTGATACAGGGATAAGTACATGTCTCTTGGGAACAGAGGGAAAGAGCAACAACCCTGGATCGGAAAAAAAAAAAAGAGTTTTGCGATCCTAAAAAAGAATGCAGCTGGAGCGCTAAAGCAGAGTTGGCCTGCTTCAGTTTGGACTTTCAACCCTAGAGGTTTCTACCCTCTAACTGAAATGGTGCCCTGCTCTCAGACAACCAGCAGCCTCCCCTACTTCCAGCCTCAAGACTCTAATACTCCACAGAGTTGCCCCAGGGATCTTTTTACAACACAAGTGCACCCACCCCTGCCACTTGTGTTCAGCTCTGCCAAACTCTTCCCTAGCTCAGGTTGAGCTGGGGCCACTCCCCTCTTCCTGCCTTTCTTCGTGGGGTTCACCTAGGATCACCTTCCTCCCTGGCCATTTGGTAAACTCCCACTGGCCCTTTAAATCCAGCTTCCTGAAACCCTCCCTGACTCTCACCCCAAGATCCTTCTTGCCCTTTGTCACATTATCCTGTGACACAACCTGATCAGAAAGCTTGCTTTTCACTCTTTATGGTTCTAGCACCCAGGACTCTGCCTAACCAAGTAGTTTGAAATGAAGAGTTTAGTTAAGAATGATACAATTGCTATTTTCTAAAGAAATATGTCAGATAAGTTGTAATCAAAGGTAAAAAAGAAAACCAGGAGACATGAGGAGCCCACAGCCCCTCTCCAAAGTGAGCCAGCCTAGCAGGTGATAGATGCAGAACCTTTATCTTCAGGGTGCAAACCCTAGGAGTAGAAGTGGTGTATTTTAATAGAAATAGTGGGATATCTGAAATGGTTCTTTTGAACAGAAGATATTAAGCTTCAGGGGTATACCTGGCCCTTGGCTGGGTGCTAGAAACACGTGGAGGTACATGGAAGATCCAAGAGGGCAGTCAGTCTCCAGAGAGATCAATAAAAGCCATTGAGGTGTGGGGAAACTTCTGTTTCTAGTCATTTTTTATCTCATCCTCTAAAATTTCCATTTTGTGTATGTTTTAAATATGTATAATAATCATAAGTGTATATAATTTATAAATGAAAAAATATACATATATTCACATACTCAAAAAGCATATGCAGAAATACATACTCAAAAATTATTTGCTGACGAGATTGCAATGAAAACAGTGTAGAGGGGGCTAGCCTGAGGCCTGGTGGTTAAGTTTGGTGTGCTCTGCTTGAGCAGCCTGGGTTCAGTTCCCGGGCACAGACCTACACCACTGGTCAGCAGCCATGCTGTGGTGGTGACCCACATACAAAATAGAGGAAGACTGGCACAGATGTTAGCTCAGGGTGAATCTTCCTCAGCAAAAAGTAAATTAATAAATTAAATAAATTTTTAAGAAACAGTGTAGAGACCACAATAATAGAGTGTAGTAATACTTTGCTAGGAGTAAACCCAAAATGAGAATGTTGTGGGATCCTCTAAATGGAAAGAACACCTGACTCACCAGGTGACTCAAGGCAGGAGATGAGGGCTTGACTAAATCAACACCCTGCACATTGTTCATCAACAGCAGGTGCGGGGGTGGGGGTGGGGACTACCATGACCAGGACAAAATCTAGGAGAGAAAAATTCCCCTACTCAAGAGAAACGGTGCTCTACAGTAGTATCTCAGAAAACGCAAAACGCATTTCACGGTTCCTTCAGCGATAGATATGTATCTTCCTTTCTCCCTTTTCTAAAATACTTTTCCCCCCGGGTATAAAAGCAATGCATGGAAATTTAAGGGACCCGGAATAACCAAAACTATCTTGAAAAATAAGAACAAAGTTGGAGGATTTGCACTTACCCCTTTCAACACTTACTACAAAGCTGCACTAATCAAGGCAGTTGGTACCAACATAAGGATAAACATGTAGCTCAATGGAATAGACTTGAGGCTCCAGAAATAAACCCTTATGTTTACAGTTGGTTGATTTCAACAAGGATGCCCAGGCACTTCAATAAGGAAAGAATAATCTTTTCAACAAATGGTGCTGGGACAACTGGATGTCCACATGTAAAAGAATGAAATTACATTCCTTCCTGCCACAATAAGCAAAATTTAACTGAAAATGAATGTAAAAGCTAAAACTATAAAACTCTTAGAAGTTTACATAAAAGTAAATTTTTGTAAACTTGGGTTAGGCGATGGTGTCTTATATAAAATAGGAAAGTCACAAGCAATAAAAGAATAGAGAGATAAATTGGACTTCATCAAAATTAAAAACTTTTTTATTGCAAATGATACCATCAAGAAAATGAAAAGACAACCCAGAAAACGGGAGAAAATATTTGCAAACCATGTATCTGATAAGAGACTTGTATTCAGAATATATAAAGAACTCTTACAACTCAATAAAAACACAAATAACACAATTTAAAAATGGGCAAAGCATCTGAATTGACATTTCTCCAAGGAAGATATACAAATGGCCAAAAAACACATGAAAAAATGTTCCTGCTTGCCATTAGAGAAATGCAAATCAAAACCACAACAAGATGTCACTTCATATATGGTAGGAAAGCTATAGTCAAAAAGACAGAGCTGGCCCGGTGGCCCAGTGGTTAAGCTCACACGTTCTGCTTCTCGGCGGCCCAGGTTCGCCAGTTCGGATCCTGGGTGCAGACATGGCACCGCTTGGCAAAAGCCATGCTGTGGTAGGCGTCCCACATATAAAGTGGAGGAAGATGTGCATGGATGTTAGCCCAGGGCCAGTCTTCCTCAGCAAAAAGAGGCAGATTGGCAGCAGAGCTCAGGGCTAATCTTCCTAAAAAAAAAAAGTCACCTGAAATTTCATCACTCGATAGTAACCACTGATAATATTTTGTTGTATAACTGGCCAAACATTTTTCTCTATGTGTATGTTTAACAATATGTGCAGAGTTTAAAAATACAGATCGTTCTGGAGCTTCCTGTTTTCACTTACAATATGTGATAAGCATTAAAGAATAAATGTTTTCTATTATTTTCTATTTTTTTATTTTTTTTTCTTCTTTTTCTCCCCAAATCCCCCCAGTACATAGTTGTATATTTTAGTTGTGAGTCCTTCTGCTTGTGGCATATGGGATGCTACCTCAACATGGCCTGACGGGGACGAGCAGTGCCATGTCTGTGCCCGGGATCTGAACCAGCAAAACCCTGGGCCGCCGAAGTGCAGCACGCCAACTTAACCACTGGGCCACTGGGCTGGCCCCAAGAATAAATGTTTTATGTACCAACTGATGCTTATGATTCTAGAAACATCATTAGAGTAACCATCACTCCCAATTCCAGACTTTGAGCCACAATTGCCGTCTCTCTAGCTGGACCCCAGGCCCCACTCTTCAGGCAGAGTTAATGCTTCCTTCTCCTTGCTCCCTGGCCCCCTCTGCATTTCCCACACTTGGCCTCACTGTCTGTTGACTAGTTTGTATTCACAAGGCAGCTATGAGTTCCTGGAGAGAAAGGATCATCTATATTCATCTCTGTGTTCCTAGTGCCCAACACTGGGCCTAACGTGTGAGCAAATCCGTAGATATTTCTCAGATTAAGTAACAAATCCACTTTTATGAAGCGGCTGACGGTATCAGCTCTGGAACGTGGCCAATATGACCTTGTATCCCAAACTCACCTCCTAATAAGCTGGGATTTTGGTCCTGTTAACCTCTCTAAGCTTCAACTTCCCCATCTATAAAATGGGGAAGCAGCAGTACCCACTTCATGTGTGGATTAAATGAAAAAATAGTTGCAAAATACAGTGCCTGGGAAATGGAATGAGATCAATACATCTCATGGTATTGTGGTATTCTCACTACTTTGAGGGGAGGAGAAAGCCTCCTTGGTGAAGCACAGGAAATCATACTGTACACCAGGCAGAGGGGAGGCGGTGGGGAACATTTGGGCCCTATTATCCCATAGACCTGTTTTCTTTTCTTTTTCTTTTTTTTCTGAGGAAGATTAGCCCTGAGCTAACTACTGCCAATCCTCCTCTTTTTTTCCTGAGGAAGACTGGCCCTGAGCTAACATCCACGCCCATCTTCCTCTACTTTATACGTGGGACGCCTACCACAGCATGGCTTTTGCCAAGCAGTGCCATGTCCGCACCCAGGATCCAAACCGGCGAACCCAGGCCGCTGAGAAGCAAAACGTGCGAACTTAACCGCTGCGCCACCAGCCTGGCCCCCCATAAACCTGTTTTCTAAACTACGATTAAACTTGGATTACAGAGAAGGAAAAATCAGTTTCATACTCCTTGGGATAATGAAGCTTCCTCGGCCCCTGGTCTCCCAACATTTCCCCATGAAGCCCTCTCTCTAGTACCTTAGCCACAAGCCATCCACTGCTGTGTCTCCTGCACTATTCTAAGGAACAGAGGAGGACAAAACAGACACATTTCAAGGATCAAAATGAAATGTAACAGACAATAACACTTGTATCAAATCCACTCTGTTCCTAACACTGTTTTGGGTACTCTTCAGTATTACCTTTTCAAATCTCTCTAACAACCTTATGAATGAGGGCTACCTTTAGCCTTCATTCACGGATGACAAAACTGACACAGTAAGATTAAATATTTCATCCAAGGGCACCCAGCCAATAAATGGCTGAGCAGAGGCTAGAATCCAGGCAATCTGGTGCCAGAGGCCATGGTCTTAACTACTGTGCCAAGCTAGCCCCGCAGGGGCTCAGAAGAGGGGGCTGCTGTGTAAGACAGAGAGGACTGTGGGCCAGCACTGGGTTTGATTTCTCTCTGCACCTAGAGTGTGGGAAATGAGGCTTGAGAGGTCTTCAGGGACAACACCATTAAGGGCCTTAAGGGTTTTAAGGAAGAAGTGGATATGGGGAAACTGCAGAGGGAAGGTCAGAGTCACTGACTTGGAAAAGACTGAAAACATGAAGGCTCCTGAAGAGACCATAGGAGTGATTTGGTCAGTAGCAGTAGTGGTGGAGAGAAGGGGACAAATTTACAGATGTTCAGGGGGGTAGAATCAATAAGATCTGCAGAGAGTTTGGGGGGAAGGATTGAGGGAGAAGGAGGTGGACCGCTCCTGAGTTTCCAGCCGTTCCCGGCTGCTGGAGGACCGGAAAATTAATCTGGCTGCAGTGGGTGGATGGGGGTAGTCAGAGCAGGAGGCGGAGAAAGCATTATTGGACAAGAAAACAGTCTGCAAGGGCTTGAAATGGCAAGAGAAATGCGGGCAGGATGACACATTTGGTGTGGCTCACTGTATGTGCAGAGATGGGGGAGAGGTGAGGACAATGATCAGGGACTGAGATGGAAAGATTAGGGCCTCCTCTGTGGTCATAAAGCATTTGGGCTTTATCCTATACATAACAAAAATGTTCAAGAAAAAAATAACACATTGCCATGTGTTAGGGAAAATAGATTTTTTGATTTTTGGATTTTTTTGTAGGAGGTAGAGTGGGGAGAAGAGAGGAATGAGGAAAATTAGCCTGATCAGCCTCCTGACCAATTAGGAGGCTGTGGGAAATAAACTTGGCAAGAGAAAGGACAGTCAAGTTCAGCTGCAAAACAGGTCCTGGGCAGTCCTCACACTAGCTTTCCCGGAAGGAAATCCAGGGGCACCTACCTTGTGGAAAGCAGAGGAGAGCTGAGGATCACCAAGTCGGCTCCTGAGCCCCAAACACGCCACACCTTGGGAGGTAAGTCACCACACATATGGCCAAAGTCATCAGACCTTACTTAAGCACCTCGAAAGTTGTTCCAAAATAAATGGAATGGGGCTGAGTATTAATTGAATATCCCTAAATGGATTGTTTTGTTTTGAATGAGGTTATGGAAACATCAGCAATAAAAAAGTAGTAACCCAAAGGCTCTGGCTCTGTGAACAGGAATTCCTCCTTCCAACATAGCTTACAAGCGGAGCCCTCTCTGTCCTTGAATTCATAAGAATCACTTACATATGAGCATATTTGAGTGCCTGGTTTTCTCGTATCGACCCAAATGCTGTCAGTTATGGTCTAGAGGCTGACCCAGATTTCTATCTCTAACCCAGATCTGTCTCTGCAGCTTTAGCCCTTGAATCAATTAGGATCATGTTTTGGTGCAGGTGACAGAAAACCAATCCCAGTGGCTTAACTAAATTAGGGTTTATTTTTCTCAGATGGCAGACAGCCCAGGGCCCTACAACAGCTCCACCATGCCAGAATCCTTCTGTCTTTCTGTTCTGCCTCTCTTAGTGTAGCCCTTCATCGTTATGGTCACAAAATGGCTGCATCTTGTCCAAACATCACAACTCTGTTTAGGCAGGAAGAAGGAAGGACAAGGGCAAAAGGCAAATGTCAGCTGGGCCTCTCCATTGTTATCAGAAACACAATAGCTTCTCTGGAACTGCCACCCAGTGACGTCCACTTAGAGCTTATTGGTCAGAACTGGGTCTCCTGACCAACCATAGAGAGTCTGGGAAGACTGGCAAGAGAGTCTAGGAGGGTGGCTGTTTTAACTGGGCACATCCAAGTTGTCCCAAACAAAGTTGGCTTCTATTAGGAAAGAAGAAGGGGGAGAGGCTATTAAGTGAGCAACTGGCAGGATATCCCATAGACCCACATTTCCAACTATCTTCTGGACAGCTCTACTTGGATATTTCATAAGGATCTCAAATTCAGTATGTCCTAAAGAGATCTGGTCATTTTCCCTCCACACTGGCTTCTCTTCCAGTGACTTTTTACTGCAGTGAAATCTACAACCATTGACCTAGTTTGCTAAAGAAAGAAGGCTTGACTTCTCTCTATCTCCATCCAGCCACATCCAATCAGTTATCACCCCTATGGATTCTTCTATTGCCGTTGTCTCAGTCCAGGTCCTGATTGCCTGTGCCCTGCCTGATCACCCTGAGGAAAGTCTTGCCCTGTTCTGATCGCTTATTCTTTACATTGTGGCTGCCAGGGGGTTGTTTCTTAAATTCAAAACTATCAATGCCCTCCTCCAAATGAATAAATTTCAGTAATTTTCCAATACCTATGGGATGAAGTCCAAACTCCCTGACTGATCAACAAGGCTCTTTGTGACCAGGACCCTTCCCACCTCTCAGGCCTCGTTGCTGCATTCCACTCTCCAGTCACACTAAAATACTTTCAAATACTCCTCCCTAAAAGGGCCACTTCTCTCAAGCTGCGCTTTTGTGAACACTTTCCCTTCAGTTTGAATCTTCCCTTCCCTTCCTGCTGCCTGGGCTAACTTTTTCCTGCCTTTCAGGTCTCAGGTCAGATGAGGCTTCCTCCAGAAACTCTTCCTGGGACCGCCGTTGTAAGCCGTTGGAACTCTTATGACTCCGCATGCAGTGTAGCCGTCTGTTTACTTGTCTTCCTCACCAGCAGGATCAGTGGCTCTCAAACTTATGAGAACGTTAGAACTGAGGCTTATTATGTTCCTCCAGAAAACTACAGAATCAGAATCTCTGGGGGCTCAGGAATCTGCATGTTGAACAAGCAGGCTTGGCCACTGTGAGGCCGATGGTCCAGGAACTGGATCTGGAGAAACACTGAGCCAGACTCAGGCAACTCAGGGCAAGGAAAGTGGCTCGATCCCCAGGATGTCCCTGTGCCTCGCAGACGGCCAGGCACAAAGTGCATTATCCAATTCCAGCCCCTTCTCCTTTCGCTCCTCTCCATTGCCTCATCCACATAATAATGATTACTATTTACAGGGAAGCATAAACTGTTGTCAGATGGGCAAATAAGCAAACAACAAACAAATAAATAAGTGATCCTCCTTCAGTGATTCTCCATTATCTGCAGGTTCAACTCCAAACTCCCTGACAGACCTGAGATTGGAATCCAGCAGTGCCTCTGTGATTTTGAGCAGTTTGAAGTATATACACCTGGGCTCCCTCACCTGAAAAACTGAGCTACTACTTGTGCCAACCTCATAAGGTAATGATGAGTAAACGAGATAAGGAGTTTAAAGCACTTAGAACAATGCCTGACACACAGCAAGAACTCAGTACAGACTGACCGTTTATTATGGTGATGATGATGATGATGGCGACAATGGCGACTACCATTCATGGACTGCCTATAAATTTCAGCCAGTTATAAACCAATGTTATCTCAAAAACAAATTAAATAAATAAAAGAATTCCAGCCAGGTGTTTGAGTAAGCATTTTTATATGCATTATTTCATTTAATTCTCCCAGTCATTTAGCAAGATAACTATCATTATCCTCATTTTACAGAAAAGGAAAACAAGGTTTAGAGAGGCAAAGTAATTCATACAAGGTAAAATCGAGAGCAAAGGAAAATATGAAATTTGGACTTGGTTAAAAAAGACAGTTTTTAAGGTTTTATTAAAGAAAAAATCAAGTTTGGCAGCCATGTAGAACAACATAAACTTTCATACATCGCTGGTTGGAATGTAAAATGACATAATCACTTTCCAGAGCAATGTCTGGCAGAGGCGAAGGTGTGCATACACCATGACTCAGTGAATACACTCCTAAAAAAATTCTCACACCTATGTATTGGGAGGCACGTACAAGAATATTTATTGCATGATTATTGAACAGAAGGATGTTTAAATGAACTGAAGTATAATCACAAAATGAAATAGTATACAACAGTTATATTGAATGAATGTCAAAAACATAATATTGAGAAAAAAAGGAAGTTTCAGAACAGTCACAGGAGGATACCATTTATATAAAGCTTAAAACACGCAAAACAATCCATCAATTTTTGTGGATAAATACATATGTACTAGAAACATAAAAACACACATTGAGGGGCCGGCCCTGTGCCACAGGGGGTTAAGTGCGCACTCCGCTTTGGCGGCCTGGGGTTGGCCAGTTCGGAACGCCAGGTGCGGACCTGGCACCACTTGGCACGCCATGCTGTGGTAGGCGTCCCACATATAAAGTGGAGGAGGATGGGCACGAATGTTAGCTTAGGGCCAGTCTTCCTCAGCAAAAAGAGGAGGATTGGCAGCAGTTAGCTCAGGGCTAATCTTCCTCAAAAAAACAAAACAACAAACCACACATTGAGCTGATAAATTGATGAGCCTGGAATTTGAGAAGGCAGTGACCTATAGGGAGAGAAGGAAATGGAACTACAGAGGGCTATACAGAGACATTCAGCTGTATATTTAATGCTTCATTTCTTAAAGAACAAAAGAGCTGAAACAAATCTAGGAAAATACTAAGATGTGACTAAGCTAGGTACTTAGAGATTAGTTACATTATTCTATTTTGTGTATGCCTTATTTTATAATTTTTTAAAGGCTTCATTAAGAACACATAGAATAGGGACTTTGGGGTCCAGAAACATCCTAAATCTCCCTTGGGCCATTCTACCGCCATCCCTGATGGTGGCTACCTCCCCAAGCCTCTTAGGTGCCTGGGCGCCTACCCTTACAGGAGCCCTTGGTCAGCGTCAGAGAACTGACCGGTGCCTCTGGGAGCCCGCAGGTCTGAGGTCTAGCAAGCCCTGGGCACTCGTGTGACCTGGTCTGCAACCGCCCCAGTCAGAGATGCCTGCCCGACAGTGCCTGTGAGCTTAGGGCCGGAGTGGTACCAAAGTCCCCCTCCAGGAGCGAGGACCGGCCAGGAACCTAGGCAGCTCCACCTTTGCTCCGCCCAGCTCAAGGCAGACAGGAGAGCCTGCATTGGGAAGACACCAGGCCACCGGCTAACAGCCCGGGCAGGTCCCAGCCCCGCCCCGGCCCCGCCCACTCCCTGCGACCGCAGGCCCGGACCCAGCATGCCCTGCGGCCAGCCCGCAGTCCCTGCCTCCCGGCCTGGGACGTCAGCCAGAGCTGAGCCGCAGGCGTGCACGGACTGGGCACAGCCAATGCCCGTTCCCAAAAGTTCACCTCAGCCTTCTCATGCTACCTGAACTCCGTCAGCACCATCAGATCTATATTCATGGACATGAAAAGATGTCGTCACGTATCATAAAATATGCTAAGTGAAAAGCAGGTGACAAAACAGTGCGTGTAAATAGAATCCCATTTTTAAGCCTGTGCTTAGAAAAAAAGCCAGAAATGAGTGTCTACGTAAAGTGGGATTAGGAATGATTTTTTTTATTGCTGACTGTGTTTTCTCAATGTTCTGCTATGTTTTTAAATTGTTTTTTAAAAGTAGTATAGGGGAGGAAAAATCATTTTCCCTCCACCCTTCTAGGTTCTTGGCTGAGACCCCCATGGAATGAAAAGACAGATTAACAGGAGAAAAACAAATTCCCACAAAGATTTCAGACGCAAAGGCAGCTGGGCAACTGAGGCTTATATACCAGCCTGAGCTAAGGAAGGGGCTAGAGGCCTGGGGCTTCAGAGGGGTGAGAAAGGCAATGCAGGGGAAGGTGAGAAGAAGTGTTTGGTAAGCAAATGTTTGCCCTGCCATACAGATAAGCCTTATCTGTGGGAACAGCTCTCTTCCTGGTGCAGGCTCCCTTTCTAAATTCTTGTAGGCAGCTGAAAGGGAGGTCAGGTAAAACGCTTTTCCTGAGTCGGCTGGGTCTTGACTGCCTTCGGCTCAAAATGATCCACGTGCGTGCCCGAGCGGCACATTTTGCAGTGGTATATTCTACCCCCCTTCATCAGGTAAAAAAAATAATAATTACACAGTCTCAAAAATTCATCAAAAGTACAAAAAAGTACTCAAAAAGAAAGTCTTCCTCGCACTCCAGTGCCTTAGTCCTCCTTCCCGGAGGGGGACTTGTGTATTCAGAACCAATTTTTATAATCAGAAACAAAGGGACATTTGCAATGAATGAAGTATTTGTTTCTGGGTTTGTGTGTCCCATTAAGGGAGATTCGTAGGGCAGGAAAGAACTCAAGCTTTGGACTCAGGGTTTTGAACCATAGCTCTGGGACTAGAGTAGTCCTGAGCAAGTCACCAAACCTTTCTAATCCTCAGTGTTCTCATCTTTGAGATGGGGGTAACCACTGGTCCCAAGATTTTATTGCAGAGATTCGATGAGATCATATGTCTAAAGCCCTGATGCCATTGCACACATACAAATGCCCAGTAATTGCCAGGTGCAGTCACGATAGTAATTATGACGGGTGTGTGGCACATGAACTGACACTTGTTAAGTCTTCAGAAATGGACTGATAGATCGTTTGCCTGGCAGGGAATATTTTCTGAGATGAAAAGCAGCTGTAAAAAAAATTCCCTTGAAGGTGATGTGGGTTTCAAGGACCCACAGACTCCTGTGTAGCTTCGTAGCTGGTGGGTGGGTGGGGTGAAGGGTTCAGTGTAGCAGAAGGAAGGCTGAGACTATGGTCTGTAGCTAAAGCAGGCCACAGGAGGCTGTGGGCACACCCAAGTACATGTGCTCTCAAAAGTCTCAGAAAAGGCAAGCAACAAGAGGAAAAGAAAGAGCTGGAGCAGAGAGGGAGGAAGTTACTATGCATTTTTCTTTTGTGCTGAACTCAGTGTCCCCATCTTCTGTGGGTGAGCAATCTGCCTTGTGCACAGACTAATACTTTGGTTTAGGGCACGGAATTTGGAGTATTGGATTACTGTCATAGAGACTGAGAAGGGGGAAGGGCATGGTGGAGCCAGGTGAGGATTAACATGTACTGAGTCCTGACTACATGTAAGGCAATTACTACACATTTTTTTTCATTGAATCCTCATAATTTTGTGAGGTGGGTGATGAAGCACTCAGGATGAGGGAAGTCAGTGAATTGATTAAGGTCACACCGTTAATAAGTGATGGAGCTAAAACGCAAACGCGAACTCAAAGGCTGACTTACCCCCAGCTGGCATCCTTTCCCCCTACATCATGCTACCTTGTCAACTTCCATTGCCTTGATGGTGGCTTCATGGAGGAGATGGCTAGTGTAGTGGAGAGGCAAGGGCTCTGCAGTTAGAAAAGTTGGATTCAATTCTGGAGACGTTCTGTGTGGACCACGGCAATCATTTGGTATCTCTGGACCTTGATTTTCTTATCTGCAAAATGGGGATGATGACACCTTAACAGTGAGTGGCTGGACAGATCAAATGGGTCTGAGAGTGACGAGGATTTTAGGCTGGTTAATTTTAAAACTTCAGATGAGAAGCAGGCTCCGAGGAGTGGAATTTGCTTGCCCTTTGATCAGAGACAGTTGCATTCGTGAAGGAAATCTCCATGCCTCCCTCTCTGCCCCAGGAGGAAGGGGGGATGGCCTTATCTCTGGAAACTCTTAATGGGGAAGGCAAGGACTTAAGTTGTTTACTGTCTGGCAACCTCATGTAACTGACCCCCCCCCCCCCCAAATCCTCTTTTGTCTTTAGCTGAGGATAATATTTAAGCGGTGACTTCTGCCATTTACTCAATCCGGTTTGATTCTTATCTAAAAGTTGTGGGACTGCCCAATGGCCGGACCCTACCGGCACGGGTACCATTTTAACTTTTTTTTGTCTTGTAAAGAGATAACTCACGTACCTATGCCTTAAATTTAGCCTTACTCTCCACCCATGTGGGCAGCAGAAGTGGCAGCAGCAGCAGCTCCTCCTGCCCGTGGGTCCTGTCCCCACGCAGCAGAAGCAGCAGCAGAAGTGGCAGCAGCAGCATGCCGGCAGCAGCTCTGACTGCCCATGGGTCCTGTCCCCATGCCAGCGGCAGCAGCAGCAGCTCCCCATGCCAGCAGCATCTCTGACTGCCCATGGGCCCTATCCCCACGCAGCAGCTCTGACTGCCCATGGGTCCTGTCCCCATGCCAGCGGCAGCAGAAGCTCTGACTGCCCATGGGTCCTGTCCCCATGCTACACTATTCTCTAAATAAAAGAGCACTACTGCCAGATCTTGAGAGTCCAAGACATCTTTCTTTCGACTCCTCGGCTCACCGACCCCGTATCAACAGTACTGCTTAAACTTGAAAGAGCTACGTGAGTGTTAGTGCCTGTTGTTAGGGGGTAGAATTTTTCTTTTTTAAAGATTTATTTTATTCCTTTTTCTCCCCAAAGCCCCCCAGTACGTAGTTGCACATTCTTAGTTATGGGTCCTTCTAGTTGTGACATGTATGATGCTGCCTCAACATGGCCTGACGAGCGGTGCCATGTCTGCACTCAGGATCCGAACCAGTGAAACCCTGGGCCACTGAAGCGGAGTGGTGAACTTAACCACTCGGCCACGGGGCCGGCCCCGTGGGCTAAAATTTTAAGATGTCTCCTGAAGCAGACTGTGCCCAACAAGGTACCAGATGCAGGGGCGGCCCTATGCTTGAGCCTGGTGAGATGAGATGGAGTGAATGGATTGGCTCGCCCAGAGCAGGAGGGCTTTGCGCAGTATTTGGTACTTTAAAATGGATCAGTAAACATTAGCTGAAATTAATCCAAGCACGGGATGAGAAGTGGTTAGGGTGAAAATTGATCCCATCATTAAATATTTGTTACTACTCTGTGCAAGGCTCTGAACTGGGTCCTAGGGAGAGAAAGGAGAATAAAACTGGTCCTTTATAACATGAGATAAAAGGTGCTAAACACCATTAGTGAAGTTCTCTGGAACTGCTGTGGAAAAGACATGAAAGACCCAGGCCCTTGCTCAAAGAGCTCTCATCTAGGAGAGGGATATGCTGCATCCTGGGCAGAGTAATTAAATTCATCAGAGCAGGGCAGAGCTGTGGGTGTCAGAGGGGGCGGGCAGACGCCTACCTGGCGGCCAGAGGCTGAGAGATAGAGATTAAGTTCCTTGGCTCTTAGTTCTAACTCAGTGGGTGGTCAGCATCAATTTGAAACACGGACAATGGTGGGTTTTAGGGATGGAGAGGAAGCAGACAGGGAGGAATGAGGTTGGGAAGGAGAGACTGGAAGGATGCTGTGAAGCATGGGCTGGGGGTTTGGGGGAGGGAATAAAGGGTAGGAGTTGTCCAGAGATGAACTCTTTGCTTAGGGAATGGGTCAGAGGATGGGTCTCTCTTCTGAGACACCACTTCATGACACGAGGAGATTCAATGTATAAAAGTCTTGCACTGATGCCTGGACCAGCTCAGAACAATGGCCCCCACCAATGTTTCAGTCTCCAGAGAGGTCCCTCATCTCACCAAGATGCCCCCAGAGCCCACCAGGCTCCTCTGTATGAGTGGATTTCAACTCCTGTTTCTGACACCTGACTTCGACTGACTGAGACAAACACTTCCCAACCAGGATGAGAAGAACACAGCATCTGTTGTAGGCAGTTGTCCCAAGTCTCTGGATCAGGCCTATGTTCCCAACCTTATATTTCCTCGTTTAAACCCCTGCAACACTTAAATATATACTCATTTTATAATTGTTTCCAAAAAAAAAGTCTTGCACTTCTTATCAGACTCATATCTTTAGTAATTTAAATTTTCTGGACATCAAATACTTTACCTATAAAATAAGGCTAATTATATGTATCACATGATTGTTGTAAAGAATCGTAAAACAGAACACTATACAGCCAAGAAAATGAATGAATTAGAACTCTATGCATCAATAAGAATGAATCTCAGGAACATGATGCTGAATGAAAAAAATGAGTCACAGAAAAATATATACACTCTAACTCCTTTATTAAAGTTCAAAAATATGCCAGGCTAAAAAAAATACTCTTTGAGGATACAAATACGTAACTATAAAGAAAAGTAAGGGAGGGGCGGGCCCTGTGTCTGAGTGGTTAGGTTCTTGAGCTCTGCTGCGGCAGCCTGAGTTTCGCCGGTTCAGATCCTGGGCGCAGACATGGCGCCGCACGTCGTGCCATGCTGGGGCCGTGTCCCACATGCCACAGCTGGAAGGACCCACAACTGAAAATATACAGCTATGTGCCAGAGGGCTTTGGGGAGAAAAAGGAAAAATAAAATCTTAAAAAAAAAAAGAAAGAAAAGCAAGGGAGAAAGTCAGAAAATTTAGGACTGTGATTATCTTTGGGGTGAGAAAGAAGGCGATGGGATGAGGGAGGAGCACTCGGGGTTTTTAAGGTAAATGTAATGTTCTTTTTTTTTTTTTTTTTGAGGAAGGTTAGCCCTGAGCTAATTGCTGCCAATCCTCCTCTTTTTGCTGAGGAAGACTGGCCCTGAGCTAACACCCATGCCCATTTTCCTCTACTTTATATGTGGGACGCCTACCACAGCATGGCATGCCAAGCAGTGCCATATCCGCACCCAGGATCCGAACCTGTGAACCTGGGGCCACTGAAGTGGAACATGCGCACTTAACTGCTGTGCCACTGGGCCGGCCCCAGTAATGTTCATTTTTAAAAACTAGTTTTGGGGGCAGGAGTTTTGTTGTATCATCGTTTTTTATACCTTATGCGTATTTTATAAGTATCTTTTTTAACCTACTTAATATTAATACCAACAATTGAAAACCCATCCCATGTAATACCAGTAATACCAACTGCTGTAAGTGACATAATAGTTTTAAAAAGAGGCAAGCAAATTTAGGGAATTAGCTTTGAAGGATTTGGCTTTTGGTGAATTAGCTTCTGGCTTATTACCCATTTGGCAAAATGATGCCTTGAGGAATTATTCATTTGGGCAGCTGTTTTTCTGTGATTTGCTTGTTGGGAAATTGACCTAGAGTCTGTGTGGGAAGATCAGAGCCGTCAGAAGGAAGCAGAGCGTGGGCAAGCCTGGAGGAGGGGCCCTAGCTCCACCCGCCTGCCCGGAGGAGGGGAGGTTTGTTGGAGGCAGGGCTGAGTCCGGATGAATGAGTAAGTGCTAACCAGTCCTGTCAGCTCTCCCCCTGATAGCTCACAGATATGTCCACTCCTCTCCACCCCCTCAGCCACCCCCCCAAGTCCAAGCTCCTGGCCTTTCTCCCTGAACCACCACCGTGGAGGCCTCCTGATGGGGCTCCTGGCATCCACTCAGACCCCCTTCAGTGGCTCCACCCCAGAGCTAGAGGAAGTTTCTCATATATGAACTGATCTCTTTTCTCTGCTTGATCCCACTCAATCACTTCCCATGACTCATCAGATAATAATCACAATTATTAACCTCATAGTGTATCGGGACAAGGAAAGGAGTTAACGTGTGAAAAACACCTAGAAGAGTGCCTGGCACATAGCGAGAGCCACAGAAACGTTCACTGTCATTAGAGTTACGAGGCTGTGCTGCTCCCCCACCCCTGCCTTGCACGACCTCTCCAGGTTCACCTTGGGGTCTTTTCCCTAATCTCCTGGTGCTCCCCACTCGTCCTCTTTCAGTTCCTAGAATGTACCATGCTCCTCTTCCTTCAGGAGCTCACTCCTTGGCGCTCAGCCGCATGGTGACTGACTGGGTCAGGGAAGTGTCCTGGAGCACACGGGCTGCTTCCCCAGACAAGGAGCTTCTCCAGGGCAGGAGCAATCTAACTCCCTTCTCTGTCCTCGGCGCCAAGCACAGAGCGGGCATCAGCGAGCTTTCTTAAGAGAAGAGTGGACACCTTGAGGGTCTGAATAGTCAAAGCCAAGGCCAGGACTTACTTATTCCCTGCACCCTCACGGTTAAGGAGGCCTTATTTCGCACTGTGCTGGGCTGTCAGCAGCCTGTATGACCTATTCATTGGCCCAGCATTTTGGGGGGTGCAAGGAATTTCCTGAGGACTTTGCCACTGAGAACCACTCACTGAAGCCTGAGCAGGAGCCCCAGGACGGCCGAAGCTGAAATGTCTTTTTACTGTGGATCAGCAGGATCCTGGACCCTAAAATAAGACGCAAGAGACCCTGTCAGCCTTGGGTAGGACCTTCACAGCTGTCCTGCTCTCTTCCCCACCTGACTTCCTCCCCTCCCCTCCCCTCCAGGCAGTGCATCTCATTTGCTGGTCTCCCGCACCGTGCTAGCACTCAGTGGCCAACAGAAGCACTCAGTGAGCGCTCAGGAGCAGTCCAGACCTCAGGGCTCCAGGCAAGGAAGTGAGGCAGGTAGGAGCACAGTTCATCTCAACCCAGGGTGATGGCTGCAACCACAGGAATCTGACTATCAGACCCGGACAGGAGCTGCCCAGAGGGATAATCTGGTGCACAGTGAATGCCCCATATTTGTGGGGGGTGTTCGTGCAGTCAGCCATCTCCTCCTTCACAGCTTTCACCAGAACTGGGTTTTAAGGCATGAACAGCCATTTATCAGATAATGGCAGACGGGTGTGGAGGTGGGGCGTCCTTCAAAGAAGAGGGAACAGCATATGCCATCACATGGCTAAATCCTTCTTAACCTTCTGATCTCAACTCAAATTTCACCTCCTCAGAGAGGCCATTTCTGACTTCTTTAACTGAGATGGACCCCCAATCTGCCACATCAATTCTCCTAGAGCTTACAATAAACTGAAATCATAGTATGTAGTTGTGTACACCTTTATTGTCTGTCTTCCCAACGCAGTGTCACTTCCATGAGAGCTGAGACCTCATCTGTCTTTGTTCATTGTGATTATCCAGTGCTTAGAACAATTTGTGGTTGGTGCATAGTAGACACTCTATAGGTATTTGTTGAATAAATGAATGAATGAATGAACAAATGAGCCATCTTTCAGCTATTTGTAACATATATTCTAGAACAGGACATTATCCATTTCCTAACTCAGAATTTTTTTTTTAATTTAATTGATTAAAAGCACAGATCTAAGGAAGGAAATGAACATGAATTGTCTTGAGTTAATATTTTTAAAATTTTATTTATTTATGTATTTATTTATTTTAAAGATTTTATTTTTCCTTTTTCTCCCCAAAGCCCCCCGGTACATAGTTGTATATTTTAGTTGTGGGTCCTTCTAGTTGTGGCATGTGGGACGCCACCTCAGCATGGCCTGATGAGCGGTGCCATGTCTGCACCCAGGATCTGAACCCGCGAAACCCTGGGCTGCCGAAGCGGAGCGCGAGAACGTTACCACTTGGCCACGGGGCTGGCCCCCAATCTTTTTTTTATAATCATGGAGTCATAGACTGTTCATTGGGTGTTCATCTTAGTCTTTAGAGTCGGGCAGACTTGGACTCAAATGCCAGCCCTGTTGCTTGCTAGTCCCACAAGCATGTATAAGGCACTTAACCTCATGAGCCTCAGTTTCCTCAGCTATAAAATGGGGTAATAAAGCCTACCTTAGAGGAGGCGTTAAATTAGATATTAGATATACGGTGGCAGGGACACAGTTGGTGCTCAGTCAATGTTAATTCCTCCGCCCTGCACCGAGGGGCTCTGCAGGCCTGAGCTGTTTCACTCTCCAGGCTGTGACCTCCTGAGGCCAGCTTTGTCTTCATCATTTCCTCTGTGGAACTGCACAGGTCCTGCAGATCAGTGTACGTTGAACACATGGAGGCACCTACTCCAAGGCTTTTATTCTGCAGATGAGGAAATGGTAGCCCAGAGACTACAAAGTGGCTCTCCAGGTCACACAGCACATGAATGGCAGAGTGTGGCTTAGAGCGTGGCTTTATTAGAGCCCAGTGCTTTTTTGTCCCCCTACACTCCGCTGCTCCGGCTTTATTTGTTGTTTACACACAGCATTCTGGGTCCTGCCCTCAGTTTTGTGTGCATCCATAGATCTCCGCAAGGCTCAGGGGGAGGAATGTTTAGGCTCCGAAGAAGCCTGTGCCAGGGCTAGTAAACAAAACTGAACTACTTCACAAGCATTGTAAAAAGTGTTTACACACAGGCTTACTACTGGCTTACAATGGTAAACTCCGAAATAAATTCTCACTGAGGGGGAGGACAGGCAGAGAGTCACACTGTTATATTCCTCAGCCCCACTTCTATATCATTCTGTTCTGTTCACAATGCTTCCTGACGCCATCCCTCTGCCTGGCCTTGTGCTGGGCTCTGGAGCCCCAAAGACCAGTGAGACCAGGTTGTGGGGGCAGAAGTGGACATAGGATAGGCAATGACCACATGATGTAACCTGAGCAGAGACAGACAGAAACACAGGAAGCTGGGGGAACCGAGAGGAGGAGACCCTACCCAACCTGGTAGAAGGTTGCAGAGAGGACTTCCTGGAGGAGGTGACATCTGAGATTTGTTCCCCAGCCCAGTGATCCCATAAGACATTAACCAGAAGCCTGCTCAGAACAAGCCTGGGGCAGAGGGCTCTTCCTCAGGTTTCTCCCCGTTGAGGGGAGAGCTCAATTGGTAACAGTCTCGCCTTTTTCTATATGAAAAGTTTTCTCTTGTCCTGGTGTCATGGCTTTTACCAAACCTGGAAAACCTGCGTTTGAGGGGAAACGAACTACCCCAAAAACACTTTAGTTCTGCTTCTTGGAGGTTTAGGGGATCCTGATTTGCCCACGGGGATCCTGATGTGGGCATTGACAAATAAAACTGGCAAGTAATAGGATATATTGGAGTATATGAGGAAGCCATCTTGTGTAAACCTAATTCGGCCTGACCTCGTCTTTCCAAAAGGGCCTGAGGCCGTTGAGCATGCATTGTATATCTGCTTTAGAGATTCCCTATGGCAAGAGCAAAAGGCCCTTGAGATAAAGGTGCAACTTCCCTCCCCCTCCCAACATTGGCATTTCTTTAAGGATTAAGCATCTTTCCTTAGGCTAGAAACTGATTGCTGCGCTCACCTGTGACCGCCCAGCTCGAGACAATAGACTTGCCTCCTGCTACGCCCGCCCTCGGAGAGAGGAGACCCACTACCTGCTGTGTCCATCAAGCGCTGTGCTGACAGAGCAATCTTGTGACTATTGTGGGAGGGACATTTCAATCATATGTGAAACGTCCTGTTTGGGGGTGTATAACCACTCTGTGCACCCGACTTCTTTGTTGCCCTTTCTTCCTTCGAGAAGAAGGGCCCCAGGCCATGGTCCTTAGATTTCAGCTCAGAATAAACTCACCCAAATTTTCATTTATAGATTGGTTATGGGTTATTTTCGTCCACAGCATTTTTGCCCTAATGCAATATATGTGATTCTGAAAACAAAACAAAAGGCTTTTACAAAATCATGTTGTGTAAAAATGATAGAGTTTAACAAAAAAATAAGTTTGGGGCAGACCACTGAGAATCTATGGGTCCTTGTAAGCAGAGCTCTAACAAAAACAGCACGGATGCCCATCACACAGCAGCAGGGCTAAATAAAGCGCCACCAGCGCGGGGCAGCCTGGGTTCTGAGCTTGTCCTTCCTCCAGGGATGGGACCCTTGCATCCGCCTCCAACAGAGGGAGACTGGATTCATCAAAGCCTGATCTAAGGGTTAGACTTCTTCAAAAACAAAATCTTTTTTTCTTAAATATGTGGGGAAGTAGCTTCGCAGCTTCTTCATCTGCAGTCTCCGATTCCCCAGAGAGCCCGACCGCGGGAGGGAGAGTGGTTCTCAAAACCGCTAACTCTGACCACCCGCGCCGAGGAGAGCACTTCTGCAGGATTTCCAGCATTCTCGTAAGGGCTTCAAAACATGGTCCAACTTCCTGTTTAGTTGTGCGAAAGCTCGCTCCTGAGGACTTCAAAACGAACATGCTGGAATATATTGCATATATGAATCCATGCGGCTTCAACATCATAAGGACGCTGTGCGCCCTCAACCAATCGTGTGCGAGCTCTTCCAAGGGAGAAACACATTTCTGCAGAGCAGCTTGCCTTGAATCCTCCTTGGGGAGGGAAGTCTAAGGTGGCTCCTTCTTCAGGAAGTTCCCAGAGCTCCTCTGGCCCCTCCTTTCTTCCTGCTCATCGGCAGAGCCCACTCGCCCTTTACGATGCACGCGACCCTTTACAATGTACGCTCTGCGTGCTCTTTTCTTCAACCATCACAACAGTTTTGTGGATTAAGACATGTAGGTGACAGATGCCACCCCCACTGCTCCGTCTCAGGGTGGAAGGGGAGCGAATTAACCACTGCTGAGGGACCCCCCCCACCACCACGAGGTCGCAAGCTTTCTGCCAGACACCTGCCATATGCCGCCTAATTTCATCCTCCCAGCAGCCTGGTGAGGCTGAGGAGGGTTTATTTCCACGACAGTTTGATGTTGTCTTCACTTTTCAGGGGAGGAACCTGAAGCTCAGCAATGTTAAGATCATCTAGCTGAGAAGTGACCAGGTAAGATGCGAACCAGGCCCTGTGTGAAGACACCTGTGGTCTTTCCCCACCGCCTCAGGGAGCCAAGCCAGCAGCTGGCAGCATAACGGATGAAGTTATCCCGCTACCTGCAGAAGAGCGCTTGAAAGCCAGAATGCCTCCTGGGCAGGAAGCTCACGTCTCAGCAGGACCGCGTCCATGATGATTCCCATTTAGTGAGCATTTATTACGTCAGGCACTGGGTCCAATGCCCCGCAGGGCATATTATCTTTTTAAACTTCTCCCAAGACTCAAGAAATAAGGATTTTTAAGCCCAATTTGCAAGTGAGGAAGCTAAGGCCAAGAGAAGTTCAGCTACTTGCCCCAGGGGCTTGTTAAGCAAAGGACAGGGATCTGATCCACATTCCACTGACTCTGTGTGAATCTAAGGGGTGTTGGAACCAGTGAAGCCTGACAGGGCTGAAATGACTTCCTGTTTGTCTCAGAGTGTCCGAGGAGGCGCCAAAGACAGAGGGCAAGACAGCCGAGTGCTAAGAAACTAAAACCCCCAACATGAGGATACACAGAAGGCTGGGACTTCAGTGGAAAATGAAGAAATGAACGTTTCATTGGAGAGTGGACCCTATTATCCATCTGTGTCCTTGCCTGGGCCCCTTCCCAAGCCCCATGTGGGAAGGGCAAAGGGGAGCCTTTTCCTTACTTAAGCCAGTTGAGGGGGGCTTGCAGGGAACCATCCAGAGAATATGGTCCGTGTGGCTTGATCTTCGGTGGGTGTAGGACTGGTCCCTGACCCACACCTGAAAATCTCTATGGCTGAGAAGCTCAGCTAGAGTGCCCACTGGAGCTTTGGGAATGGCCCAGATTCTGGCTGGGCACAGATGCCTGGGGGTCTCCCATGGCCAGATGTGGCTGCATGGAGAGGAGCTGGATTAAGAGAACCTTCTAGTAGGGGAGGTGGGCCCTCAGAGGGCGAACAGGAGCTGAGGTGAGGGAATAGGCAAAGCTTTCAGTCAGAGAAGGCAAAGCCAAGTCAAGATACTGTAGGTGGAAGATCTCCAGGGGTGGGAAAGGGTGTGCGCTCCCCATGGCCCCTCCCTCAAGACACATGTCACGATCACACGGCCATCTTGAAGAGGCCCCAGTGCTAAGTTATATCTGCACCAGTCAAGTCAGGTGCTGGCTGCCCCTTATCTCTCCTCCTGTTAGCCTAAACCTAAACCTAATGGGGTTTAGAGTGTGTGGGGGGACAACAGCAGCTAAAGGATGGGGTGGAGGGCCCCAGCCCACCAAGGGGACCCACTTAGAGATTACTAAGCTAGATGCCACACCCCTGTGGACACTGAACTCAGTCACTCCCTTCTGAGGCAAAGGCGACAATTATTCAAAATAATGAATTTTCTGGTAGTGATGAAATACTCCACATCTGGAATGGATCACTTTTTTTTTTTAACATTAGTAAGGTTCTGTCTAATGTCCCTTTAAATATCGTCATTCCTTTGCCTTGGAATAAGGAGTGGGATGTTCCTGTTGCTTTAAATTAACATCTGGTTACACTGTGGCAGCTCAGGTCCATCCCTTACCTTCTGTGAGCACAGATGTTCCTGAAGGAGAAGCCCTGCTCTGGCAGGAATCTCCACGTGCCGTTGACGAGAGGGGGCTGTGGCGTGGTGGAACCCAGCGCTGAGCATCAGCTTTGCACCAGGAACTTTCTCGTGCTCTTGGGGAGATGGTTGAGGAGCGCAGTGTGTATAAAGACATGGGGGGAAATGCCTGTCTCCTTGGGCAGGGCTCACAGGTCACTGTGTCCTGCACATTCCCCAGGGGCACTGTGCCAAGCTAACCAAGCCCAAGGGAGACCCCAAAATAAACATCATTTACTTTGGGATGAGTGGAGGCATATCGCTCTTACAAAAAGACAGATACTATTTTTTCCTTTTTCATATATGTATTCATTTATTAAAGACGCTTATTGGCATCTCCTATGAGCCAGCCACTGTGCTCCATTCTGTGTATAACTCGCAGATTTAATATGAGCCTTTTGGGAAAACAAGAAACAGCACGTCAGTAACGTACATGTCAATTTCCAGATACACCCTGATTTCAAAACACAATACAAGGAGAACAGTGCATGACTTGGAGGTGAGGGAGCTGTGGCAGCTCTCTTGGGTGGGACTGCTCTGGGCCACCCTGGCTCTCCCCAGGCCTCTCCCCAGAGCTGGCCCCTGCACGTGGTTCCCTCTCCTTGGCCAGGATCCATTCCAAAGCTGCCTGGAACTCTGGGAACCAAATGCTCAGGACCCTGCTAAGGCCCTATCAGGCCATCTGAGCAAGCCCTGGATGACAGAACAGGGTGGGGTCCACGTTTCCAGAGGGCTCCAATGAACAGTTCATTTTCTGAGAGCAATCTGTCATCTCTCTCCCACTGTCACATCATGTTAGGATAGCTGGATGCCAACAAGATTTGCGAGGACTAAGAGATTCAAGATGGATGATGACAGAATATGGTGAATTCCTTTTAATTTTTTTCATTTTATTACATAAGTCGTTTATGTTCCTTTTGGAAAAGTTGAAAAATACAGAGAAGGCAAAAGAAAAATAGCTGTCAACCCTACTACCCAGAGATAAGCACTTTTATCATTTTGGTCAGTGGTGTGAAAAACTGATCTACCCTCCGGTCGCCTGCCCGCTACCCTCTCAACATCCACACACCCACATGCACACGCACACGCACGCACACGCATACGCACCTCACACACATACACCCCCCAAAACACATATGCATCTACATCACATACACATACCACACACACCATGAGAAAAACTAAAGAATTTAGTAAAATCCTTACGAGGATGGTCAATCTGAGTCCTTCCTTTATTTGAGGGAGAGAACCAAGGGCAGAAGTTGCCAAGCCTCGGGCGGGCCCGGTGGCACAGCAGTTAAGTGTGCATGTTCCACTTCAGCGGCCTGGGCTTCGCGGGTTCGGATCCCGGTGCAGACATGGCACTGCTTGGCAAGCCATGCTGTGGTAGGCGTCCCGCATATAAAGTAGAGGAAGATGGGCACGGATGTTAGCTCAGGGCCAGTCTTCCTCAGCAAAAAGAGGAGGATTGGCAGCAGATGTTAGCTCAGGGTTAATCTTCCTCAAAAAAAAAAAAAAGAAAGAAAAAAAGAAGTTTCCAAGCCTCAGTGTGTCTAAAAACCAACTGGGAACCCTGTTAAAAGCACAGATTTCTGGCCTCACCAGCAAGGATCCTGATTCAGCAGGCCTGGGGTTGGGAGGGGGTGGAGGAGGATGGATCCAGAGAGCGAGACCTCCCTCCCCTTGGTGGGGACTGGATTTCCATGGGGCTGGAATAGAGGAGGATAGAGAGGCCTGAGAGAAAGAGGCTTTTGGAGGAAGAGAGGTGTGAATCTCAGAGCAGGGGAGGGGAAGTTAGAAACTGGGCTGTGCCCTGGGGGACCCTGTCCCTTGATGAAAGATCCATAGGGTTTCTCCTCCAGGGCTTCTGGGGAGAAGGGTGGTGTAGCTTCAACCGTAACAGTTGCTTTTTTTCCTTTTTTATAATGTAAGTGCCCGACTTAAGTTTTGATTGCCCGAGGCATCCCTTTCAAATGGTATCCACTTCAAGGAGGGCTATCTCAGATACACACACTGCCAGCCACACCCCAGATAAAGAGCCATGCCGCCTCCCCCAACTGAAGCCCCTTTGTTGTAGAGATCCCGGTTGCTTTCAATAACTGACCTTTTGGGCTGTTGAGGTTTTTTCTTTTTTCTCTTCCCGCCCTTTAAATCCCCGCTCTTATGTTTTAAATTCACCAATGAAGAGTGAGCCTACAAAACCCCAGGCCCCCACCTCCGACTCCAGTAAAAGCAGAACCCCAAGCCCGTGTTTCCACTCTCTCTCTCTCTTTCCACCTGTGACCTTGCTGTGTGGCCCCAGGTGTGTTGTGTAATTTCCAGGTCTTGTAAGTAATAAACTTTCATTTTTTCAAAGTTTCCTGATGGTTGTTGCTGAAGGGCATCTTGCAATAGTAATAAGAACCACAAGGGCTGGTGCAGCCACAATACTGGTTATTGACAGGCTGAGACCGGCACGAAGCAGGTAGTCACCATCCCATTGAGGGGACCTCGGCCCAGGGGCCTAGGAAGAGACCTGCAGCCCTACGGACGGTGGCCACAAACAGCCAGGAGTGCTCCTGGGGACAACTTTAGAGAGGCAAGAAGATTGAAGTTCCTCTGACCCCTACCTGTTAGAAAAGTTTCACTTTTGAAAGGAGAAAAAAAGACACCATGGGGACCAGGCCACCTGTAGCTCACTTGGTTCCTTAGTGCAAATTAGAAAAAGGCATCCTTCCTCGAGACACTTTCCTTCCATCTGTCATAAGCATCATGACATTTTGAGAAAGCAAACCCTTGACTACTATCCACTGGAAAACTGTCACGACAAACACAGCTCTTACTGGTGAAGGGGACGTCCTCAGAAGGAGCACCCTGACGTTCTGCATGACTGCGTGTGACAGACCTGCATACAGGTTTCTATGAATTTACAGCTGAGGAAGCTGAGCTCAGAGGCTGACTACCTTGACCAGGGTCACACAGCCTGTTAGCAGTGGACTCAAACCCAGAATCCACCTGACCCCAGAGCTCATGCTCTGCATCATGAGGCTATTCTGTTTTTATTGGAAATGTTTGTCACTCCCTCATCTCCCTGAAAAATCCTTAACCGTTATCCTTAAAATGTCAGATTTTAAATTTTAAATGTCCCTTCCACTTGTGATGCCTTCTTTGACCTCATCAAGTCCAGTCAGCCCTTCTGTCCGAGCTCCTGTGTTCCCCACTCCTGGACTTTTTCCCCAGCCTTCTATTGAAGCTTTATCATACTGAACGAATTTGGTAAGTTTACAGTCTGTCTCTACCCTCAGACTGTGAGCAAATTCTTCAAGGGCTGCCAGGGAGACTGAGGAACGCCAGCTCTGTGCCCCCAGAGCCTGGCACTGAGCCTGGCACAGAGTAGTGGCTTGGTAACGCTGGATGAAAAGAACTGAAATGAATTCTCACGTGAGAGGATTGGACCCAAGTCTCTCCCAGGCCCCCTCCAGCTCTGACCTTCGTGAGGGCATGAACTCAGTGTTTGATTCTAAACCTCTGCCAATGCTGGGGGCAGAAATCACAGGGATGCACAACAGAGGGAGCAGAATGAGGGGTAAATACCAGGGAATGGCAACCATGTCTGCTCAGAAGGTGTCAGAGTGTTTAGATGGGAATTGGCCTAGAAATCGTGGATCTTCTTGGAGGGCTCACGTGAGCCCATGAAACACCATTGAATGCCTGAGGGCTCCCCGGGCAGAGCAGCTGGAGAAGCCGTCAAGGTCATTACCAACTTTGAAATTCCCCAGACGCTCCTACGTTAATAGATTTTCAGGAAAGGAAGTAAAAAACAACGAGCTGTCATTCTAGAATCAGCGAACATTAATAATGCTCTTGCTAGGAAAAGGTCAGGGGCTTTCCACCGATTTCAGTCAAGTGTCTAAGGACATCCTTTGTGCAGAACTTCTGGAAGGAAGAGTGAGAATCTAATGAGCTCAGGGGACTGACAAGATGCAGCTGGTGAGGCCCCTGTTCCAGCCCCTTCTCTTCACTTAGCCGAATGTAACTGAGCCGCCACTGTGGCCTGGGTCCTGCTGTGAGAGAAGAGCAGGACCTCTGGCTCCAGAGCCCAGCAGGATCTCAAGGGGCCGGTGGTGTCTCTTGCCCGTGGGATCTTGCTAGGACTGAGCTCTGCGAATCTGGGGCAGCTGAGAAACTGTGACGAGCATTTGGTGTTGGATTTAATTTCTTTATAATTCTGTTTAATTCACCTGTCATCTGAAAAAAAAGAATTCCCAATGTATTCAAAAGATTCACAACATTGATCTTGCCCTTTCATTAGTTCATCCAATGTGTTTTTATTGAACATTACCATGTGCCCCTGGGCCAGCTCCACAGCTCTGCCCTTTGTCCTTTTCCTCTGCCAGATTCTTGGCCCTGGTATTTTGGCCTCATCCTACTTGGAGTGTGCTCCCAGCTCCTCCTAAGCCAGAGACCCTGATGCAATTTGTTGGTGGCCTCTCTCCCACCTGGGCCAGGACCCAAGAATCAAGAGGGATTGTGCCATTCAGAGCGCACAGAAGCGTACACTCAGCCCAAGGGGCTGCTTCCCGGTGGGACACAACACCCGGGGGGCCGAGGACACACACACACACACACACACACAGGGGCAGAAGTACCTTCAGACCCTTCGGCATTGCTCCAAGGGACTGTCCATCCAGGCTCCACATCTTCATGGCAGAGGACACAGATAAGTAACATTTGTTGTTCCTTACAAAAGAATGAGGAAAATACACAAAGAAGATAGTAAAAATGCCCTGTGATTCATCATCAGGAGATAATCACTTTCAACATTTTGATGTTTATTATTTCACTTTTTTAAACAAAATTCATATATAGACACATACATCTATTTTTACGAAAAAGGATTATTGTGCAATACATTTTTACTATCCCCTTTCAAAGCATAAATTATTGTGACTATTTCCTCATACCTCGTATTTCATAATATTGCCTAGTATGGATGTAACAGTTTACTTCACTTACTGTGTCTATTGACGTCTAAGTTGTTTACAATGTTTTTTCTATTATGCGAAAGGTGAATTTTTAAAAAGATGATGGGCATTTCCTGCTAACTCACTGCATATCCTTCTCCCCTGGTTTTTCCTTCTGTGTTTCCACCCCCAACTTATCAGCCAAGCCAGAACTCTGGAGACAACCCTGACCCCTCCCTGTGCAGTCAGTCACCAAGTGGCCTTCTCCTCCCGGGGTCTCAGCACCAGCTCAGCCTCACCCATCCTCTCTGGGCCGTCACAAAGGCCTCCTCCTGCAGACCCCGTCAGTTTCTCCTCCTCTCCATCCTGAGTCATCTTGGAACCAGGATGATACTCAGGTTACTCACCTACCATCCTGGAGGATAGAGAAGGAAGCCAAAACCTGCTTGTCTTGGCAGAGCAGGAAAACCGTATCTGATGGGGATCACCGTGCCAGTGTTTTAAGGAGGCAGGTGTCTGGGAAAGAGGAGAAATCGGTGACAGTCTCAGAACGAGAAAGGACTTGTGAATCGCTTGGGTGCCTGTTGGGAGTCCTGGGGGTCAGGGCGCTGGCTGGACTGGCTCTGCCACCGCGAGCTCAGCCCCTGGTCATTGGCTGCAGCCCTTCCCGGCCCTTCCTCTGCCAACCTGCTCTGTCACAGGTCCTCACTCTGGCAGGAGGAGTGGGGTGAGGCCCTTCCTTAAGAAGCTCAGAATGGGATGCTAAAAGCTGGATTCTGGGAAAACGAAGGCCCTGGGGGCAGGAAGGGCTGTGCGTGTCGGAGGTTGCCTGCAACAGCATACAGATCCCCACCTGTGAGTTTTGTAATCCTGTGACTTTGGCTCAAGACACTTCTGTAGTCCTGAGATGTGACACTGCCCGTTGGATGGAGAGGAAAAATGACTTTATGTTTTCCTTCCAGTCAGGGTCAACTCTGAATCTCAGACCTCAGGAAGACCTGAAAAGCCTTTTATTCCAGCCTCTCTGCTCTCGACTTGCTGTTGTCTCTCCAGAGCCTCACGAACAGAGCCAGCTCCTTCCCATGCCTTCCTTCCAGGAGGTCTTCCCATCTTCGTAGGGATCTTTAGACAGCTCTTCTTGGACCACAAGGGGGAGGCCCCTTCTCACTTTCATGCCCTTGCTGTGTGAGTCGGCTACGGCCTTCCCCATCTTGTCCACCAGGGCGAACTCTCATTCCTTCTTCGAATCCCAGCCCAAGGCTACTTCCTCCTTCCTTGTGGCTCGCAGACTGAGCTGACTCCATCTCTCTGGATTCTCCCACAGTGCCCTGAGCTGCTCTGGATTATTTGCAATGTTGGTTTACTCGTCTGTATTCTGACCACCTTCTCCATCCCCCTCCCGCCACCATGGACACTCCTGAGGGTAGCGCCCTGGCTGACTCATCTCTCTTTCCCCAGTGCCTGGCCCCGGGCTTGGCAAAGAGAGGAGGCCTGAATGAATAAGTGAGTGAGTGATTGAGTGAGTGAAGGAGAAGGGAAGAAAGGAGGGTCTCAGATGGCTTTAAACAGCAGCAGCACCTCTGTTAGCCCAGGTCCCTGATTTTTCTAAACCCTGCCTCCCCCCCCCCCGCCCTCCCCCGCCCCCCCCCCCCCCACCCCTGATCCTATTGGATCCTCACAGCGGCACTGACCTGGTTGAGGGCAGGGACCGGCTTCCTGGTTGGCAAGAGGAAGCTAGGTCCTAAGAGGAGAAGTGACTTGCTCAAGGTCACCTCAGAACCTCTTGAGGGAGACCAGGAACCGTTTCCTTCCTTCCTCACATTCTCTTCCTCAGCTCCTCCTGCCTGACTCATCCCTCAGGGTTGCAAGAGCAGAGCTGGGATTCTTGGTGGAACCTGAGGGATTTCAGGGGCCTGGAAGTGGTTCCTGGGCTGCAAGGTATGTGGCTGGAGTGCATGTGTGTGTGTGTATCTTGTGGGGGATGGTGATTATGGCTCCGAGAGGACCCCAGAGCAGGTTTGGCACTGAGATATCTCCTTTGTCTCCTTGCCACTTCCTACTCCTGAAAGGGGGCTCCCAGGTGGACCCCCAGTGTCCAGGCAGCTCCAGCCATATCAGCAGAATCAACAGAGTGCTATACCATGGCAGACACTCAGTAATCATCTATTGAAATTGCTGTGTAACCTTAGGCAAGTCACTCAATTTCTCTGGGCCTGAGGATCTGGATCTAGAAAATTAGATGCTTGGGGCTGGGTCGGTGGTGCAGTGGTTAAGTTCGCACGTTCCACTTTGGTGGCCCGGGGTCCACCGGTTCGGATCCTGGGTGCGGACATGGCACTGCTCATCAAACCATGCTGTGGCAGGTGTCCCACGTATAAAGAGGAAATGAGCACGGATGTTAGCTCAGGGCCAGTCTTCCTCAGCAAAAAGAGGAGGATTGGCGGCAGATGTTAGTTCAGGGCTAATCATCCTCAAAAAAAAAAAAAGAAAGAAAGAAAGAAAGAAAATTAGATGCTTGTAATCCTATCCCTGGGAACTAGAGACAGGGACAGTATATTTGGCATCAGTGGGAGTGCTGGGCAATTTACTGAGCACTAGAGCAGCTCTAGAATGGAAGGGGCTGCCTTAGTGGGTAGTGAGTTCCCTGTCATTGGAGATATGCAAGTAGGGACCAGGTGGCCAATTTTGGGCATGATGCAGAGGATGGTAGGATAGGACTGAATGATATGTGAGGTCCAACTCAGAAAGCTATGATTGTAAGTACCTTTGAAGTCCTGTTTGTGCCCAGCATGGTCCTTTGCCCATGTTAGCAGGGGAGTGATAGGGAAAGCTCCGGGTTGGAGCCAGGAGACCTGAGCACTAGCCTTCACTCAAATATGTAATTGTGGCGAGACTTTGGATGGGTGGCTCCCCCTCCCTGGGCTGCCATTTCCTGATCTTTAAAATTGAATAATAATCTCTCATTCATACAATGTCATAAACCAAGGTGACCTGAAAAAAAAATAAAATAGGGGCTGGCCCCGTGGCCGAGTGGTTAAGTTCGTGTGCTCTGCTGCAGGCAGCCCAGTGTTTCTTTGGTTCGAATCCTGGGCGCAGACATGGCACTGCTCATCAAACCACGCTGAGGCGGCGTCCCACATGCCACAACTAGAAGGACCCACAACGAAGAATATACAACTATGTACTGGGGGGCTTTGGGGAGAAAAAGGAAAAAATAAAATCTTAAAAAAATAAAATAAATAAAATAGAATAATAACCTCTGTCCTGCTGATCTTTCTAAGAACACAGTTATTAAAAAAACAATTTGTAAGCTAGGAAATTCCCAACAAATATCAAAGATTAGCATCTAAAACAAATTTTTCATGTGTTTTTTCAAAAGTAATACATATTTATCATAGCAAATATGGAAAATACAGAGATCAAAGGAGAAAATTTAGAATTACCCACAATTCCACCACGCAGAGATAGCCATTGTTAATATTTTGGCATATCTTCCTTTAGTCACTTTTCTGTGCATATATACATTTATATAATTTTAACCCAACTACTGTGTCAAAGAATATATGCTATTTGTACCCTGCTTTTCTTTCTACTTAAGATATATATATATATAGATATATAGATATAGATATAGATATAGATATGTGAACATTTTCTCATATCCTTAATATTCTTCTACAGGTTTAAACAAAAACCCCTTTTTCTTGAAGTATAATATTGATACAGAAAAGTGCATGGGCCATTATGTGTACAGCTCATTGAATTTTCTCAAATCAAACTCATCTGTGTAACCAGCACCCAGATCAACAGTACAGAATATTAGCAGCCTCCCCAGAGGGTCCCCTCAGGCTTCCTCCCAGCCGCTACCTCCCCCACCACCCCAGGAGTTGCAGCTTCATTCAAAATTTTTTATTTTGAAATAATTATAGATTCACAGGAAGTTGCAAAAGAGATGTAAGGAGGGTCCAGTGCACCCTTCACCCAGTTTCCTCCAGTGGCAACATTTTCCATAATGATAGCACAATGTCAAAACTGAGAACTGGACATTGCTATCATATACCGAGAACTCAAATTGCACCAGTTTTCCACGTACTCTGTGTGCACGCGCACATGTGTATAGCTCTATGCATTGTTATCACTGTATGGATTCATGTGACCACCACCACGATAAAAATACATAACTGTTCTAGTACCACAAGGCTTCCTCCTTCATAACCACATCCACTCTCTTCTCCCCACCCCTAATTCTGGGAAACCACTAATCTGTTCTCCATCTCTATAATTTTGTTATTTCAAGACTATTATATAAATAGAGAATAGCATAGTATGTAAACTTTTGGGATTGCCTTTTATAACTCAGCATAATTCCCTTGAAATCCATCCAAGTTATTACATGTATCAATAATTTGCTTCCTTTTATTGCTATGTAGTATTCCATGGTATGGATACACCACAATTTGCTTAACCATTCACCTGTTGAAGAACATTTAAGTTGTTTCCACTTTTTGATTATTGCGAATTACTATCATGAATATTTGTGTACAGGTTTTGTGTGAACATAAGTTTTCATTTCTCCGGGATAAACACCCAAGAGTGTGATTGCTGGGTCATATGGTGAGTGCATTGCTTAGTTTTATAACAAACTGTCAAACTGTTTTCCAGAATAGCTGTTCTCTTTTGCGTTTCCGCCAGCAATTCTTGAGTGATCCTGTTTCTCCACATCCTCGCCAGTATTTGGTGTCATCACTATTTTTTATTTTAGCCATTCTGATAGGTGTGGGGTGATATCTCACTGTTGTTTTAACATGCGTTGTATTGATGGACAATGATGTTGAACATCTTTTCACGTGCTTATTTGCCATCTGTGTATCTTCTTCAGTGAAATGTCTGTTCATGTGTTTCTGCCCATTTTCCATTGAGGTGTTTGTTCTTTTTACTATTGAGACTTAAGAGTTCTTTATATATTCTAGACAGAGTCCTTTGTCAAGTATGTGGTTCCCAACTATTTTATCCCAGTATGTATCTTGTCTTTTCACCCTCTTCACGGAGTCTTTCACTGAGCAAAAATTAAAATTCTGATGAGGTCTAATTTATCAATATTTTCTTTTATGGATTGTGTTTTTGATATCAATTCTAAAGATCTGTTTGCCTAGCCTTTGATCTTGAAGATTTCATCTTGCTGGTTTTTTTTTTCCTGAAAGTTGTATAATTTTATTTTACATTTAGGTCTGTGACCCATTTTAAGTTAATTTTGTATAAAGTGTGGAGTTTAGATTAAGGGTTTTTTGTTTGTTTGTTTTGCTTTTGCTTATGTGCAGCTTAATTTTTAACGCTTGGCCAACATTCTATCCTTAGACATGTCATAAGTTATTCCAACAGCCACCCTATTGATGAATCTTGAGATTGTTTTCGATATTTTGCTATTATCCATAAGCAATGGATACCCTCGTAGGTAAACCTTTTACTTCTCTGTGACTGTTTCCTAAGAAGAGCATTTAGAGGTGGAATCACCGTGGTAATTTTTAGGGCATTGGGCTTGTATTGCCAAACCGCTCTTCAGCGAAGTTTGTGCCAACATTCTCTCTCCAGCTGGGCATGAGACAGTCTTCTTTCTAGTCTTTTCCTCCAAGGAGGGACCAACTCCTAGGAATAAAACAAGAACACTGCAAGTGGTATCTCCACTCTGTTTTCATTTGTATTTCTTTGTTTGCTAAGGGTAATTTGGGGAGCAGATCCAGGGGGATTCTGTGTGTGCACATCCTTTCCTCTTTCCCCGTGTCTTCCCACTCACTGGTTCTCACCAGGCCAGGGGATGGGGCGACCAGAGTTTACTCTCCTCTCTGTCACTGGATGTACGGCCCTGGACTAACCATACACCTCCTCTCTGACCCTCAGTTTCCTCTTCTGTAAAGGGAGCTAAGAATGCCATCCTAGCTCCTCCTAAGATTTTTGTTAAGATCAAAACAACACAGACATCCAATTGCTTTGAAACATTACATGCTGTTCAGATGGTAGATAAGCACTACAAATTTTACTTACTTTTAGTTCCTTTTCCTCCATAATGTCTGGCTACACTTTGCATTAGCATAATTTGTTTGATCAGCGCCCCTGGCTGAGCGTCAATGAAGCGATGACCCAATCCCCACTGGAGTCCAGATTAGACCTAATGGCTTAGGGGGCAGCAGGCAGAGAGTCACAGGATTTAAGTACCAGCGTGCACCAGTACTGTTCAGTGAAAACCCACGTGGGGCCCTGTCCTGGGATCTGCACCCTGACCCTCAGCCTTGGGGAGCAGAGGCAGGAGCTGACACTGCCTGAGCCCCTCAATGTGCCGGGCCACGTGAAAGGGTCTTGGAGCGTGTAAACAGTGTTCACGTCCCCACTTTCCAGCGAGGAAGCTGGAGCTCAGCGGGTAAAAGGCCTTGGCTGGGGCGACGCATCTAGAAAGTGGCAAGAGCGATGGGATGTGTCGTGCCCTCAACTTTTCCTGCCCACCTGACTTAAGAGGCAAAATATTTGCCCTGCTGACCTACCTTCCTGCCTGGAGGTGTTCCCACATCACAAAATTATTTTTAGTTAACTCTCTGCGGCCCCTGTTCAAAAGCCACTTGGGCTTGAGCAGGGACTACACAGCGCCCTCCTCTGCCAGGCGCAGCAGCCCACAACCTGCTCTCAGCTTTCCCTTGTGCTGAGCAGGGCCCTGAGGGTAAGGGAGGAGGCCGGGACAGGAAGGCTAGAGGACCCAGGTTCAAAGCCAGGCCCACTCGGCTGGGTGGCCTTGAGCAGGTTCCCCGAGAGGGGAAGAATGAAGACTTGGGCTCATATGGCTTTTCTGTAGGGAGCTTCCCAACCCCAGAGTGACGGCCCCTGGCCAGGAGAACAACCAAGTGTGGGGACCGGAAGCTGCTCCTGCCCGATGCTGCTCAGAGGTCGGCGGATAGGGTTGGAGCCTGGGGCAAAGCAGTCGGACCACTGGCCTGCAGGACCTCGAGTCCCTTCCAGGGTCCCCACCGAACCCCAGCGTCGGCCTCTGTGAGGGAAGAGCCAAGGAGGCTAACACTCTAGGGTTCTCCGTCTCTGATTCTGTTAGGTTAGCATTCTGCCTTCCGTTCTATGCACTGAGCAGCTTATTTAAGGGCTACCGAATCAGAAAGACTTGCTTTTAAAATCTGGAATTTGTCACTTACCTGCTGTGCAACCTTGGGCAAATTATTTGACCTCTCTGAGCCTCAGTTTTCTCATCTATCAAACATTTTTTGTTTTTGTATAGTGAGCATGAAATAAGTCAATATATAATCACCGACTATTTGTTGAATTAAAAAACAAAAAAACACCTGAGGGGCCGGCCCTTGGCATGGTGGTTAGGTTTGGCGGCTAGGTTCCCGGGTTGGGATCCCTGGCACAGACCTACAATGCTTGTCAGCCATACTGTGTCAGCGACAGTCATATAAAGTGGAGGAAGACTAGCACAGATGTTAGCTCAGGGCTAATCTTCCCCAGCAAAAAAAACCCCCAAAAACCAAAAAAAACACCTGAATAAATGTTAGTTTTAAAATTTTGTAAAACACAAAAATTGGGAGTTATTTCATCAGAGGGGAAGATGTGAAGGCAACGACGGCCCTGGTGACCGCCGAGAGCCGCTGTTCATCAGACTTGTGCTTCTCTGGGTGCGCCTTCTGCTCTCCGGCGGGCAGCCCCGAAGCCCCGGCCTGGGGCAGCAGGCCACTCCGGGAACAGGACGGAGAAACGGGGCAAATCCGGGGAGCCGGGCCCCCGGCAGCGCCCTCTGGTGGGGACAGGGACCCGCATTCTGCTCCGGGCTCTGCCTGCAGCTCGGGTCTTGCAAGGTCCCCCATATTGCCCCTCTGTCGGATGGGAACTCGAATTCCAGCCCGGCCTGCGTAGCCACTTGCCACCGTGGGCCGCAGCGGACCGGGCGCCGCGGGGCCGGGGTGCGTTTGGTCCTCCTCTGCGCGGCCCGCGGCCGGGACGGCGATGCCCCTCGGACCAACACTGGGCTGCAGGGTGCGTGTGGGGCGGAACCTGGGCACCCACCGAGGCCCGCGGGCGCGCCCCCTGGGCTGCCCGGATCCCTTGAGTCACTCCCTCAGCATCCTGTTGCCTTTGTCCCAGACTTTTATTATTCTTGTCATCCCCCATCTCCCAGAGGATGGCTTCCCACCAAACGATGTCGCTCTCTGCCAGGGCTGACCAAGTTCTTCGCGCGGGTCTACCAGCCAAGTAATCGTATTCGCCCTTTTCCTTTTTTTTGAACCTGAATCACTCCGCGGAGGAGTGGGAAGGAGACGGCGTTTGGAACGGAACTGCTGAGTGCAAGTCCCGGGTTCCGCCCCGGGCCCTCTGGGCGTCACTGTCCCGGTCTGTGAAACGAGTTAGTGGTAAGCCCTGCCCAGCCTTCCGCACGAGAAGGCTATGAAGAGCACACGAGGTCTGGATGCGACGTGTAAGATCTGTGTGAAGTGTTGCCCAAACCTGCTTATGCCGTAGAATCAGCCTGCTTTGCTTGTTTTTAAAACCTGGAAACTACCACCATCGCCATTCATGGGCACATGTGCACGCACGCACACGCGATAGCGAAAGATGAAAACTTGTGCAACATCGAAGTAAAATTCCGGCACATCTGAAAAAATGAGATTTCGGGGTCTTTTTGGTGCTTGTGTTTTGTGCCCTGCCGCCAGCAGCATGCCGCTGGGCCAGCCTTGTTCACAGGGTGCACAAGTTAGAAGGAGCCGCGTGGTCTCCTGTGTGGACTCGTCCTACGGCTGGGGAAGAGGCTCGGAGAGGTGGTCTCGCCCCTCCTGCTCTGTAGCCACTGGGGCTGCTGTTGGGGTGGAGGAGGTGGGGCACAGGCTTAGTCACCGGGAGGAAGTCAGAGCAGACGTGGGTCCCTGCCAGGGAGCTGGAGAGGAGGTGGAACCTCACAGGGGACAACTGCCCCATCCCAGGTTCAGGCCTGTCAGTCACACACCTGCCCTCTGAGGGAGAGAAGAGGGGGCATGGAAGGGAGGTTCCTGTTGCAGAGGAACTGGAAGTCTCGAGAACTGGTTTCTGCCATAATCTGGCTCTGCAGCCTTGGGAAAGTCATTTAACCTCTCTGAGCCTCCATTTAACCATCAAATAACATGGACGTAACAGACCCATTTTTTCATTTATCAGGTGTGTACTGACAACCAACTATGTGCCAGGCACCAGCCTGGGTGCTAGGGACCCTTTGGGGAGCAAGGTAGGAACAGTTCCTGCCCTCAGTGTAAAGTGGAAGCTGGGAAACTAAACAGAAACTAATTGATGAGTGTCACTCTGGAGGGAAGATGAGGTACCAGGTTAGCACAGCAGAGGAGCATGTAATCTTGCCTGAGGTAGGATGGGGGGAGGTGGTCAAGGGAGGCTTCCTGGAGGAGGTGGCGTAGTTCCTGAGACAGGAAGGGTAAGTCGGAGGTAATCAGGCTGCTGGGTGTGAGGACAGGGAAGCATTCGTTGCCCCTCCCCTTCTCCTTCGAGGGTCACTTTCCTTGAGAACATGTTAGCAAAGGGAAGTTCTGTGTAGTCGCTCCTGAGGGGTCTGCTCAGAACCCAAGACAAAGTCCCTCCAAGCACCCATCCTGGTCCCCACACCCCCATGTGTCTGCAGACCACATAGGATTTTACTGGCGGGTCGGGCCAGTCAAGGGAACGGCAGTGTTTGTGTCTGCGTGTGGGAGGGTATTTTTAAAGCTTGTGCTAAGTATGACTTTGCCCACAGTCTGCGGAAAGCACCAAAAAGCTACACCCTTCCCAGGGTCTGCTGGGAGGGCTGCTGGGTTCCTGCCCGGCTCCCCTCTTGCCTCCTCTCCTCTGAGCAGCTCTCACCTGCCCCCACCCATGACTGGCCTCGACCAGCCTCAATTCCCCTCATGTAAGCCCCTCCGTCTGGAGGCAAGCCCCTGAGGGAAGGAGAAGGCATCTTGGCAGGACAGTGGCTTTAGGTCTTTATTCTGCCAGTTCCCAGCTGTGGCTGTGGGGAGAGACAAGGGGAAGCGAGAGTGGGTGGGTCTGGGGACCACTAGTCATTTGTCTGGGCTGGGGACGGGGGCTGGAGGAGAGTGTGAGGCTGCGGGGAGACAGGCCAAGCCTGCGGGGTGGCTGGGAGACAAAAATATAACAAGAGATGACCTCATGTGCAGGGCGGCCCCTCATAAACTTTAAAAACACTGGGTACATGTGTTTTCTCTCAGTTGGGCCTCTCTGCCCAGTCCCTTCAGACTGGCCATGCTCGAGGAGGCCGTGGTGGTCTGCTTTCTCATTTGGCATCTTTGCATCTTCAGCTGCTCATGTCCCACGGCCAGGTTAGCAGTTCTTTTCCCAGGGAAGCCAGAGGGGTGGAGGAGGGGCAACAGGGCTGGGGGGACGTGGAGCCTGTGACACGGTTGTAGCTGTTGTCATGTAAGCAACCCCTCCAAGCATAATGGCTTAGCACAACTGTCATTTCATTTGCTCATGATCCTGCAACCAGGGCTGGGATCAGCTGGTTGCTTCTTCTGCTGGTTTTGCTCTGGTCACTCTTGTGTGCCAGAGGTGGCCGGGTCTGAGATGGGCTGGGATACTGGACCTTTGAGCTGTTCTCTCTCCAGATAGCCTTAGGGCTTCTCCGCGTGGTCTCACCGGACTCCGTAAAAGGAAGCTCCTGACTCCCAAGATTGCAAAGTGAAAGCCACCAGGCCGTCCTAGGACTCGGTCTGGAACTGGCCCAGAGCCACGTCTGTTGTATTCTGTGGCTAAAACAAATCCCGGGCCCTGCCCGGATCCAAGAGGAAGGTTCTACAGAGGGTGATAATACTAAGAGGTGTGGGTCATGGGGCCTCAGTATGACGGGGCATCACATTGGTTGGTAGAGATGGCAGCACGTGTAAAGACCTCATCTGTGAGCCACCTTCTCTGTCAGTCTCCCGTCCTGCCTCTAGCGTCACAGCCCTAGCAACTGCCATGTGCCGCCTTGAAATCATGCTTAGGGTGGATCGCATTTGGGAAGTGGTCGGGTACCCCTCACTCCTCATTACTTAGTGAATGCCCTGGCCTCCATCCCCCAATCGCACTCTTGCTGTCCTGGGCCCCTGCCTATCTAGCAAGGACACCAGACAACAATCATGGCTTAAGCCAGCGAGCAATGGTGGAATCTCAGACAGTGAGGCTGTCAGGAGAGCGAGGAGAGTGGAAGATTCTCCCTGCTCTCAAATCACAGCAGGTGGGCCATTCCCTCCGTGACTTCCGGGCCTGGGGAGGAGGGTCATGGCGATGTCTCCTCAGCCCTGTGTCCGTACGAGTGCTGGGTCAGAAGGAAGCTCGTGGTGAGGCGGTCTTGATGTACTGGTGCGGCGGGTAGAGCCTCTTCTCAAATTCCTAAACATAACAGCTTCTATGAGGGCACCTGCTGAGAGCCGATGGCCACGGAAGAACCCTGCCGGAGAATATTTTGAGTCATAGCATGCTTCTAAGTTTGACAAAATAAAGAATTTTCCAAAAACATAGTACAGTTGTCCCACGGTGTCTGTGGGGGATTTGTTCCAGGACCACCCCCCTCCCCACGACAGATAGCAAAACCACAGATGCTCAACTCCCTTGTGTAAAACGGTGGAGTATTTGCATATGACCTACACACATCCTCCCGTATACTTTGTCATCTCTAGATTACTTATAATACCTAATACAATGTAAATGCTATGTAAAGAGTTATTATACTGTATTGTTCAGGGAATAATGACAAGAAGAAAAAGTCTGCACATGTTCAGTACAGATGCAACCATTGCAGGCCTTTCCATCTGTGGCTGATTGAATCTGCAGGTGTGGAACCCATGGATGTGGAGGGTCACCGTATTTCATATTATTTATTAAATGGCACTTATTATGTGCTATGAACTATTCTAAGTATTTTATGTACATTGACTTACTCATTCCCCACGGCAACCCCATGAGGTAGCTACTATCTCCCTTTTATGGATGTGGAAACTGAGGCACAGAGAGGTGGAGTGGCTTAGCCCAGGCCACTCGGCAGCAGAGCCGGGCTCCGAGCCCAGGCGCTCTCCCTCTGAGCCTGTGCCTGAACCTCTGGTTATGTTGCTGTAAGGAAGCGCTCATGTCAGTGCCTCCACCTTATTAAGGAACCTGGCTTTTTGCAGCCCACAGTAGGGCTCTTTGTCCCTCTTTGCCTGAGCAGGGGGGCTGATGCCTTGAACCATCACTCAGATTTGGAAAAGTTGCTACTTCTAAGAATCAACCAATTAGAAAATTTTTCCTAGCTTGACACTTCTGTCCTCAAACCAGTTTCTCTTTTTCTCTGTCTTGCTGTGTCATGTGTGTAATCATTATATATACATGGTACCTAGACATATGCATATATTTCAAGAAACATAAATATGTGTTTGTGCTCCTAATTCAGAATATTTTGACTAACAGGTATGCAAAACAAAATAATAAATACCTTTTGGAATTAAACAGTAAACACAGGAAGAATTTCCCGCCTAGCTCAACAAACACAATAATCCCCATAAACACAACCACTGGTACTTAAATAAATACAAGGGAAGAATAAACACAGGGCATGTGACTTAACTGGATGGCTGTTTGCTGTTGCCAGATGTTGAGATGCAGACTGACATTAGGGGTCGATGCGCAGGGCAATTATGATTGCAATTAGCTACCTGCGGACACTGGGCATTGGTGTGTGTTCAGCAGTAGTGGACATTGCCACCACTGGTCATCTTCCCTTTGTGGACATCAGCCACTGGTGAGGGCCGTCACTGATGGATATTAGGTATCGGTAAATATTAGGTATTAATGGACATTTGATCCCTGGTGAACATCAGCCAACAGGGAACATTGAACATTGATGGGCAAGGCTCTACTAGCCTCTGATGACCTCTCCTGTCTTGGTGGACATGAAGTCTGAGCACAGAGTCGGCCTCTGCCCCACCTGCCCCATGCCTGGCAGTCTTGTCCAGGGAAACATCCTCTGAGCTGGTTTGGAGGCAGTTGGTGGGTGCTAGTATATACATCTCTGTCTGTCCTCTCTCTCTGAAACCGCTTTGGCTATGACAATTTGAGTGGTGTCACAATAGCTATGGAGGGAAATTCCTGGGTTTAGAAAGAGTTTAATTAGCTCTGAGTTACAGACAGATTGGGTTACACATACATCCACGCAGACTCTGCTCTGCCGTCCTGACCACCACCGGGCGTGTGTCCCTTGCTTCTCTGTAGATGATATGATCAAAGCGCGGCAGGCTGGCCTCATGGGCAGCTGGACCTTAGAAGTGCCTTGTGCTTGGTTTAACGCTCTGCTCTCACCATCTTGAAATTCTTAACACTTCTGAACAAGAGGCCCCACATTTTCATTTGACTCTGGGTCCCACAAATTCTGTAGCCAGTTCTGAAGCACAGACTCGGCCACCTGCCATGTGACTTTGGGCTGCTCCTCTCTGGGCCTCAGTCTCCCCATCTGTGAAACGGGGCCAGGAGGGGAGGGACTTGGATCTTTGGCTTTTCGTGTTGTAGGATTTAGAATCAATGGTCTGATTGCAGGTATTTAGAGCTGCGTAACTTCCCTAATTTATTTTCAACAGAAAAATAAATGGAATCCCAGATGAAGCCAGGCCCAGGCTGGTCCCCCTCATCTGGACGGTGACAACTATCCCTGAGGAAATGACAGCACACACACCAAGTCCAAGAACACGTGCCCTGTAAATGGCAACTGTATTAATGAAATGCAAGGAAATGTTTGTGACCCAGGCTGGCCATGAGGGCAAACTGCCTCAGCTGTTTCCCGTCTCTGAAACTCAGCTGAAGGGCGGGGGCAAGGCCTATTCCACGGCGGGCACGCAGAGCGAAGACCCTCTGCTTGCAGCATTCGCAATTCTACAATCCTCACCCTTTAGGAAATTCTTCAGTTCTGAGTCAGTTATCAAAATAGGAGTCTAAGACTACGTGGTTCTGTGTTTCATTATTCTATGGTGGCGTGAGGGAGGCAACAAGCATTTGTGGAGGGAGTATTTTGTGCCCGGTACTGTACTTCATTCTTGACGAATGTTACTTCCATTATTCTTCCTATAATCCCATGGGGGGAGATATTTCCATCCCCATTTTCCAGCCTCAGAGAGGTAAAGTGACTTGGCCAAAGTCACACAGCTAGTTTGTGATGGACCCAGGATTTTAACCCTCTTCTGTGGACACCAAAACGAAATCTCTATAATTCTGTAAGGTTTTAATGCCTCACTCTTGGCTCCAGGGTTTCGGGAGGGTGGAGCGCGGCAGAATGAAGGCGGTCCGGATAGGGAAAGACAGTCGGGCCGTGCAAACCGCGCAGGTGCGCTTGCGCCTCCCGCCGCTCTGGGCCTTGCTCGCTGACCCCTCCGACCTGGCGTGTCTGGCCATGCGCGACCACGAGGTGGCGCTGCGGGCCGGGAGCCTCTGGAGGGGCCGCGTGGACACCCGGTCGGGCGCTGCCCCGCGGGGCTCCTGCTATCCCTAAGGCATGTGGGGAGCCAGGGCTGCGGGGTGTGCGGGGTCATGCCCCCACCAGGAAGAAGGACCCCGCGGGGGTGACAGCGTCGGCCCATCCTCCCACTGGAGCTTCACCCCCAGCCCCGTTTTGCGGACGTGCAGCTGCTGCTCAGGGCGGAGGCGACCTGCCCCGAGCTCACTGTGAGCGCCCGGCCTGCCCTCCCCTACCTTCAGCCTCGCTTTCTCCCTGACTTTAAGACCCGCATGTCCCATGGCCCACCCCCAAGGAGGACTCCTTCAAGGGGGCTTTGGGAGGGCCTAGCCCCACTGGGTGAAAGACCCCGAGATCCCTCTCCTAACCCAACATTTGAAGCATCTCTCGTTGCAGGGAATGGAGGAGGGGTGAGGAACTAATCCCAGGACTGTGGGGGCTGGGGTCTCACCCTGACAGCCCCCTACCAGGCCTCAGCCCCTTCCCGTGTTGACTGTGGTGGGCAGCCTCAGGCTCAGGGGGCCCAGGTCCTGCGGGGGAGCCTGAGTAACAAGATGGGCAAGCTCCCCACCCATACCTGTGGCCTGAATGTTCTGCATTCTGTACTATTGCTTACCTATGACCCCTCCCAAGTGTGAGCCCCCGCTGTCCTTGGCTGTGTGGATGAGCCTCCTCCAGGAAGCCTTCCTAACCCCACTATAGGGCACTCACAGCCACCTGTGCTGCTCTTAGTCAGCTGTCCTGTGTCCTTCCTCCCCCTTCCCCCCCCCCCGCCCCCCGCCCCAGGAATGTGAGTCCCCTCAGGGCAGAGGAGATATCAGGAAAACTTGTCATTGTTGGTGAAGATGGTGATGGGTATTCCTGCAGAAATCGGCCAATTAGAAGGAAGAACTTGCTGACAGCAGAGCCAGTGGGGTGAGCTGGAAATGAGCTCCCTGTCACTGGGAGTGTGCAAACAGGAGTTAGGGTACCACAGTGGTCCAAATGCCAAGAGGGAAGAAAGCACTGTTGGAGCTCAGAGGAGAGGGACCTCAGGGAAAGCTCCCGAGGGGAGGCAGGAACTGGGTCCGTTAGGGTGGGAGGGAGTTTAGAAGCAGGGGTGGGGGCAAGGGCAAGATGCCAGAGCCACAGCCTGAGCAAAGGCAGAAGTGTGCAGGGGCCTGCCGAGTTCATGGAGTTGGGGGATCCAGAAGGTGGACAGGGCGCAAGCTGCTGCGAGAGGTCCCACCCACCCTGGAGCAACTCCCTCCCTCATGTCACCTCACTCCCCAAATCCTGGGAGGTCATCGAGCTTTTCAGGGAGAACAAGCTGCCCAGGGCAGAGCTGGTCCCGATTCATCCTTGTGGCCTCAGGGCCCAGCCCAGGGAATGTCAGTGGACACTGGCCGACCGATGGAAAGAGGGGCTCTTTATAGTGTTTATTAAACCAAGGACCAGTAGGTGCTGGGTGGGGCTGGTGGGGGAGGACAGAGCCCTCATTGTCCTGTGGGCGTCTCTGTGGGCCCCGCCCCCTGATGCCCACATGGCCAGTGGTGGCTGGCTTCCATCCAACACCTCTTCCCAGCACATCCCCAGGACACAGTATTACAAAAGTGAACAAATGCAACTTTTTCTTCTTTTACAAATGACACGTTTCCATCCCCTGCCAGCAGGGGTGGGGGGTGACGTGGTTGAAAGTGACAGTCCATTAAAAAGGCAACAACTTTTATAAAAGGAACCCTAAGGAAAGAGCCCAGGGCTGGGAAGCTGAGATGCCACCCTGGGGCAGGGCGCATAGACAGGTGGGGGCTCCCTGCCTCCTCAGTAGGGTGAGATGGTCTCAGGGACTGTTGGGCTCAGGGCCAGTGGGGGCTGAATCCAGGAGGCCCCCCGGAGCTCAGGGCCAGGTGGGGCTCCAGGACTGCAGCAACTCCTTGGGGAGCATGCACTTCAGGGGTCAGTGGGCGCATTTCCAGTCTTGATGCTGGGGGACCCCACCCCAGAGTGGGAAACTGGCAGGGCTGAGCCTGGCATGCCTGAAGCTTCCAGAGACCCTGAGAAGTGAACTGACCTAGCTTGTGCCACACAGCCGGTCACAGGGCCCAGAGTCCAAGGCCCTTGCCTGTCCTGAGGATGACAGGGACAGGTCACAAACAGCAGGAGGTGGGTCTTGGCAGCAAGCGGGAGCCCAGGAAGGGGAGGGGAGGGCATGATTTGGAGAAGTCAGAAAAGCGCAGAGGGGCCCGGCTGGGAGGCAGGACGCTGGGTCTAGTGCTGCCTCTGCTGATGTGGTACCTCAGATCTGCATTTTTCCTTCTCTAGGCCTCAGTTTCCCCATCTGTCACATGAGGAGGTGGACTTGATTTTTTCTCCAGTCTTTTCTACAACTAAAGTTCTACCCAGGGTTCTAGGGGAAAAGAAAAGGATGAAGTGGGCCTCATGTGCCCAGAGCAAAGAGGGGGCTTTGTCATAAAAGAAACCCATGCTCCTGAGTGACTAGACCATGGGCCCAGGGGCGCTCAGCCGTGGACCTGACCTCTGCCCCGCAGTGGGATCTCCCTCCCACCCTTTCCTGTCACGGGTCAGGTTGGCCCAGGCCTGAGGGAAGGCACTTTGGGGACAAGTGGGGAAGGACAGCAGGGGACTGCTGTGTGGTTTGGCATGGAAGACCCTCTGCTAATGGTTTGGGGGGCAACACAGACAAAGGGGCAAGACTTTGCTCCTGGGTGTTGGTCCAGGTCCAAAGCCTTTCTTTCAATGATGCTGCCACAGAAGCCTGCAGAGTCCCCACTGGCATTGGCACGTTAAAATATGAATTACCTGGGACCTGAGTGAGCCCAGGGCAGCAGTCTGTTGTGTGGCCCCAGGCCACACCATTTGTCACAAGGTGTCGGGGCCCCTGGCAGCCAATTCCTGGGCTTCTACACAGTGCAGGGCCACCTTGGGACTGGAGCCAGGCTGCCGGGGGTAGGCGCCCTCCCGCACCAGGCGCCGGCAACGCACACCCTGGCCCACGCTGACACTCTGCAGCGCCGGGAGGTGGAGCAGCAGCATCTCGGGAAGGGGTACCAGCGCGGTGCCCGACAGGTCCAGCTCCTGCAGGGAGTCCAGGCCAGACAACATCTCGGCTCCTGCCCACTTGAGCTTGGGGTTGCCCGACAGGTCCAGGACCTGCAGGCCCTGCAGCTCACGGAAGCCATAGGGTGCCAGCTGGGGGACACCCTGCAGGCTGCCCAGCGACAGGTGTGTCAGGCCCACCAGCCCCGTGAAGGCACCTGGGCCGATGGCAGCCAGTGGGTTCCCGTCCAGGCTCAGGTAGCGCAGGGGCAAGTCGTGGAGGTCGGGCACGGCGTGGAGCTGGTTCCACGCCAGGTTCAGGCTCTGAATGGTGGGTGTGGGCAGGCTGGCCCCTGCGGGGTGGGGCAGGAGGCGGTGGATGAGGTTGTGGGAGAGGTCCACGTGCAGCACCCTGCCCTGGCTGTGGGTGGTGAAGGCGGACACTGAGACCTCCTGGAGCCGGTTGTGGCTAAGGTTCACGTCACTCAGGGGTGAGCTGGTGAAGCTGTCGGCCGGCAGGGCTGCCAGGCCATTGTGGCTGAGGTCGAGGGACTCCAGGTAGCGAAGGCGGGAGAAGGCAGTGGGCAAGATGCTGGTGAGGAGGTTGTGGCTGAGATCCAGGCCAGCCAGCGTGGTGTAGCCTGGCCCTGCCAACACCGACTCGTTCACCGTCTCCAGCCGGTTGGAGGACAGGTCCAGGTGGGTTGTGTCCAGAGGGATGGGCACGGGCATGATGTGGGGGCCCAGGCCACTGCAGTCCACTCGCGTCAGGCTGAAGCTGTCGAAGAGGCCAAACGTCTCCACCTCACACTGGCACCCGGGGGAGCATGGCCGGGTCGTCTGGGCCCCGCTTGCGGCCAGCAACAGCAGCGGGGGCAGCAGCAGGGGCCACGGCATGGTGGGGGCTAGAAAGAGAGCCATAGGTGAGGGGCCGCAGCAGGCTCCCCAGACCACATGGTTTGAACCCCACCCCCTAAGACACCAGCCGATGTGTCTAGGCACAGCTGAAGGTTGCCGCCAGCCCCTCAGTCCCCTGGGATGCTTTCCCTGGATACCCCTCCTCATATAATTTCTAGTCCCCGTTCCTCTGTGGCCTCAGTCTCCCCATCTGTATGGTAAAGAGGGTTAGGCCAGATTGGTCGATTTTAAACTGGAAACAGCAGAACCCTTTCTTAAGTAAGATTAGCAGATGAAAGGGGGCTGTTCTGGCTGAAGCGAGGGTGGGGGCCTGGAGCCTTCCATGGCCGCTCACCATCCCTGCTGGAGGATGTTAAAGAACCCAGTTGGAAACCCACTGGACTAGACAGGTCTTCAGCTGGTTGCTCCAGCTCCAACTGTCTAGGTCCATGGGCTAGTCTCGACCCATCTCCTACTGGGGACAGGCTCATAGCCTAGGGCTTGGGGTTAGGGGGTTCCATTCACCTCTGCTGACAGGTGCTAGGTGCTGGGTGCTGAGCCAGCTGCCTCACAGCCCGGTCTCGCTTAACCCCCACAACCACAAAAACTGCAAGGCAGCAGTTTCTGTCACTGCTTCTCGAAGAGGGAACTGAGACTTAGAGAGGTTCAGGAGTCACGCACGGCCACACATAGTGGGAGCAGAACCTCATGGCATACAGAGGAAGCATGGCTCCCTATCGTGGTTCAGCGGTGGAGGAGCCATGCCTGAGACCCACGCTCCAGCCTCCCAGACCGAGGCCTCTCCCTGCAAGGGGGGCTGCAATGACTATCCCCACAGTCCTAAGCCCCCTCACCTGGCCTGTCCTCGAGGCAGGACCCCCCTTCATTCCAATTGGGGACCCAGCGTCTAGACCTCCAGAAGGGCTCTGGGGACACCCGTCCCAAGCCCCTTTCCCCCTGCCCTGCCTCACCCCCAGCTGATACAGCCATTTCCTCTCTTGGGCCCTTCCTTTAACCCACGCAGGCAGCTGGGCTGGTCTCCCCAATGTACAGATGAAGAAATGGGGCTCAGAGAAGAAAAAGGTCTTACTGCAAACTAGTAAAAAGCAAGGCAGGATCAGAACCCAGGCCTGCTCAATTCCAATTCCTCCATTTTCACCTGCTGCCTCCAGCAGGCCTGGCAGGGTGGCCGGCAGAGACAGGGTCCCCAGTGGGTTTTCCCCGCTGACACATCCTATGACACAAGCCACATTCCCTCCCCTGGCCTCAGTTTCCCTCCCTGTACAACTATAACAGCAGCTGCCACCGATGCCAGGCACTACATGTACCTCATCACCTTCAGTCCTCATACTCACGCACACGTGTCTGACCCAAGGCCCGAGTTCACGCCCACTGTGTTTCTTGGGACAGTGGTGCTCAGTGGTGCTCCCAGGAGGATGAGGGACGAGCACAGCGAGCTTCTAACTGCAGTTTGTGGTTGCCCCTCCCATCACACAGCGGCCACTCATCCCGGGGGACAGCAGCCCTGAGCCTCACCCCAGCAGGCCTTTTCATCTGGGGTGGCCCCCTCTGCACCTCTGCAGTCTTCCCCGGACCTGTCCCTCCCACCGGCCTTCTGGGAGGGGCGGACCAGGGACCTGCTCGCCTTCTGGACTGAGGGTGAGTGGCGAGGGAGCGGCAGGATAGCTTTACTAGTCCTCCATGAACACTTGAAAGGGGCAGCCACTTGATCCGCACTCAGCCCTGTGCAGGGGCAGGGAGAAGTGGGGCCCCTCCCCTCCCGCCCCTTTCTTTTGTAGAGTCCAATTTGAGGATTAAACCCGGCCCAGGTGCATCCTGGGCTTGGTCCCAAATGAGGCAGGACAGAGTGTTCCAATGTCTGGAACAAAAAGGAAAATATTAAGTTGCTTCAGGCACCTTTGTCCCTGGGGGGGGGGGGGGCCCTCACCACAGGGGTTCATTACCGCTCAGCTGCACCCCCCCTGCTAAGCTGATCTGCTCATACCCGTCCTTCCTGGGGTTTACACAAACACCACACACACACACAAAAGGCCCCTAGACTACCCATTGGTCCCCAAAGGTGATTATACAATGTGCCTATTAAATGCCAAATGACCCCTCCTGAGCTCCCGCTTATGTAACTGGCAGCCCCAACACGGCCCAAATGCTGCCCTTCCAGAGAGGGCCTGTGGCCGCCCCCCAGGCCTCAGCCTTATCCCCTGTACCATGAGGCAGTCATCCTGCCCTGCCCCCTCACAGAAGTTGACCCAGCTCTCTCTGAAGTGCAATGCCCACTGCGAAGGGCTGTGCACGCATGCAGGGGTCAGCATGGGGCCGCTGCAGACGAGGACCTGACTGGGTAAGGGGAGCAGAAGCGTGGATTGAGACCCACCTGGATGCCTGCGCTTATGAACGCTCCCAGGGCACCCTGGATGGGGTCCTTGCTCAGCCCTGCGCAGCGGACACCTCTCCCCCGGGCCCCTGCTCTGTGCCAGACCCGGACATTCAGTGGAAAGCGTGGATGGTGACAGTCAGAGCCAGTCCTGACTACCTGCTAGAGCTGGACCCTCGTTCTCTCGTTCAACCCTCAGTCCTCCAGGACCCATTTATAGTGGAGGGAACTGAGGCTCAGAAAAGGAAGGTGGCACAGCGAGAACTGATCTTGGGGCTTTGTAACCTTGTAATCAGTTGGGTTCAAGTGGGCGCACAACCTTCTCTGTGTTGCTGGGGACAGAAGAGCTAAGCGTCCAGAGCCCGAGGGCCAGGCTCCGGCTGCCATGAAGACTGATGACGTGGGTGCCAAGCTTTTTAACACCCAATGGCTCTGGGGCTTTCCCGAGGTCACAGCAGAGCCCAGAGCCTCTCAGGGGTGTCCCAGGCTGTTGGGAGAAGAGAAGGGAGGAATCCCTAGAGGCTTCCCAACTTTGGACCCAGAGAGGGGCAAAGCAGAGGTGTGGGCTGGCAGTCCTTGAGTCAGCGCCCTGCTCTGCTCAGAGGAAATGGCCCCGTTGGGGTAATATAAGGAGGGGCACTTCTTGTCAAGTTGTCACGGGAGATGCTGACGTTTGGCACTGCTACTCCAAGTCCCTTAGCAAAAAGGTTCTGGAGCCAAGGGGAAGGCAGAACTCTCCCAGGAGACTGAGGGAAGATAAGGAAACTCCTGCTGGGGCACAGCCCTCTACAGTTTACAAGAGTCCTTTGCTCATTTGATGCTGTGAGGGCCACAGAGCAGGGTGTGCAATCTCTTGCTTTAGCAACAAATCTGTGGCCCAGGGAGTCTGCAGTGACTGGTCTGCGGATACCCAGTGAGGCGGTGGCAGCTGATACTCAGACTCCAGGCCCAGGGCTTCCCCATCTGTCAAGACGGCTGTTTAAGTCTCCTACGGACCTTACTGAGTGCATAAAAGTAACGCTCAGAAGAGTCTGTAACCTCACGGAGGGTGCTGATACCACAATGCCAGCTATCATAAGGATAAAATGCATGTCTAAGAAAATAATAACTATGCTTTAAAAAAACCCCACCTAAATCCTAACTTTGGAAAGCCGAGAAGAAAATAGATCAAGACAACAGTGGTTTTCCTTTAGATGGCAGGACTTTGAGTGACGTCAACATCTCAATCTCCTTTCCTCTCTTATAGTAAAAATATATACAGGGGCTGGCCTGAAGGCATGGTGGGTAGGTTTGTGCACTCTGCTTTGGCAGCCCAGGGTTCGTGGGTTCAGATCCCAGGCACAGACCTAGCACTGCTCGTCAAGCCATGCTGTGGTGGCATCTCACATAAAATAGAAGACTGGCATAGATGTGAGCTCAGTGACAATCTTCCTCAAGCAAAAAGAGGAAGACTGGCAATGGATGACAGCTCAGGGCCAATCTTCCTTTCCAAAATAAATAAATAAATATATATGTACATATATATGCATTTATATATATATATTTATACATATATGTGTATATATATATAAAAAAACATGTATGTGTATATATGTATATATATAAAAAACACTCTGAGTAACCAAGACTCCTAGTAGGATGGCTGCATGGCCATCTCTGCTCTCTCTGGTCTGGGCTGGTCACGATCTCTGAACCTCAGTCTCCTCATCTGTGAAATGGAGATAGTAACGGCCACCTCACAGGACTATCATGAAGATGAAACAAAATGGTGGAAGTCAGGCACCCAGCAGGGCTCCTGGGACACGGGAAAGGCGCAGTGTGGGTGCCCTGGCTTCCTGGGAGCTGAGGGAGAGGCGAGGTGGCGATGGGCAGGTGGGCCTGCCCCTACTGCGCTCTCTCCTCCTCCCTCCTTCAGCAGACATGTCCCACATGTGTCAGGGCTCTTATCCGCGCCTCCCGGAGAGCAGTTCTTTCCATGGAGGCCACACCATGCGGTTTCTCAACAGGGCTGCTGGATCTGGGGAGGGATGAGTCATGTGAGTTCCTCTTGACAAAAACCACCGGCCTCAGCTCTGTGGAAAGGAAAGACCCCCCCAGAGAGCCAGAAGGCCCTGCACACCAACTTGCAGTGTGAACTGGGCAAGTCGCTTTACCTCCCTGGATCAGTTTCTTCAACTGTCAATCTGGGATGGTAATGCAGGTCCCATCAGCCTCAGAGAGGAAGCTGTGAAGATTAGACTGAGAAGCTGAACGCTCCCACAGAGAAAGGAAGCCCCAAGGAGTGGAAGCCACAGAATGGAAAAACTGTGCCTTTTCATCTAACTCACCCATATCCACTGCAGACACAGTTAATCGCAGCACCGCTTCCTGGGCAATCTGCAGGGGACCTCAGAACTCTCCTGGACGTGGTGCTCTAGACTGCCTCTACCCACCGATCGGAGTTGGCTCTAGAGAGGAAAACTGTCATTCTGGGATCAATTCTCTGATTTGAAGGAGCTACAGCCCGGGGAACAGAAGTCACCTGCTAACCTGGGCGACTCTGGGAAGCGACTTCCTCTCTCTCAGCCCGTTTCCACATCGGAGACAACAATCCCTTCCTCAAGGGGCTGCTGCGAGGACTAGCGGTCACAGCGCCAGGACACCCACAGAGGCACAGTCAGCGGGTGGCGTGTCTCTCCTAGGCCACAGGCTAGAAGGGGGACTGGAGGGGAGGCCACAGGGCAACCGTGCATAGTGACAAGACAGTCCTGGCAGGCAGTCAGGAGCCCCAGTCTTAGTCCCTGCTCTGCGTGGCCTGTTCACAACTTCAGACAAGTCCCCTCCCCTCTCTAAACATTTCTCCTGCTTCATAAGGGGCTTAGTCTAAACAATCCAGCTCCAGCATCTCAGAATTAAACAACTGCATTTACTGAATCTCTTCTAAGTATAAGGCACTGTGCTAGGCCGTGTGAGGTATGCATTGGGCTGGGGGGGTAGGGGGGTGGGCCAGGACACCAACTCAGCTCAAGATCACTAGCACCTGCCTCAGACCCAGGAGACCAGGACTCCAGCCCCAGGTCTGCCACTGTCTGGCGGGTACCATCTGGAAGGGCACTATCTGTGTGCCCTTCGCAGTTTTCTTGACTTCTCTGAGCCGCGGTTTGCTCCTCTGTGTAAGGTATGAACTCTGCCTCCCTCTGGGGCCTGTGCTCCACCCACGGGAGAAAGGGAAAGGCACAGAGGTGGCCACCAAGGTAGGCCAAGGGAGAAAAGGGATCTTTGGCCCAAGATAACATTCCTTCTTTTCCAAACTTGACCTGCAGATAAGACACACACTTTTGGCCAGGTTGCAGAACACCAGGGCGAGAGGGAGGCTGAGGGCCCAGAAACTGCACCCGCCGCTGGTGCGGGGGACAGGGTGTAAGGTCCTCCGGGCAGGGGCCTTGAGTTACTCATTGCTGGGCCCACAGAGACTCTCAGGAAAGTTTGCTGATGGCCTGTGAGGTCGGTAAACGGTGTGGCCCTACAGGTCTCCCCACTGTGACACCCCAGACCCTGCTAGAGCCCCTAAAACAGCTTTGGCCACAAAACTGCTTGACTTCTACTTATACCTACAGAAATCGGGTTCTCCCTGGCATAGAGGCATCTGCAGGTTGTCCCCATCTTCCTCCCTGCCCCGGCTGAGCCCCCATCTTGATCTGAACCCAAGGTGACGGCCTCTGGACGACTCTCAGCCTCTGCTCACGCTTCTCTCAACTCAGGGAATTCCAGAGCTGGGGAGCTGGACGGCCTCTCAGAGACCACAGGAGGCGGAGGCCCAGAGAGGGACCGTGACGGCCAGGAAACAGCAGAGCAGGACCCGGGACCTGGGTCCCGATGCCACACACTGCTGCCTACACTGCCTGCATCCCCCGGCCTGCCCTGGTCCCGCCAGCAGAACAAAGCCCATCTGTGCCCTCGGGCTCCCGGGCCGCCCTCCCTGCCTCCTCTCACATCTCACCACGGGCACACCTCCAAACAAGGCAGTCAATTCTCTGCCCTCATGTACCTGCCCATTTCCTGACTTGAAGTGTACTCGGCGAGGGGCGGTGACCCTGCCCTCTTCACCTGCGCATCCCTCCCCAACTCAGGGCAACAGCCAGGCCTGCGGGCCCGGCAAATACTGCTGGACGAATGGAGAGCCCGGCAGGTAAGCCAACCGCTGGACTCAGCCCCGGTGTGAAGCCAGCCCTGTACCTACCGGGCTTGGGCCAATCTCTCCTTTGTCAAGTCTCAGTGTCCAGAGCAGGGATGACAACACAGGGTTGGTGAAGGCATTAAGGGACAGCACGTGTGGCATTCAGTTGAGGATCTGCCATGTTAAGTGCTCAGTGCATGGTAGACAGCAATGGTGACGATTTATTACGCTTCCTGAAGGCAATGACCATGTTCTTCTTTACATTCCTCTCTACCCAGGTACCCCATGCAGTGCCAGGGACCCGGCAGGCCTGTGACCGCTTGTGCTAAGGTTCTCCGGTCACTGTGCAGGAGTTGCTGGCAAGGCCCCAATCTCCCCGCTCGTCTGAGGAGACCTCTCTAGGGTCAGGGGTCCCAGCTCCAGCCCTCCTGGCCCCAGCTGCCTGCCCCTGGGGCTGCACCACAGCATCTCCGGCCCATAGAACTTCCCCGCGCTTCATCACAACTCCGAGAGGGAGCCCCTGGCACAAGGACGAGGTGGGCAGGGGGCTGAGCCTCGGCCCCGGCATCCACCCGAGACAGGCCTTTCCTCCATCGGCCACGCCTCAATTTGGAGCTGCCCCCCACCCTGCTCCCCTTCGTCATCAGCTCCCTCTAGCTGACGCCAAGGAAATCCCCAAGTGGAAATGCCATTAACGTCCTGCCCCTCGACCACTGAGTCAGTTCCAGAAACATAAGGCAGAAAGAATTTCAGGGCCAACTCCCGGAGCCTTGAGGGCCGGCCCTCCCAACAGCACTGCTAATGCTGCACTCTGTACAAACCCGTCAGCCCGCCCCCCACGTCTCCGCCAGCATCTTGTTTCTACCTCGCTGCCATCCTTGACCGTGGGGATTACCGTCCCTGCTCTGCAGACAAGGAGACTGACATTACCAGCTGGGCAGTAGAGGAACCAGGACTCCAACCCAGATGTCCAAGCTCCAAATCCAGTGCTCCTTCTACCGCTGTGCCTTAGCTTACAAATGGGCACGTGTGGATGACAGCTGGAGCTGACCGTGCTCGACTGTAGTTGCGTTGACCTGTCTGTCCTCCTGTGGCCAGGGATGGGGCTCGATTCATTTTAATGTCCTTGGAGCCGAGCACTGGGCCTGGCACAAAGAAGGTACTATATGAAGACATACTAGGTATTTAGGATACCTCCACCTCACCAAGGACATTCTCAACCTTTCCAGCGCCTCCTCAACTATTATCTGTCTGGTCACCCTATAAGATCAGCAGATCAGATGGCATCGTATCTATTTTACAGCTGCATAGAGACCCAGAGAGGTTCAGTGATCTGTCCAGAGTCACACAGCCAGTGAGGACAGGGGCTGGACTCAGGATCTAGGTATTCTGACACCTGGTACCTGGCCTCCTCTGTGACATCATCCCCGGTGCAGGTGGGCCTGGAGGGCCAGCAACCTCATCCAAGGAGGATGATCCACAGGGAAATGGGCAAGGCTCCAGATACCATTTTCTCCTTCCAATGCGTCTTCTTCCTGAAGCTTTTCCAGCTCCCTTTGGCCTGAGGCAGCACGTTTGGACACAAGGGAGGCAACGTGGGGCAGAGGAAGTGGGCTTTGCAGCCAGGCAGACCGGGCTCCAACCCCACAGTGCCTGCCTCTGTAGTGTGGTGGGAATCCTAGCACGGCTCCCAGCGCGTCACCGGGATGATGACACGAGGTAAAGTGGAGACTCGGCCTGGCCTGGCACACACTGGTGCTCACTGCATGCAGCCTCCTGCCCCCTAATGGTTAATTTCAGGGGCCAAGAAAGGCAAGGCAGGGGCAGAGGATAAAGAATCCAAAATGCGGGTCCGGCCCCGTGGCTGAGTGGTTAAGTTCATGCGCTCTGCTTTGGCGGCCCATGGTTTCGCCAGTTCAAATCCTGGGCGTGGACACGGTACCGCTCATCAGGCCATGCTGAGGCACTGTCCCACATGCCACAACTAGAAGGACCCACAACTAAGAATATACAACTACGTACCCGGGGGCTTTGGGAGAAAAAGGAAAAACAAAATCTTAAAAAAAACCAAGAATCCAAAATGCATCCTCTGAGGCCTAGAATTCTCTTCCTGTGCACCCACACCCCAGAGTCCCCCTCGGGCTATGAGTGCTGCCCAGGCTCTCCTGGGGAATTAGTAAGGGGAGCAGAAAGGTCACAGAGGCCGAGCCAGGTGGAAGTAGTTGTGTTGCTTGTGACAGAACCAGAATCAGCAGCTACCCCAGGCGGGTCAGTCATTGTCTCCACTGCTCCCAAGCCAGGCAGTCACCTCACCCCGCCCAGGGCTGGCTCAGGAGGCCTCCTGGCCTGGACACCTGCAACAGCCTCATTCCTGACCCCCTGCCTCCTACTGCCAGTCAGGCTGGGCACCAGAGAGCAATTCCAACAGACCCCACCACTGCTCCCTGTTTGAACTCATCCCGGGAAGACAGCGTGCCAGCAGAGAGCCCCACCTCGCTCCTAGAGCCTTTGCACAGGCTGCTCCCTCTGACGAAGGTGACAATAGATGCCCTTCTTTTCTCGGCCTACCATGGAAACCCTCACTTATTTGATTCAAAAGCCACCTCCTTGGGGCCAGCTCCAGGCCGAATGGTTAAGTTCGCTGCTCCACTGTGTCGGCCCAGGGTTTGGATCCTGGGCGCGGACATGGCACCGCTCGTCAGGCCACGCTGAGGTGGCATTCCACATCCCACAACTAGAAGGACCTGCAAATAGGATATACAACTATGTACGGGGGGGGGGGGGGGTTGGGGAGATAAAGCAGAAAAAAAAAAAAAGATTGGCAACAGTTGTTAGCCCAGGTGCCAATCTTAGAAAACAAAAAAAGCCACCTCCTCTGTGAGCCCTTCCCAGTGTAACCTGCCCCTCATCCAGCAAAAGATCACCCTCCCTGGGCTCCTGTGGCCCCTGGGCTGCCCCCTCAATGTCCCGACACAATTTGCAGTCTGTGGCCGTCTCAGAATCTGACCGTGTGCAGCTCTTCTCCTGCATGGGAGATATGAAGGGGGATAAACCGTATGAATGAAGTGTCCTGCACAGAAAGCTTCCCTCTGCTTGGAGAGGATAACAATTGGCTCAAGCTTGCAGGGGACTTAGGGCTTTGTCAGGTGGTGAAATCGGGCTCAGGACCACAGGAGATGGTCTCCGCCTTCTATTGTCAGTGCAGTCCCACAGCTGTCTGCACAGCGTCATGCAGACCACGAACCTCTTCTCATTTTATTAGCACAGGTAATTCATTATCCTATTTAACACTCAGCAGATCAGTGAGACAGGAATTGCTATTCTCATTCGAAGGATGATGAGACTAAGAACCAGAGAGGTCAAGTTACTTGCCCCAGGCCACAGAGCTAGGAAGCAACAGAGTGGCAGTAAAATCCAGGTCTTTTCACTCAAAGAGGCTGGAGCCCTTGGCCTCCAGCACCACCACCAGTCCTAGGTTTCTTAGAATGACCAATCTCACCCTGTCGTGCTTGCTTAAACCTCCAACAGCTTTCCACTGCCTACAGGTTCAAACCCCAGCTCCTAGACCTGGCATTCAAGGCCCTCATATTTGGCCTGCCTTCCTTTCTAGCCTCAGGCTGAATTCCACTTCCCCCTCCCTCCCGCCAAGATCTTGCACCCGACAGTCCCAAAGGCTCTGTGCTGTTATCAGAAGGCACAGTGAGGCGCTGTTCCCTCTGTGGGAGATACTTCCTGGCTCCCAGGTATATTCACCTGGCTTCCTCAGCCTTCCCTTCCAGGGGTTCCAGGCCCACCTCACTTGTCCCTCCCTAACTTCACAGCCACCTTCCTTCCCCTCCTTCAAAAGAGCAAAGTAGTGCCTGGGAATCAGTCAGGTCAGAATGGAGGGAGGTGTTACATAAACATCAGTGTTTCCAGGCTCTGGGATCTCCAGCAGTCAGCCAGAACAGGAAGGGAGGAGAGAGGCAGTCGACACTTCCCTTTCCAGAAGGGAAACTGAGGCCCAGAGAGGGGAACGAAAGTGCCCACGGTTGCCTCCTTCCCAAGTGAGTGGCTTGTGCTCCTGCTTCAAGTCTGCAGCATCCAACAAAGTTCTCAAGGACTGGGGAGGGGTGGGGGTAGGGAGGAAGGTGTCAGGGTTATCTTTTCGACTCAGGATCAAAAACTCAGCAGGCTCCCGCCACCTGAGCCCTCCCTCTCGGGCCAGACCTGGGCTCTGCAAGTCTGGACTTATCCGAAGGGTAGAGCAAAGAGAGGAGGGACCCGAGAAGTTCCTGAGTCACCACCTCGCCCGGCCAAGTGTGGGCGGGCCCTGCTCTCAGCCGGCTCCCGCTGCGCTGGTTATCCCGAACGCAGGCTCTGCGCCGCCAGGGAGTTCTCAGCCCCAGCCCTAACAGGGCACTGCGACTCAGAGAGGCCGCGCAACTTGTCCAGTGCTGTACAGTGGGCCAGTGGCCGTCCCATTCGACACCAGTATGTGTAAAGTTCCCACTCCCCGAAGCCCAGCTCGGGGGCCTGGAGCCTGCGCCTCGGGCAGGCCCGGATCCCAAGAAGCTATCGCCCTCTCACCTACGGGATCAGATGGCTTGTCCCCCCACCCCGGAGGCGGGAGGCAAACGGAGAGCAGATCTCAAAGCGGAGCCAGGGGCTGGGGCCGGCCTCTCCGCCTAGCAGACACGTCTCTCTCGGTCACACACTCTCTCTCCGAGAAGCGCGGGGCAGGCAACGCCGGCAGTCCTCTCCTCTCCTCGCTCCAGCCCCCGGCGGAGCCCAGGACCGGACGTCTCCCTCCCTCCCCGTAGCCGGTTCGGCTAGGGTGTCCGGCACGCTCCGCCCAGCCCTGACCCGGGACGGTCCCCAGACGAGGCCGATCCCCACCCCAATCCTATGCCGTCCCCTCACGGCCCTAAGGACCCTAGGAGGTGAGGGAGAGGAGGGCTGCCAGCGCCCCCTGCCAGGGCTGCAGCGGGGAGGAGGACGGGGGCTGGCTGTTGCCCCAGGAACCGGGAGAAAAGTTTGCAGCCAAGTCGGGGGCCCTGGGGACAGCAGGGGAGCGGGCAGTCGGGGCGGCGTCTGGCTCCCGGTGCGCACACACTCCACGGACACCCAACCCAGACACGTCGACAGGCACACACCACGTACGCGGACACAACGATGCACCCACCAACACCCAAACCAAACGCGGGCCCACAATACATGGACACAGGCGCGAAACAACCACGCAAAGGCACGGACACAGAAAGGCGCAGGCAGATTCACGTCCCCGGACCCAAACTCACAAAGACCCACAAACGCGAGATGCACGTGCCGGCACAAAGACCCCAGAGACGCCGGCCCACGCCCTGGGCCCCCGGCCCGAGCCTTTGTCTCCGGGAAGCCCTCTCCTCTCGCTCCGGGCTCCCCACTCCGGCCGAGCCCCGGGCGTCCGGCGGCGGCTGCCGACGCCCCGGGTCCAGGAAAAGTTGAGGGGCCCCGGCCCCGCCCCTGCGCCCAGCGCCGCCCGCCCGCTGGATGGGGCGGCCGGCACGGGGCCGGGGGCTCCAGCTCCGCCCGGGGACCCGCACCCACCTGGAAGCCTGCGCCGCAGCCGCCTCGGCACGCTCACCCAGGCGGCCCGGCTTCGGGCCCCCGGGCCGGCGCTTTTCTCGCCGCCGCGCGGCCCGCCCCTGCCCCCGCCCGCCGTCGCGCGCGCCCCCCACCCGCCGGCGCCCAGTGGCGGCCCGCGCCGGCCGCCCGGGCCTCGGCCTAGGGAGCGTCGCCAAAGTGCCGGCCTTCCCCGGCGCGCGCCCCGCCCCCCGCCCGCCCGCGGAGCCGCGCCGAGCCCGGGTTCCACCCGAGGGAGCGTCTCAAAAGTGCGCACGCAGCTCCCGCCCGCTCCAGTCGGCCTCGTTCCCGGCTTCCTGCGTCCCGGATCCCCGCCCCCTCCCCGGGAGAGCCCCGGCCGTCTCAGCAGATGGCCCCAGGGTCGGGAACATCTGGAGGTCGCTGGAGAGAGAGAGAGAGAGAGAGTGTGAGTGTGTGTGTGTTAGAAAGAAAGAGGTTGGTAAGAAAGAGTTGGAGTGGGCAAGGGGGAGGGTTCCCTCTTCTCCACTTCGTCCCCCCATTTTTTAAACGGGTGGAAGCGGTCCAGAGACGTTAGGGAGAGAGAGACCAAGAACCTGGAGCCGAGAGAGACTGGCTGACGGACGAACTCGCAGAGAGGAGAGTCTGGCTTCAGCAGAAGAGCTGGCGGGAGAGGAGAGAGAAAGCAACAGACTTATTTTTTTCTGGAGGGAACCTTCGACGTCTGGTTGGATTTCTAAGAAGAGAATCTACATGTGTGCCTAGGCAGCAGTTGAAGTCTGTTTGTTCCTCCCATCCCTCATTATGGTAAAAGGGCAGGAAAGCACCCAAAAAGCTTTTGAAAATGGGCGGTTGTGGACCAAAATAATCCATAACCAATCTATAAATGAAAATCTGGGTGAGTTTATTCTGAGCTAAAATGTGAGGACCATGGCCCGGGGCCTTTCTTCCCGAAGGAAGAAAGGGCACCAAAGAAGTGGGGTGTACAGAGTGATTATATACCCCCAAAGAGGATGTTTCACATATGATTGAAATGTCCCTTTTGTAATAGTTGCAAAACTGCTCTGTTGGCACAGCGATTGATGGACACAGCAGGTAGGTCTGCTGTCTCGGTGGAAACAGCAGGGTGGCAGGTCTGCTGTCTCAGCTGGGTGGTCACAGGTGAGCTGGGTGGTCTAAGGGGAGCACAGCAATCAGTTCCTAGCCTAAGGAAAGATGCTTATCCTTAAGGAAATGCCAACGTAGGGGAAGTTGCACCTTTATCTTAAGGGCATTTGATCTTGCCTTAGTGAATGTTTAAAGCAGACATACAATGCATGCTCAACAGGCAGGGTCAGGCCCTTTTGGAAAAAACAAAGTCAGACCAAATTAGGTTTACGCCAAATGGCTTCCTCATATACTCCAATATGTCCTTTTGCTTGCCATTTCTATTTGTCAGGGTTGAGGGAGAAGTTGCCTGGTGGATGCACTTCCTACAAGGAGGGGTGAGTTTGAGGCTCTCAGTCCATGTGCCCAGACAAGTGGGGTTAAGGGGGGGTGCGTTCTCAGGCACCCCAGGCCTCTGGCCAGGGGGTTGAGCAGGCTTTGGTTTTGAACCCTGGACCTCCCAGGAGTTTCCCCTCCAGTGGAGAGGGCCCCTGGGTGCAGAGATTGCACAGTGCTCCCCCTGCAGTGGCCCAGACTTGCACACTCAGTCTTCTTGCTCTATCTTTCCCTATGACTTTTTTCTTTTAATTAAAAAAGTTGCTTGGGCTTGTGTGTCTGTGTCTGCCTGTCTGCCTGGCGAAGGAGAAGCAAGGGGGGAGACGGGGAGGGAGGCGTGGAAGCCACTACCCCAGGCCTCCGGGCAGCAAAACCAAAGCTGCTGCCTGGAGAACAAAGTGCCCTTGCAAGTCCTCCCCCTACACTCAAAGACCTTGTGTGGTCCTGGCGACTCCACTCACCCGGGCTGAGACCCGCCGCCCCTGCCAGTTAGGGAGGTTGGGGAGAAGGCTGGGATCCTGGTCTTCTCAGGGTGGGAGCAAGGAGAGCTCCCCTTTCTCCTCTCTGCCCTGTGTCCTCCCCCAAGTAGAACCCCTGCTTCCAGAAGTGGGAGGCCAGCGGGGGCCTTCCAGCTCAGACTTCTCATGGAAAAGTCTTAGAAATTGTACCAGAGGCTCCTTTGCATCCATCACCTCCTCACGATGGAGCTGAGTGAACGGGCTGCTGCGCTTCAACTGCACATCCCCTAATCGGTCTCCGTGAGTCCCGGGGCCTCAGGCGTCTCAGCCTGGAGGGGAGACAGAGCCCCGAGCTTGGACAGGCTCCTGCGGTGCCACTTACCAGCTCTGGCTAACCCTAGGCAAGTTCCCTGACCTCTCTGAGTTTCTGCACCTGTAAAGATGCAGTTGTGGGGAGTAAACAGGGTGACTTGGTAAAGCCTGAGTCTGGCTCACAGGAAGCCACTGTGTGTGCTTATCGCCGGTATCATTGTATCAAGATGTCTGTCTCCTGTCAGGGAGTGGGGCAGAGTCTGGAAAGCCCAGCAGGCTTGGGAGAGGAGGAGACAGGGGAATGGTCACTTGACCCTCGGGCGGGCGGCTTAGCCCACCTGCCTGCCGCCTCCTCCCCTCCCTTGGGGAGGGGGCTTTCCTTCAAAGGAACCCCCCTTTGCCCATGCCTGGGACTTTCCTGGGACTTTCATCCTCCCCTCCCTGGCTGTGCAGCTGTGGAGTGAGGCTCTCCTCCGCCTCTGAGAAATGGAGAGGAATACCCAACTCCCCAGGGACTGGGGATGCAATCCCACTGCCCTCTGTGTGCAGGTCCAGCCAGCTGGGCCAGAGGCTCCAGGCTTCTCCGGAGGGCCTCTTGCTGAACAAAGTCAAACAACCCCTCCCACCTTGGCTCGTGGCTGGCGGTGGTTTCTGAGCACTTCTGCATTTATCATTTCCCTTGATCTTCCCTAACTGGGAGGTGGCCCCCAGGGGCTTTGCATAGGGAACCACCAGCAGCCTACCCACCTCTCCCCTAGCACTGTGCTGCACACTTGTCATTGGTCGTTCTGCCTCCAGGCACCCCTTCCTGTCTGCTGTCCACACTGCAGCAAAAGCGACCTTTCTAAACTGCAAATCTGCGAAATGGATCATGACACTTGCCAGCTTAAAACCTTTCAAGGGCAAAACCCAAACTCCTTGGCTTGGCATTCAAGGCCCCTGTGATGTGTCCCCTCCCCGCCACCTCTTCAGCCTCATTTCTGGCCGCTGCCTCTTACACATCCCAAGCTCTAGTCCTCTAGTAAATGGAAACTAGGGGGAGGGAGGGAGGGCAGGGAGGGTAGTGTCTCTGCATTCTTCAAGTTTCTGTCCACACTCGCCTCCCCCAGGAAGTCCTCTGCTTGGCAAAATTGGTCCTTCCCTCTATTATGTTGCTGTGCCCTTTGTTCATGGGAGCTATCACTTTCCCCACTCTCTTCACCCTCCTTGTGGTCAACCTGGTGGTCATCACCTGCCAGGCACTGTGCTGGGAGACTTTTAAGATCATTACATCGTTTCATCCCTATGATAGCTGCCTTAGATCGATCGATAGTGGTGAGGCCCAGAGAGGACAAGAGATCTCTCGATGGTTACACAGCATGTTCTCTGCAGGGCTGGAACAACAGTTTGGGCTCCAGTGCTCTTTCTGCTACCTTGCAGTCAACACAGATTGCAGAATGTGCTGTCACAGAGAGGCCTTGGAGCCTTAGAGTCCAGGTGCAAATCATCGCTCTATCCTCGGCTGTCTATGAACTTGGGCTAGTCACGTCTTCCCCCAAGCCTCAGTTTCCTTACCTGTAACATGGGGATAAATAAGAAGCCCCACCTCACAGGGACACATGGAGGAGCAAACGAATTCATACAGATGCAAATATGTTGTATACAGTAGGGTGCTGAGCGCTTTTAATTGATTGACTTGACCAGCCATCTTTCAACTGAGGGCGATTAGTTGGGATTTTCCCTCAGAACTCTCCAGACTGGAGGTCAAAGGCACCATTAGTCCCTTTGGCTGCCTGGCTCATACCCCACGTTTTGAGAAAGCTAAAAGGTCTTTCTTTTTCTCTGCTTTATCTTAGCTGTCAAGCTCTGACCAGAAAACCTTCTACATCCAGTGTGTTCCCATGAACCTCCAGGATCTCTGTTTTTCTTGCTGCGATTTCTTTTTTTTCAGTTGTCAGAAGCTGGCAGATCTGAAGTTAATAGAGCTTCAGGACCACGTAAGGAAATAATAGAAAAGAAGAGCTGGAAGAAAAACAATACCTGTCCAGCCTCCCTTCTGACTCTGCAGGTCTGAGGCCGCCACGGCATGCTGGGGTTTTCAAAAGCGTCCATGGTGCTTCTGATGTCCGCTTCGGGGTTGGGGGACGTGGCAGCACGTCTGCTGGAGGGTTTGCAAAGTCCTTCCACACGCATTCTCGTTTTAAACGTGTGAGTGAACTGCTCAGGTAGTCGCTCATCACCTCCATTTTTCAGATGTGGAAACTGAGACTCAGGAGTGACTCATGTAGGGTCACAAAGCTAGAAGGTAAAACTGGCCTTTGGGGTCGCCCCAGTCACTCCTGTGCGGGGCAGAAGGCTGTGCAGGGGCTTTGCTGGTATCTCAGCAATCGCTGCGTGATGAGCACTGCTCCTCTCCTGCCAAATCAGACGCTTCCCTAAATATTTCTCTCCCACTCTCCCACCTCCCTGCTTTCCCCGTGCCTGGAATGACTGTCTCAGCCCAGTCTGCCAGCTGCGGTCCTCGCTCTCTTCCAAGCCCTGCGCCTCCTCCACAAAGATATTTCCATTTCCCACAGTTTCTCTTCCTTCAAGCCTGGGAGCATTTGGTTTGTGTCTCTGTGTAGCCCCTTCTCCAGCCCTGCCTCCTGCTGCAACTTGATGCTCCATGTCCCCAGCTGTTGGGGTTCCTCGCAGATTCTGGCAGTTGGTTGCTGTCTCCATGCCTTTGCTCCTGCTGGCCACCCTACAGAAGTGTCCCTTGCCCCATCACGTCTCTTACTTATCACTCCAAATGCCACTCAGTGTCACCTCTTCCAGGAGGCCTCCCTTGATCTTCTCAACACTTAACTCTCCCATTGGAGGGCCTTCCTCTGTGCTTCCCGGGTACAGTGGGGAGACCTCTGTCACGAGCAGGTGGTCTCTGCGTGTCAGGCGCTCAACTGAGAGAACCTCAGTGAAGGGTGCCCGGGGAGGAGGAGGGAAGGCTCTGGGGGGCCCTGTTCTCCTCCTGTTAGCCTGAGTCTCCTCCCTGAGGGCTGCAACTCTCTCTTGCTTTCTGTCTTCACCTCCACGCACTATTCATGCCCTCTTCCCTCCGTAGGGCCCCCCTCGGCCCCTGTCTCTCTCCCTTGAGTCTCTCAGTGCTTATCAGTCACCTGGACCCTCCCCTCTTTCCTGTGGTCCTGTCTCCCTGACCGGGGACAGATCGTATCGGACCACCACACTCTGCAGGCACACAGGCCCGACGGGGTCAGGACGTGGGATCCCCGTCCTAGCTCGTCCCCAGCTGAGGTGGGCCGGAGCAGCTTATTGATGACAACATATGTGCAGGGCCACTTTCAGCCGAGTCTGTGGGACCACTGTCTCCTTGGCCCCTCGCTGCTGTGCCCTCTGTAGGGGAAGATGACTCGTTCACACCGTGGTGCCTTCCTGCCGAGGTCTAGCCCTCGTGCGCCAGTAAACTCCGGGGACCTTGTGAACTCCGGGGACCTTCGTTATCAGGCTTGGGTTGCATGATTATGTTATTGCGTGCAAAGGGCTGTGTGCTCAATTTATTACCTTCTGTCCCAGGGCAAACAGTACGCTGCCTTCACAGAGGCTGACTCTCAGAGAACAGTGGAGTCATTCCTGTCCATAAGCAAACAAGTCCAATCAAGGAGTTTCCAGATTTTTTTTTTGATGACAGCCCGTAGTAAGAAATGGATATTATCACAGAACCGGGACACCAGGACATAGACATGTATATAATGCTGAAACAAAAGCTTGACAGAACAATACTTACCCTTCCCAGTCTGCTATTTTATTTCTATCCTGTTGTATCCATTAGGAATAACAATGTGGTCACAACCTTGTAAATTGATTTTGCATCCCACCAAAAGGGTGCAAGGGGAAGTTTGAGAACCTCTGTTTTAGTGTCTCCCCCTCCAGCCTAGCTGCCCCGCGATGGTGGCGGTCTCTCCCCGGCCCTCTGATCCATTCACTCAAGGAATGTTTACTGAGTTCCTCGCCTTGCATCAAATTTCTTAAATGACAGTCCGGTTTCGTGGTTCCCACCTTCCTGTTCGTCGCCTCTAGACAACCGTCAGCTGGCCTTTGCTACTGCTAAGCTGCCAGCAATGCCTCACCAGCCCTCGCCGTGTGACGCTGGCACAGCTGACTCTCTCTCTCCTTGGCTTCCCTCTTCATGTTCTCCCTGGACAGCGGGTCGCCCTTCTTGTTCCCCTTTACTGGCTCCTCCTTGGTCCCCAGCCCACACATGATTGCCCCCAGGCTGTGCCCTGCACCCCGACTCCCCTCCCTTTGATACTGTGTCCTTGGGCTTGCCTGTGGAGACTCCCCATGCCTTCAGTTGCTGAAGGATGTGTATCTGTAGCTCCCGCTGCCACCTCTCATGTCCGCCTCTGTCAGACCTCTCTGGCAGTGTGCCTGTTCAGCATCTCCACTTGCGGGGGGCGGTCCCACAGACCTCACACTTCACTCCCTGAAGCTCCCACTCAAACCTGCCTCTCCCAAGTCCTCATCTTGATGAAAGGTGGCACCACCCACCCAGCTGTCTAAACCAGGAAGCTGGGATGGTCCGAGGCTCCTCTCTCTTCCTCATGCCCATACTCGGTGCATCCCCAAGTTTCTCAAATCCTTCTTCTCTCTCTTTGCATCACCTGATCCTGGTCCAGCTGATGGCATTTCTTGCCTAGACCTCAGAAATCACCTCTGTCATGTCTCCCTGCCTTCATATCATCACCTCCAGATCAAGCCCTTTGGACCTGTAAGAGGGTTTCTTTTAAAACGCAATACTGATCTTGTCTCTACCTGGTTTAAAATCTTCCCGTGACTGTTGCTTCTAGGGTGAGGCTGCAGCTGTTGACCGCGTCGCAAAGTGCCACGCGTGATCCGACCCAGCTCCCCGTCCTCCCTTACCTCTTGCCTGTACCTCTGTTTTCCAGACGGATACAACCACCTCAGTGACTCCTCAGGGACACGGTCCCCTCCCCCTCCCAGCCTTTGCACCCGTTGTCGTCTCTAACTGGAGCACTGGCTAAAGTCCACTGCTTCCTCCGGTCGGTGGCATCCTAGCGTCAGCTCTTCGGGAGGCCTTCCCGGACCCACCGTGTGTGGTCCTGTGCTCCGCCCGGGCGGTGCTCCTGTCGCACCCTCTGCTTCTTCCCTCAGCCCTCACCACACTTTGCCATAGTTGGCTCATTTTTGTCCTCTCTGCCTCCCAACTGTAAGCTCCGCGAGTCTAGGGACTCCCCTGGGCTTGCTGCTGTGTTCCCAACATCGAGTCAGGACCTAGCACATCGTAGGCCCTCAGTGAGTATGGGTAGAAGAATGGGCTTTTTGACTTAATGAATGTTAGAAGCAGCACAGTGTGAGGAAGGGACAGTAACTGGAGGTTTGGAACATAGACGGTTACAATCAGAGTCACGGGAAGTTGGAATCAAGGAAATACAGTGGTTGGATTCACAGAATGTGGACTCATGGACCAGAGAACCATTCAGCTCCACCGTGTCCCAGCTGGGATCTCGAGCAAGCCGACGAAGCCCTTTCTCTGACTTTTGGTTTTATTTTTTATAAAGTGCTGATCAGAGGCCCTGCCTGCCCGGTCTGGATTGTGAGCAATGAGACCATAAAGTCTGACTGTGAATGTGTACATTCTGCTCCCTCTGTGATAGAGACGGGGCTGTCTGGCCTGGGAGAGCCTCTTTGCAACTCAGCAGTTGTCCTGGGGCTCTGATTGCGAGGCTTTCATTGGCTTATTTTACCCAAGCTGAGCGTGCCTTGGGGCCTATTTGCCCGGCCTGGCACGCATCAGTGCTCAGGGTTAGGGTCTGCACGTGAGGACAAGAGCCCTTCGGGAGGAGTTCTCTATAATCAGGACAGGCTGACCTGCCTTAGAAGCCTGGATTTTACAGATGGAGAAATTGAGGCCCAGAGAAGGTAGGGGCTTGTCCATAGTCACACAGCATGTTGGGACAGAGGCACAGCTGGCCACTCCTTTAGGCTCTGAGTCAGGCTTCTTCTTAAATTCCCAACCTCCCTAATTCTAGGCTATCTGGAGGCATTGGCTTTGGTCTGGAACAACAAGAACAACGTTTGGGGTTTCTGAAGACAGTGATGCTCAGAGTCCATTCTTCAGAAGATGCCAGATCATTACATTCTGGGTCCACCGACTAAGCAGAGAGTTCTGGTTAGTTATTCCTTACAGGACCACAGCAATGTCCTGTGCACAAGGTGTTTCTCACATCCCTGTGTGAGATGAAGAGAAGAGGCATTTGGGTCGGGCTCTGGGCTGAGCACACACATCCATTACTTCCTCTTATCTCTCGTGTTTAGATGAGGAAGCCAAGGCTCAGAGAGGTAAAACAACTTGCCTAACGTCACTCAGCTCATAACTGGAACAGCCAGGACTGGAGCCCAGGTCTCTGATTCTGAGGCCCTTGCTGTTTCTGCTGCGCCAATCTGCCTCCCTTAGATACCCACTGCCTCGTGCCCTGGTGGGCGGACAGAGCGGGGAGGCTGCGGGGAAAACGGATGGGCCAAAAAATATGGTGGGAACAGCAAGAAAAGTGAGGAAGTGCTCAGCTCTTATATCACACAGACCTGGGGTTGAATGTTGGCTCTGCCGCTTTCATCGAGCCCCTGAATGACACCGTTTCCTTTTCTGTAAAATGAAGAAAATTATTACCTTGCAAGACGGTGGAAGGGATTCAATGGAATCACTTACGTAAAATGGTTCACAGTCTGAACACATAGTAATTGCACAATAAGTATCTATTGCTATCAATAATGATAATCTCTTATATAAACATTTTAGAAGTAGGTGTTCCGTGAAGACTTGTTGAGCAATTGGGGTGACTCAGTTCACACACCTGCCCTCAGAGCTGAGAGCAGAGGGGAATGGAGTGGAGGCGAGGAAAGAGGCTAAGATTTGTCGAGCTCCTGCTGTGTGCCCAGACACTGTGCTACATGTCATAATCGCCAGCATCGCCTCTGTGAATGCTCACTACAAAGCAGGTGAAATTATTAGTCTGATTTTATAGTTGGGGAAACTGAGGCTCAGAGAGGGGAAGTGGTTGTATGGTTTGTGAGTGGCTAAATGATTTAAACCTCTGGCTATTGGGCCGGAGAGCCCATGATCACTCGGCCCCACCCCTCCACACTCACGCTCACACTCAGCTTCGCTCCCCCATGAGAAGTCCCCTGCTCCATGCCCTGTGCTGGGCCACGCTGGGCCCTCTGAGTGGGCTCTGGTCCCAGGGAGCACACTGACCATCGGGGCTTTGCCCCATTCCTTCTGCCAGTCTCAACCTCTCAATGTTCTTGAGCGACCACGAGGTGAGGACCCCCTGCCTGTCCGGCCTCATCTCCCTCCACACATCTGCCCACCTCCATACCTAGCCGGTAGTCACCCCCACTAGGTGACAGGTCCCCAGACACTTCTGTGCTTTCTATCCACTCAACCTTTGCTCTGCTGTGTCCACTATTCATAATGACTGCTCTCGTATCCCCAGAGATTGAAATCCTGAGTGTCTCTAGTTAAAGGCCTAGGAGCTGGGAGGTCAGGGTCTGTCTTCTGAACCAGGGCCTGAGCAGAGGAAGTGAGAGGGTCTGCGTTTTGGAGCAGGAAACAGAATCGGAGGTGAAGGAGGAGGGAGGCAGGGCAGGAGGGAGAGGAGAGGGGGAGTGAGCAGGGCAGTTACATGGTTACATAAGGGCGTGTGCCCAAGGCCAGCACGTGATGGAACGCCGTGCCCTGCCAGAGAGGTGGGGAAAGTTCATCAGCCAAGGGCTTCTTGCTGTCGGAACAGACATCCGGGGGATGATCACACAAAGGAGGGGTGCTTCAGTCCACGGTGAGCGGCTGGGGTCATTGAACCGCCCTCCCACCCCAGCCAGCTCTAAGTCCTACTCTTTGGAGCTGCAGGGCAGGCTTGCACTAAAAGAAGAAAAGAGACTTTCATTTAAATTTCTGGCGGTAGTCACAGGAATTAAATTCATAGAGCATTTCGTGGGGCTCATGCTGTGGTCAGCTTTGATGCTCACAGTGACCCTGGGAGGTGGGGCTCATGCCCTCCTTTTACAGACTGGAGCTCAGAGAGGGGAAGCAGTTGTCCAAGGCCACACAGTGAGAAAGAGGCAGAGCTGGGATTTGAAGATAGTTACCGTGCTGTTGGCACCTGTGACAATGGCCCCAGGAAATAAAACTTAAAGTTAGCAACTTTGCTGAAACTTACAACGGGCAGGCTATAGTTCTTGTTAACTCATTTATTCCTCTTGACTCTGTGTGGAAGACACTATTGTTATCATCCCTATTTTACAGAAAGGGAAACTGAGGCATAGAGACGTTAACTAACTTCCTCGATTCATGGAGTTGGTAAGTGGTGGAGCTAAGACTTGAATCCAGGTCCTGTGGTTTCAGAGTCTGTGCTCTTAACTGCTTCACTTACATGGGGGTTCAAGGTAGAGGGAGTTCCAACTATGCCACCAGGCCCCTGCCCTCTCAATCACGGAGAGGGGCCCACCCAGGCCCTGTGGTCTATGGCACGGTCAACTCGCCTCACCCTGGACAGGCAGGTGGATGAGGCACCTCCTCCGGGATGGCTGCCAGCCTCATTCAGCCCAGCCTGGGTCAGGGCAGGTGAGGACACTCCAGGGAACTCTGGTGCCCTGTTCTGGAATTCTTGTCTCTGGGGCAAACCAGCAGACCAAGAGGCTGTTGAACTCGCATGAGGCAATGAGGGGAGTGAGTTCATGGCTCTGGTGGGGTCAAGGCACTTGGGCAGATGTGGTCCGGGAGACCGGAGCCTGGGGTTCCAGCCCCGGTTCCAGCCCAGCTCACTGCACAAACTCGGGCAAATCCTTGCCCCTGGGCCTCAGTCTACCTATCTGTATGGTAAGGGGCTTGGACAGCATGGTTTCTTAGGCCTGCCGGCCCTGTACCCTCTGCTCTGAGTTATAACTCCTTAGACGTAGCTTCTCTCTTCAAAGGAAGGAAACTCCTTCTTGTCAAGCACCTTCTAAGGTCAGGGGAAGTTCCTGGCAGTTTTTCTACTCCCACCAGCTAATCCTGGCTTTTAATGACGGTCCTAACCCCCAAAAGAGTGTCTGATGAAGAAGAATAGGGCTGGCGTTCAGACTCTATGCATCAGAACTGCTTTACTAGGTGTCAAAAGATTGATACAGGGGCCGGCCCGGTGGCGCAGCAGTTAAGTTTGCACGTTCCGCTTCTCGGCGGCCTCGGGTTTGCCGGTTCGGATCCCAGGTGCAGACGTAGCACTGCTTGGTAAAAGCCATGCTGTGGTAGGCGTCCCATATATAAAAAGTAGAGGAAGATGGGCATGGATGTTAGCTCAGGGCCAGGCTTCCTCAGCAAAAAGAGGAGGATTGGCAGTAGTTAGCTCAGGGCTAATCTTCCTCAAAAAAAAAAAAGATTGATACACTTCTATGTTGGTTGGTAGATAGCCATTTCCCTTAACTTCTCCTGGTGCTCCCCATTTGGCCCAGGTACTCCAGTAATTAAATGGTTAATGCCTGGCAGCCCTCTGCCCAGCCAGAAGTGCCAATGTCCATTTGGCCATGCCGCCATTTTGCTGTGCAACTGTGCTGTAGTCAAGTAATATGAATATCACAACAGGAGGGGAAGCAGTATGTCATGGTGGAGAGGATCAGACACATGATTTCACGCCCTGACTCGGCCGCTAACTCCCTGGGTGCGCTCGGGCCACTTCCCTGTCTCAGTTTCAGTTTCTTCAAGGTGCCCATCTCACAGGGTTGTTGTATTAAATGGAAAAATGGGGACAAAGCTCCTGGTATGCAGTAGACAGTCAGAATATGTTAGTTCCCCTTGTGGCAGACCAATGAGAGACAGTTGGATTCAGGGGAGAGGGAGGAGGGTAGTGTGGTATGATAGAAAGAGGGTAGATTTTTGAGCCAGAAAGACTCAAGTTCAAAGGCTGGCTCTGTCACTTACTCACTGTTATATGCTGAATTGAATCTCCCCAAAATCCATATGTTCAAGTCCTAATTCCCAGTATGGAATATGACTGTATTTGGAGGTAGGGTCTTTAAAGAAGTAATTAAGTTAAAATGAGGTCATTAGGGTGAGTCCTAATCTAATACGACTGGTGCCCTTATAAGAAGAGGAGATTGGGACACTCGCACACATAGGAGAATGCCACGCAAATATGAGGACGGCCATCTACAAGCCAGTAAGAGAGACCCCACAAGAAACCAACCATGCAGACACCTTCATCTCAGATTCTAGCCTGCAGAACCGTGAGAAAATAAATTTCTCTTGTTTGAGCCATCTAGTCTGTGGGTCTTTGATATGGCAGCCCTGGCAAACTGACACACTCATTCTGCAACATTGAGCTAGGTAGTTAACTTTCTGTGCTTCCTACAGTAGATTAAATGAGATAATGCCTAAGAGAGCACCAGCATATAGTAGGCCCTTAGCAAATGCTATCTCTGCCTCCCCTATAAGCTGAGGACTGCAGTTGGCTCTCTCAGGGGAGGAGAGTGGTGATATTACTGAGTCATCCTGCCTCAGCAGGAACCTGCAGGACACGTGACCCTTGATCTGGCCCTCACCTTTCCTCAGACTGGCAATCCTGCCCTCAGCTCCGCCCCTGGCCTTTACACTGGGTTTCTGTCTGCCAGACTGCCAGGTGATCAGGGTTCACAGAGGCTTTTGCTTCTGGCCATGCTCAGCAGCAAACTCACCGTTGAGTGCCACCGTTGAGGGGCCAGCTTGGTGTAGCCCCTGACACAGGGGCGAGATTGGAGGGGTAGGGAGGGTGGCTGGGGTGGGGCGTCTCAGGGGTGGAGGAGCGGACTGTTGTGTCATGGTGATTTTTCCAAAATACTTGCACACTATCTCATCTGATACTCCTGGCAACACTTTCAGGTGCGCTGCGCTAAGGGGCTCCTCTTGAAACAGAGAGAAACTGAGCCCCAGAGGAGTTAAGGAGCTCCTCCCAACTCAGCAAACCCATGCTGGAATTAGGACCTTGGAATCTAGACTCAGGCTCCAGCTCTTTCTGCCACTGGGACCACTTGTTTGCCCTCCAAGGCTTTGGGGGCTTGGGGAGTGTCGTGGGAAGCACGTGGACCCAGGAGTCACCACACTTGGGCCAGTGACCAGCTGTGTGACCCTGGGCAAGGCCCCCACCTCAGCAGGCTGTGCGAGGCTCCATGAGAGAGGGATGCCATCTCTGCCCCTGGAACTCTCGAGGCCCATGATCATTGGCAGCTCTTGTGACTTTCATAACTAACTATTCAGTAACTGTTGCTGAATTGAATTCCTGGAGAGCCAGGAAGTGTGTCTGTGGGTGGGAGAGACGTCTGGCACTTCCAGGGGGCCCAAGGCTTCCTTCCCACATGCCTCCTTCCCCCAGAGCCTGGCAGCCCTGGAGAGAGAATGTAACAGAGGGACCTAGAGGCAGTGGGCAGCTGCATCTGGAATTTTCCTCCCCCCAGCCCCCTGTACCTGTCTGAAACCCTTGTCTCCCTATTTGCAGTTCCTGGTTCAGTAAACACTGTTTCACTTTTTTACAGCACCTGTCACCATCCAAACTTCTTTGGACCGCTATATTTTCACTTTCATCTGCCCCATCCACACCCCCCAGAGAATGATGATCGTGCCCCAGGTTTTGTCTGTCTTGTACCCTGCTCCATCTCCTGCACTGGAACAGGGCCTGGCAGAGTTGGTGCCTGGTCATTATTCGTGGAATGAAGGATGAATGAATGAATGACTTAATCCTTTGTGGTCAGCCCTTTGCTGTATTTGAGGATATTGCCTAAGTCAGTGCCCAGCCCTGTTTTCTAGAGGCTTCCAGTCTGGTGGGGGAGGCAGACACGACACAGACAAAGGCAGTGACCATGGGTGTGACCTGCACTGTGACAGAGGGAAGGAGGCACCTGGGCTGGGGGAAGCCAGAGCATGTGGCATCTGATCTGCTTCAGGGAGCAGGAGGGGCTGGCTGGGTGGGAGGGCCTGGGAGGCCTCTCAGAGATGCCTCAGCTGAAGACGGGCATAGGAGTCAGAAGGACAAGGGAGGGGACAGCATTCCAGGCTGAGAATAGCACATGCAAAGGCAGGAAGGCAAGAGAGATCATGGGAGTTAGAGGCATCTGATGCGTAGAGATAGGGCAGCAACTGGGACCGTGGATGCCAGGGGCCGGCAGGGGTACCTGAGGGAACAGTGGCGGGGATCTGATGGGAGAACAGATGAGGGATGTGCAAATCCGAGCTGTTTTCTTCAGGTTCTCAAAGGCTTCCCTCTTGTTGAGAGGTAGTGCTGCCCAGGGGCTGCCTGTTTGCCAAGCGGCTGCAGGTGTCGGCTCCTTCCTACCCGACTCTCCCAGGTTAGCACAACCTGCCCTCTGAACTGGTGCCTCTCTCTGCCTCTCTCCTGAGAGAGAACAGGCTTAGGGCCAAGGCCCCCCGCTGCCCCCACTCTGAGGCCAGGCCAGGGTGGCAGGGGCTCTGGGAGCAGCCGCTCCCCTTTCCGAGCCCAGTGTCCTCAGACTCGCAGTGGGTGGGTAATGTGCCTTGCAGGCCTCCCCTCCGGGATTCTTTTGGCCGATGGAACAGGGTCAGGGGAGTGCATGGTGGCTTTTCCAGCCTGAAGACGCTGCCCGATGGCTCCAGGAAGTGTGACTTATTCCAGCCTCGCTACAGGTGGGGATCAGGCTTCTGGCTCCTACTCCTCCAGCCAGAAACCTTTTGCCTCAGGCAGCCATGGGAGAGCACTAAAGCCAGTGAGATGGATTTTGGTGTGTCACAGACTCTCTTGGTGACCTCAGCAAATTTCTGCCTCTTTCTGGGCCTTGGTCTCCTCCTTTGTAAATTGGATGTAACAGTGCCTGTCCTCACTCTGCAGAGCCAGGAGACCTGCTCCTCATCCTGGACTTGGCATTGGCTGGCCTTGGGCAAGTCTGTCCCCTTTTGAGGCTCTAGTCTCCCCATCTGTATGTTGAGAGGGTTGGACTTGTCATCCTACAAAACTAGGAGCCAGTTTAAGAGGCAAAGCGTTTATTTGGGATCAAAGAATTGCAATTCGGGGAGCACAGATTCAGCTAGAAACCCAAATAGTGTCCCAATTACAGGAGAGAGCCTTAGGATTTAAATGGGAAAAAGGGAGAAGAAGGAGGTGAGTTGTATTAAAGAAGAGTTCATTGGAGCTAGAAGAGGTAGGGTTGGTTTTGTCCTTCAAACATCGGCTTGAGGTTCGGTCATCAGGCAAAAAGCTAGACTTGTCCTTCATTGGTTGGTTAGCGATTCGGTCATCAGCAAAGTCCAATTTCATCAGTCCTTACAGACAGGATATTCTTGTCCTTTCTGACTTCTTAGAATGATGGTGGTTTGGTCCAGTTTGGAAGATAAAGAAGACAAGATGTGCAAGGCAATTTCTCTGAGATGGCTGCTCCATCTCTGTTTTAATATGACTCCACTCATGTCATCTTTCACAGACTTTCTGAGTGGCTCTCCAGCTCAGATATTCTTGCCAGGCTCAGCGATTCTGTGGAACCAGTTGGTTTTTGGTGATCACGCCACTGCCAAATACCCACAGGTTCTGCTTAACTGCTTCCAGGAAACTCACTACCTCTCTTGCAACTTCCTTCTACCTCTGGAGAGTTCTAGCAGAAAGGCCTTCCTCACACTGCATCTGTCTTCCTGCATCACCCAACCGCTGGGCTTGGTTCTGCCTTTGGAGGCTGCAGAACCCCATACAATTCAATAGACCCTAGGCACTGGGCACCCTGGCCAGGCCTTGTGCTGGACTCCGGGGACACAGAGGAACCAGAAATGGTCATGGTCCTTTAGGGGATCATTGTCAAGTTGAGGAGACAGACCAGTAAACAAACACACAATTTCAGGAAAAGCTTAGGGTATGAAAGAGAACTCTGGAAGGGCTGGAGCAGAGCATGAGTGAGGAGAGGTGAAAAGGCAGTGTGGGTGTCAGGTGCCTGGCCAAGAAGTTTCCATGTTGTCCAGCAAGGACTGGAAAGATGTGGACAAATCTGCTAGTTCTGCCCGACTTCAGCCTCATTAATAATCCCAGCTGCCGTCTACATCTCCTTCTGGGCACAGGGACCCGTTGCCTCATCAAATACCCTCAATATCTCATTGAATCCTGCCCCATAGTAACACTTATTCCCATTCTGTAGATGAGGAACCCGAGGCCCAGAGCAATCAGTTACCTCCCCCAAGTTCATGCGCTCAGTACCCTTGGAGCCGGATTAAAACCAATCTGGCAAAAAGCCTCTCCCTGGACTTGCTGCTTCTCATTTGTCCATCCGTCCCTGTCATGACCAGGTTTGGGGTCTGCTCCCTTCCAGAGCCTCCTCAGAACCAGACCCTGGCTGCTCTAAGGCGCATTTCTAAGGTGCATCTAAGGTGCATTTCCTAAGGCGGGGGAGCCAGGGCGGGGGGCTCCCAACAGGGGCGCAGACTGTGGGCCTCAGTGAGGGTCAGGAGGCTCGTCTCCCTGGAGGGACTCCAGCATCTCCAGGGGCCTTGGGAGGTCTGCCTTTGTGTGGTGAGGAGGTCTCCCCACTGTGCCCTCCAATTTCATCCTAAATGTGGCATTTGCTGCAGTAGCCTGGCAGTGGGCAGGGCCCTGGTCCAGGAGCCCCGAGTGCGGGCTGTAGCCCCGGCTGGCCCTGACACAGTGTGACTTGGATGGGGCTCTTCCCCTTCAGGGCTTCAGAGTTCTTATTTGCAGACAGGAGGCGGGGACAAGCTCTCCGAGCAACACTCATAACTGTAGCTGAATCAAACGTGTCTCAGGCTGATCTGGAGGGGCAGATGGGGTTCTGAACGTCCTCCCCTCCCCTTCCCAAAGCCCCTCCCTTGTCTCTTGGGGCTGCAGCTGGGCCCGCCCTCCATCTCCTCAGCGGGATGTCCTTTCATTTAGGAAGGGAGTTCTGCAGACAGTGAAGGGACAGGAGGGGGCGGGAAGGGACCAGAGCAGTGTGGCCCAGCTGCCTCCTGGTGAGGTGGATAGTGTTGGGGTCAGACGGACCGTTAACCAGCTGTGTGACCTCGGGTGGAGCTCTTAACCTTCCTCAACTTCAGTTTCCATATCCGGAAAGTAGTGATAATAACAGTACCTCCTATTGGGGGTTATTAATAGTGAGGATAAAATAAGGATTATAGGCCAGTGTGTCTGTACACTTGGCTCAGAGCCTGGTATGTAGTAAGCACTCATCAGTGCAGCCTTGGTGACAATGATGATGGTGATGATGGCAGTGAGAGGAGAAGGATGATGACAACCATCCTGTTGGACAGTATGAGACATTGCAGGGCCCTCTCCCAACACGCGGGTACTTTCCCGCCTCCACGCTTTGCGCTCAGTCTCTTCTCCAGCCTGCCCTTCCCCCAGACTCTTCTACTGCAGTTCCACAAATGCATCCTGAGTAACCGAGGGCGCTCGCGGCACCTCGTCCTGTGGATCTGAGCCTGGACGAAGATCCCACGCAGACCAGCAGCCAACGGCTGCGCCTGGGCGCGTGGCGGGAGCACCTGCTTTGCAGAAACTAGGAGAAGGCTTCCCGGGGGAGGGAGAATGTCGCCAGAGTCTTGATGGAGGAGTAGGAATGGGCTGGAAGAAGAGAATAGGATTTCTGTTTCCACTTAAAGGCATTTCAGGCAGATGAATAACATGTGCACAAGCAGAGAGGTGTGAAATAGCACGTCGAGCTTGGGAAACTGCGAGAAGCACAATATGGTTAGAGAGCTGGGAGCAAGTGTGGAGGGGTGAGAGAAGACAGCGGAATGGAGAGGATGTTGGGGGTGGAGCATCAAGAGCCTTGTGTTCTAACTAAGACACTTAAAATTTATCTTGAAGGCAACGAAGAGTCATTCTTTTCATCATGCAGCAAACATTTCTGAGGATCTACTCGACCCACAGTACCTTCGCAGTGGGCGCTGTGATGCGCTGCTCGGATGCCGCGCCTCCCCCCTCAGACCGGAGCCTTCTCCCCTCCAACGCCTGACAGCTCACAGCTGAGACTGCCCTCCGTACCACTGCCTTAGACTTAAGAGACCCTCCACATTTAGTGTCACTCCCCTTCCCAGGACCAGCCTGCATCTAGTGATTGGTCCATGTAGGGGTATAAAGGCCCAGCTCCCTTGCTCCAATTTGGGATAACTGTGAAAAGTCGTTCCAGCTCTAGAGCTCCTGAGAGGTGGGCTGACGCCTCTGTGGGGTCTGCATCACAGCCCAGCTTGTCCCTCTGCCCAGCCCTGCTTCACTCACTGCCCTACAGGTATTGATCTTGAAGTCAATCCCCAATAAACCTCCTGCCAGCAAATCTTCATCTCAGAATCCCCTTCCCCAGGAAGCCAAGCTCTGACAACCATCATGGAAGAATGTCGAGGATGGTTGACATCTTGTTGAGGGTCAAAAAGAGACCCCTTTGGGGCCAGCCCAGTGGCGCAGCAGTTAAGTTCACACGTTCCACTTTTCGGCGGCCCTGGGTTCGCTGGTTTGGATCCCGGGTGTGGACATGGCACCGCTTGGCACACCATACTGTGGTAGGCATCCCACATATAAAGTAGAGGAAGATGGGCACGATGTTAGCTCAGGGTCAGGCTTCCTCAGCAAAAAGAGGAGGACTGGCAGTAGTTAGCTCAGGGCTAATCTTCCTCAAAAAAAAAAAGAGACCCCTGGTTTTGGAAGGTGGCTCTGCCCACAGTTTGAGATTGAAATGGAGGCGGGGCTGGAGCCCAGAGGCCAGTGAGAAGGTTGTTCCGACTTAGCAGAGGAATGATGAGGGCACGAGGAGGGTGGGGGCAGGAAGGAGGGATGTGCCTGGGGGACTTAGAGGAAAGAGAATTGGGAGACACGGGAGAGACTGGGTATGGAAGCCGCTGGGAACAGCTGGACAGAGGTGGAGCTAACTTGTGGGCTGGGTTTAACAGGACTCGGTTCAGTCTGGGAGTGGAGAGCATGCCATGCCCATGAGACATCGGGGTGGGGGCCCAGGAGGCAGGGCTGAATATCCAGGACCAGGAGATGGATCTGAGCTGGAGGCGTGGATGTGGGGCTTAACCAGCACCTGGCCGTTTACAATGCGTTCACTCACACCTATTAGTTTAACACGGGCCCCGACCAATCAGAAGGGTCCCCAGAGTCCTGGAGACCCGCTATAGGGCTAGATGTTCACCCTTTAGTTGCTGAATCATGGGGGGAGGTGCTGGATGGCAGGGGTGCTCAGGAGGCACCAAGCAGCAGCTTTTTACTGAGCAGTAATTTGGAACACTTGCATGCCAGCTGAATGTCAGCCCTCCTGGTTCCTCAGATAATCCTCTGAGGAATCTGCTGAGACAGATACTATAATCCCCTGTTAAAAAGAGGAAACTGGGGCTCAGTGAGGTGAATGACTGGCCAGAAACGGGACTGCTCCTAAACAGAAGAGCTGGAGTGGAACCCAGATCTGTCCACTCCCGCGTCCCATGCCTGCAGTGCTGCAGTGGGGATCAGAACCCAGACTTCTCTGCTCTTCAGTCAGGGTCCTTTCCCTTTATTCAAACGGCAACTTCCTGTAGTGAATCCCAGAACCTGTGATCCTGAGCCAATGCCTCCTTCCAAGAAATGGTGCTGAGACTGTCTGGGCCTGTGGGAGATGGGGAGCGGAGTGGGAAAGCCCAGAACCAGGTATGAGGGAATTTCCAGACCTGGGGATCTCCCAGCTCCTGGTTGGGAGTCAAGGCGTGTGTGGGAAGCTCCGTGCCCTCTCCAATGGATACCGCCTCCCCACTGGCAGAAGGAGAGCTGGGGGGCCAGCTGGACCTGCCTCGGCTTGGGCCCACCACCTCCAAACTGTTCCCTCCGGGGAAATGGGTTCCCTGTGAAGTAGGAGCATCTCGTTGCCGAAAATGTTCCTGTGGAGCCTGGCTATTCATTCACTTGTTCGTCCATTCATTTGACATTGAACAACTACTTAGGGAGTAGCTCCCGTGTGTCCTGTGCTGCTGGGTCCTGCCTCCCCTGGGTCCAGGCCTGGGGATCTCCCAGCTCCTGGTTGGGAGTCAAGGCGTGTGGAGGGATAGGTGCTACGTGGGTAACGAGAATCAGTGAGACAGACTGGGGAGTGTACAGGGCTGTTCTGTTTGTCCCGGCGTTCCCTGGGCCAGCACACAGGAGCCCAGCACAGAGATGCTGTCAGGGGCTCCTGATTAATGGATGAAGGAAGGAAGGGCTGAGGCTGACAAAGGAAACGGCTTCCTGACTGGCAGGAGATAAAACCCTGCGGGGGAATCAGGGAGGGCGGAACCTCCATCCTGGAGAGCACCCACCTGCCTCAGCCCTCAGGGTTTGACAGCCACCTATCTACATGCAAGGGACTGGCCTCAGGACTCCAGGCCCTTCCCAGATGTGGAATCTTCCGTTCTGCTGCGGCTCCAGGTGGCATCCAGCTGCCAAAAGGACATTTTGGCTGTTTTCTCAGCTGTGACCCAGAACACGCTGAACTTTCTTGCTAGATCCCGTTCAGGGATTCTGGAAGAGTGTCAGCAGTGGGGAATGGAGGAGGGAGGGGCTCCATCCGTGGGGCTCTGTCTCCACGTCCCTGAGACCTGAAGTCCTGGGCGTGATTTGATAGAGTTGCACTGTGTCAGGTTTTTTTTCCCCACAAAGCCCCCCGGTACATAGTTGTATATTTTAGTTGTGGGTTCTTCTAGTTGTGGCATGTGAGACGCCGCCTCAGCATGGCCTGATGAGCGGTGCCATGTCCCTGCCCAGGCTCTGAACTGTGGGCTGCCGAAGGGGAGCACGCAAACCCAACCACTGGGCCATGGGGTGGGCGCCTGTGTTAGGTTTTTAAAAACACGACCTGGTGTTTTTTCTTTTGACTTTTTATTTAGTTTTTTTAAGATTGGCTCTGAGCTAACATCTGTTGCCAATCTTTCTTTTTACTTCTTCTCCTCAGCGTGGTCTGATGAGCGGTGCCATGTCCGCACCCAGGATCCAAACTGGTGAAAACCCGGGCCAACGAAGCAGAGAGTGAACTTAACGACTTGGCCATGGGGCCGGCCCCTTCTTTTAACTTTTCAAACTGCTCTGAGAAGATGATTTGAGAAGCCAGCTCCTTACTCTTCTCCCGTCTCTCGGTCACAATTTCGTCTTCATCCCCACGGGGCTGTGGTACTCAGAAAAGAGGACAGGTCCTGCTGTGGCCTCCCATGGAAGAAGGGCCTGATGAGGGGAAGGGGCAGGAGGGAACCAGGCGTCAGCGAGAGTCTGCAATGGCAGGTCTGACTCTGGGCGCTTTGCACAGCGTCTCCCTTTTTTTGGATGAGGAGACTGGGAGATAAAGTAGCATGTACAAGGGCACACAGTTGACAATGATTGTTCTAATCCTAACAAAAATGATAATTATTAGGTGAAACCGTTATTTGAAAAACTGACAATTTCTTATGGTTCAACCTAATATGTGTTATTCAGGCACAACGCAGGATGTTCTCCTTATTCTCACGGGAACTCTCTGCAAAGGAAGGAGTTATTATTCTGCTTTCAAAGCTGAGGCGATGGAGGCTGAGAGAGATTGGGTGACACGCCATCACCCCGCTGGGGGATCAGTGGCGGGCAGGGCCTGGAAGTCAGGTCAGTGTCCAAAGCCCCTCAAGCTGCGAGGACGTACTTTGTCTCCTTGCCTACAACTCATGCTGACTCAGGAGGTGGAAAGACACTGGTTTGGTGGTTGGGAAACCCCGGCAGAACAGACTCTGCCCCAAAGTGCTGGGTGGCCTCGGGCAGGTCCCTCCCCTCTCTGGGACTCACTGTGGGCATCTGTTAAGGGAGGGGTTGCGCTCGCCCGTTTCCTGCCGTGCCCACCTCTGCATGCGTGCCTTGTGCACCGAAGGCTGGGGCCATGTCTGCCTCTTCTGTGCTCCTGGTGCCTGGGGTGGCCCTTGGCTCAGAAGGGGCCTCAGTGAACCCTCGCTGACTGTGGGGCGGGAGGGAGCTTGTGGCACTGCGTGGGTGCTTGCAGGCACCGGGCGAGTGGCAGGGAGGCCAGGGCTGCTCCTGGCAGGTGGAGGCTGCCTCCTGGAGGCAGGGCTAGTTCTCCCTGCCCAGGCCTCAGACGGGCCTCCAATGGGGAGATGCTAGGGACCACTCTCAGCCCATAGCCTGGGAAGTCCCTCAACAGGAAGGCCTGAGGCTCTTGACCTTTATTAGGCCTCCTAAAAGTGGGACTCGAGGCTTCCCCAGAGCCACCACAGTCACTTATGTCACCGAGCACTCAGCCACGCGCTCCCCACCCCGGCTCTAGAGAAAGAGGACCAAGACATAGGAATGCCCAGCAGGGGACAGAAAGAGCTGTCAGTCTGCCCACCTCAGCTAACTGCCCAACGAGCTCGAGGGGAGGAGTGAGAACATCGGCGCTTTCCACAGCCAGGCTCGGGGAGGGGAGGCGAGGCGAGACTGGCGGCCCCTGGGGAGAGAACTCACAGATGATTTACACCATGACCTGCTTGACCTCCTTGTTCATGAACTTCAGATGGCGCAGGATGGGGGAGGCATTGTGGGCCTTCGTCTTACTGTCTGACAGGCCAGCCGTAGCAGCAATGGGGAGCATTCATTGAGTACTCACTGTATGCTAAGCAAGGTGCTCAATTCTTTTCATTTGTTGTCACATTTGATCCTCATCAAAGCTCTGTAAGTTACTATTTCTGCTCCCATCTTACAGCTGAGAAAATGAAATCTTAGAGACATTATATAACTTGCCCAAGTTCAGGCATCTAATAAGTGGTTAGAGCTTGGATACAAATTTAGGCTACAAAACTTGGGCTCTTAACTACCACATTCTACAAGTTCCATCCATCTGTCCATCTATCTATCCATCCATCCGTCCAACCATTTACCCATTTGTATCAGACAGGATCACAGTAGAAAACACATTCACACTTAAATTAGCATGGTTCAAAGTGGGCTTCATAAAGCGCCTATTTATGATGATGGGGAGGGGGTGCTGTGAAGGGAAACCACACAGGATCCTGCAGTATCCTAGGGTTAGGAACAGCAAGGTTGATATTGCCTAGAACCTGAAGGGGTGAGGGGAGGGAGATGTTAATGGAACCTGGGGTGAGAGAGGACCTGATAGGAGCTGCACCTTTTGTAAACAGATGTGCCAGTCTGAGGTACCACACAAAGAGGGGGCCTGAGGAACAAGTACCCCAGCTTCCTCCCTTCCTCTCTCCCCCCATCTCCTCCTGGGCTCCCCTTCAGCCAACCCAACCAGAAGCCAAAGGGCACTGGAGTCAGTTGATGCGGTCCCTTCAGGTCAGCCTCCAGGGCACAGAGCAGGGTGCAGAAGGGTGGAGAACAGAACTGGAGGGCCTTGGGAAGACACCCTGCACCATCCATCCACTTGTCCACCTTGCACGTCTCTCCTGCCGTGGCGCCATGTCAGGCTTTCCTGTTGGTATGGGAATATTATCCTAGGCAAAACAGATGTGGTTCCTTTCTTTCTTCCTTCCTTCCTTCATCAAGCACCCTTGAGGCCTCTGTGAGAAGATCTGGGCTGGGTGCTGGGGACCCAGGGAGGGGTGGGACCCAGATCCTGCCCTTGAATTGCTCACAAACCACTGAGAGATCATCCTGAGATGTGATCTGGGCTGCCTGCTTCCTTGCCTCGGTCTGGGGGGTAAGGGGAGGTGGGTGGGTCAGATGAGATGGAAACAGTCCAACCAGCAGAAAAGCTATTTGCTAACTTTACTCATTTGACCAATTATTAAGATTATGAGACGGAGCTGTAGTCAGGAGCTGAAGGGTGCAGCTCAGGGCCAAGTCAAGGCTCAGTGCCTTGGTCTCATTAACATCATTATGTTATGGTGAAGAAACAAAGCCCCAGTCACGTAGGAACAAGTCACAGCCCCAGAACTTCCAGGGCTCCTGCGGCGCATGAGGAGGTAGGCAGAGCCCACTTATCCAGAGCCCCGGCTTCTACTCCAACTCAGCTGTGTGTCCTTGAAAGAGTCCCTGCCTCCCTCTGGGTCTGCCTCCTCAGCTGTACAGAGGCTCCTGGGACCTCCGGCTCTGAGGTTGCATGAGTCTGGGAGGAGGCCACATCTGGAGACTCCTGTCCCCTTCCCCATGCCACCTCCAGAGCTTTGTCAGGCCCCTTGTGAATGCCTCTGTGCCTCTGTTTGCCTTCAGGACCTTGAAGTTGCTGCCTCACTTCCCTGCACTCAATTTCCACCCTCCTGTTGGCCCTGATTTAATTGCTGCTCCAAAGCCCCTCTGAGGGGCGCCCAGACTTGCTGTGAGGTTAATGGCGCTGGTGGTGCAGATCCCAGGGGGCCGGGCACGCTGAGAGTGTGCCCGGGTGTGTGAGGGGGAGGGTCCCGCCTTTCCGTGCTCCTTTGCCTCCTGACACCTCGGTGTTTCTGACCCAGGAATCCGACACGGGAATGTCTGATGCCTACACAGGGATGGATTCTCAGCCCTGGGGCCGCTGGCCTTGGAGGGATGGGGGCAATTTGTCTCTCACTTCCATCTCTGGTATTTCTGTTTGCTTAATCGGCTACTGGACTTCCAAAATAGTTTCTTGCAAGACTATGTCCCTAAGTCTACACCTTTGTATCCGTATTTCAGTCTGATATGCGTGAGCCTCTAGCGCAAGGCCGGGGCAGGGGCCCTTCTGCCCAGCTCTAAGGTGGTCTGATCAGATGGGAATGTGGGCCCTTCGGCAGAGGCCAGTCGGGGGAGAGGCTGGTGGCCAGAGCCACCAGTGGGAATGCGTGGGCACGGGGGCTGCCCTTGTGGAACAAAGGTGACCAAGGACAGGTGGCCCTTGCCATTGCCCTGGCTCGGGGCACCCTACCAACCTGCAGAACTCCAGCACCCCAGGTATGAGGGAAGGGGGAAGCCCTGAATTGTCTGAGAGAACCCTGAGCTGACCAGAGTTGAGTCCATCAGCAGCAGAAGTTAAGATTGAAGGTTCCACTTCTGCACCTGTGACACGGCTGATCAGCCCATCCCTCTCTCCAGCCTGAGCCCAGGTCACATCTCTGAGTCTCGGAGGCCAGCACCCTCTGTCTGCTGTAACGGGAGGAGCATCAAAGCTTCTTCCAGCGGAAAGCGTCACTGGCCTTTGGAGTGGGGGCTGAAACAGAACCCCATTTGTGCAGGACCATGACATCACCACCAACATAGAGTTCTGTACCCTGCCCACCAGCTGCACCCCCCACTCGGTGGTAGGTGACTCCTGGGAGAATACATTCTTGGCTTGAGTGTGTGTGACTGCGGGCTTGACTGCGAACATAAGCGTGAGTGAGGCTTGCGTGTGAGGACGTGTGCCCACACGTGGAACTTCATAGAATGAAAAAAGACAGAGAACACTGCATGAAGACCCATCGAGTGCTACTGGCCCGTCAGCTTCTGAGTTGAGGTGTGTGTTTCAGACGAGGATCCCAGCAGTTAGCCTACTGGGTCGGGTTGGCTGGTTCAGCGGCTCTGAGACGAGATGCCAGCTCTAGTTTTTTGCAGGGTCCGTTAGTGTCTTGGGGCAAGGGGCCCCTCAGGCTGAAATGGTAGGAAGAGGCTAACGTCAAGGGCCAGGAAAATATTCTGGGTCACCCAAAACAAACATAAACCATCGCTCAGCTCTTACAGCAAAGACCATCACTGGATCCGTCCATGCAGAGGACCAGGCCTCTGGCACGAAAGGGAGTGGGGAGGTCCTCGCATGGAAACCGGAAGAAGGAAGGAACAGAACTCAGCTGCTTGGGCCGGTTACTCTGAGACACCTGCGCTTGGCCCTTTGTCTACAACTCAGTTCCTCTTCACCACCACCCTGGCAGGTTAGATTATTGTCCCCACTCTACAGGGGAGAAACAGATGCTCCGAGAGGGGCAAGGGCTTGCCCAAGGTCATGCAGCCAGTGAAAAACTCCACCCTATCATGGTGGCCCCCTTGTTCCCTAACGCAGGACAGAACTCCCACTTGAGGACATGCAGAAGAAAGGGGTAGGTCTGGGCTTTCCCAAAGGGTGGGGCGGGTGGTCAACACAACTCCAAGATCCCAAGAGCCCTGGGTGTAGGGGAGGCTGACGAGGTGGGGTCAGGAGTACACAGAGGCTTTGAATGGGTGTCTGCAGCCCCCCAGTAATCCCCAGTAAGCCCCCTAGGGTAACCTAGGCTGGATCACTTCACTTCCCTGAGTCAGTTTTCTCACCTGGAAAATGGGAGTAATGATTCACTCTACTTTCTTCTTCAGATTGTCGTGAGAGTTAAAAGCCATGCTGTGTGGGAAGCCTTTAGCACAGGGCCTGGCTCAATACTCATGGGTGGCTGTTGTCATTAGTGTTGAGAGGAGGTCCCCTGGGGTTGGTGTGAGGGTGCCACACCCGGGAAGAGTCAAGGGCAGAGTGTCCCCAGGGAGGAGAGAACCTGGACAGTGACAGACTTGCTTTGTACCAAGAACAAAGCATGGGGAATTCTTTGCTCTCATTCTTATCCCATGAAGAATCATCATTCCCATTTCTACACTCTTAATAACATTTAAGCTTCAGATAAACAGTGGAATTGTCAAGAGAAGTGCCTAGCCCTTCAGACTGTTAATCTCCTTGAATCATCACGTTTTAATCCACACCCCTCCTCTGCAACACTGGGCCTGAGACCTTTATTTGTTGGAGCAGTGGGACAGTCCTACCGAACTTGGGGCGTGGAGGGTGCTGGGGAGAGGAGAGGACAGAGGGAGGAGCAGGCGGCCTCTGCTTCTCGAGGGAGGTGCGGCCCAGCCTCCAGTGGGATGGCTTCAGTAGGACCGACATCGTGTTTACAGACGCAGTGCTGAGCTCTTTAAGCCCTTCCTTATTGCTCTCCTGCCTCATCCTGTTGCAGTCTGGCGAGCAGACCAACCCTCTGACTGCACCCTCCACTAGATTCCCCTGGAAGCTCCTTGTCAGATTGAGTGTGCACTTCTCACTTGGTCTTGATCGGCTGGCCCCCTTAGTGGCTTTGGTGCTCTAGACCTGCCTTCCTTCTTCAGACAACCCCCTTGGTACCTTTGATTCACTCCCCCTCCCCTAGCTGGATCTTCCCTCTTCCCTAGTCTGTGCCTTCTCAGTCGCCTCTGAGGGCTCCTGTCTCCACGGCTTCCTCGCCATGGCTGTGTCCAAGGCCTGTCCCTGGTCCTGGTCCTTCCCCATTCCACGCACTCTCCATCCTCCCTGCTCTGACCACTCCCAGATCTCCCCCAGCTCCGTAGTCACCATCCCCCAGCCTCAGGACCGCTCCGCTGGAAAGTCCCCACGCCCCTCACACTCAACCTGTTCAGAGAGGGTTTGCCTGATCCTGCCTCCTCCTTACTTAAAACTCTCCATCTACAAATACTTGGGAAAACTATTTGGCACCACATACTAAAGCTGAACATGTGTACACTCTCTGACCCAGCGATTCTACTCTCAGGAATATACCCAGAAACGTGTGCACACGCACACCAAGAGGTATAGACAGGAATGTTCCCAGCACTATGCCCGGACCTGGAGACTTCCCAAACGCCCATCAACCATCGAAAGAACAGACAGATAGTGGTGTTTTCACACAAGCTGCTGCTACAGCAACTATATCAATGAGTCTCACAGACATACTGTTGAAAGGAAAAAAAGACACAACAGAGTTCATACTGCATGATTCCACTTACATAAGGTTCAAAAACAGGTGAGATGAGTCTCTGGTGCTGGAAGACAGGACAGTGGTTAACCTTGGGTGGGTGGGGGCGCATGGGGGCAACGACTGGAAGGAGCCTGAGGGGGCCCCCTGGGTACTGAAAATGTTAAAGATTCCGATGTGGATGCTGGTCCACATGGTGGGCTCCTTGTAAAAATTCATCAAGATGTATACTTATGATATGTGAATTTTTCTGTATGTATGTCAATAAAAAGTCAAAATAAATAAATAATGAAATCCTCCGTGGGCTCTTGATTAATAAAAGATGAAACCCACAATCTCCTTCCCAGCCTGGTAAATGCAAGGCCCTTCCTGACCCGGCCCTGCCTGGCCACCTCCCTCCCACCCCCATACTCCCTGATCTCTGGCCCCAAGCAAGATGCTGTCTCTGCCCTCTGGGCTTTTGCATAGCCCTTCCATCTATCTGAAATGCCCTTCACAGTGTATTCCATCTGGCCATGCCCAGAGGTCCTCCCTCCCCACCTCCTCAGGCAGTTAGTTACCCAGCTGGACTGGCTCCCAAGTGCTTGAGTCAAACCTCCATGCCAGCATTTCTCTCCTGCTGGGTATGATTGTTGCCCCCCTGTCCTCCCCTGTGGCCATGAGCTCCGTCTTCAATCAAGGGACAATGTCTTTGTTCTTGGGCCTGGCACTGGGTTAAGTGTCAATAAGTTAAAAAAATGAAACCATATGTAGTCACATACTTAGCACATCATTTCACTGAAAAGAACAGAATGACATCAAGGCAGTACAAATTTTGGTCATACAGATATCAATTAATATAATATTTTGATATTCAGAATCAGGATGTCCCTGGGAAATCTGAACTATCTGGTTGTCATGGTCTTTCTTGTCACAAAGGAGCCCAATGATAGACTAACTCATGATAAAGATAAAGAGCGGAATATGTTTGCATTTAAAGGAAGAATCACAAAAAGGCAGTATCTTACATGGCAGAAGGGAGTATACATATGGCGACATTTTCGACAGTGGCTGATGGCTGCTACTCTGAGTGCTATATGCATGCTAGCGGTCACCCTAGAATTCAGATGGGCAGTGGGGACTCCATCAGAAAGACTGCCCTGTAAGGAATTCAGTTATGTTTTCTTTAATGAGAAAAGTTGCGGGCAGAAAGTGACCTTGGACTCTCCGAGTGTGGCCTTCCTTAGAAGGTTGCTGCAGGAGAGGCCCCAAGGTCCTAGGAGGGTGAAGGCTCCTGGGGTGAGGGGGTGGTGGGTCAGGGTTCTTGAGAAGGCAGACACTGGGAACAATCTGAATCCCTGGCTGTGGGGTTGCCCAGGAAGGAAAACCGAGAAGGGGGACCCCTAAGAGCTGCCATGGCTCGGGCTGTTAGGGTGAGAGGGGCTGCGAGGAGAGAGGCGGATGCCAGAGCCTTCATCTTCTGCCTGCTCTGGGAAACACAGCCACCCTGTGATGGGCGTGGGGACAGAGACGTGGAGAAAAGCCATCCTTGGGTGGGGCCAGCAGTGTGGTCAGGGAGAGGGAGTGTAATTAGAGTGTTTTCTGGGCTGAAAAGGAACAGCTGCCAGATTCAGAGGAGGAAAAGGGACTGAAGTCTCATCCAGCGGAGGATGGAGGCCAAACCCCACCCCACCAGGACCGCCCGTGGCTGTGGGCCAAGCAGGCAGACCTGCCAGGCAAGGGGCCCCAGTGCTGTGCACCTTTATCTGAGCGTGGTGTGGAGGCGGCCGGATGGCCTCTCGAGGAACAAGTGGCCTGGCAGAGGGCCCCGCCGGGGCTGTCAGATGGTGGGGGCAGGTTTCCCCATGGCGAGGCCGGGTGGCAGACAGGAGCGATAGTGGCAGTGGCCGCTTGGGCACAGGTGCTCGCTTACTGCTGGGAAAGTGGACTAAGCCCTCGGTGGGTCACGAAGTCCCTTGTATGGGAGAAAATTCAGGAGACCTGAGGAAATTTTAACTTTAATTTAGAAAAAATAAAAGACAACAGCCCTAACGGATAAGTTTGCTATAGTTGACATATCAATATCAGGAGCTTCTTTGTAACGAGAGAAAACATAACGTTAAAACACAAATAACAAATTGAGAGAAATATTTGCCACGTATGGAAGAAGAGATCAATGTCTGGAAAATAGAACTCCTATAAATCAACAAGAAAAGACAGACAACCCAGTAGAAAACTGGGCAAAGTGTTTGAACAGGAAAGTCACAAAAGAAATAAGAAGGATTTATGCGAGCAAAGACGTCTGCCCTGCTGCTCCTCCAGGAAACTACAGTTTAAAACAAACACTGATTGGGAAATTAGTTTTTGCCTATGAGATCGATAATTTTGAAAAACATTGGGGGCCAGCCCTGTGGCTCAGTGGTTAAGTTTGCACGTTCCGCTTCTTGGCGGCCCTGGGTTCGCCGGCTCGGATCCCAGGTGCGGATGTGGCACCGCTTGGCACGCCATGCTGTGGTAGGCGTTCCACATATAAAGTAGAGGAAGATGGGCACGGATGTTAGCTCAGGGCCAGTCTTCCTCAGCAAAAGAGGAGGATTGGCAGTAGTTAGCTCAGGGCTAATCTCCCTCAAAAAAAAAAAAAAAAAAGAAAAGAAAAATATTGATGATAGCCAATGTTGGTAAGAGTTCCTGGCAATGTAAGTTGATCCAGCCTCTTTGGAGGCCAACTGACAGACTCTATCAGAATTTAAAATACACGGACCTTGGTGTACTTGACCCAGCGGTTCACCTCCTTCTGTCGACCCCGGAGAAACACCTGCACACGTGCACAGAGGAAGGAACAAAGATGTTTATTACAGGATTGTTCACCATAGTGAAAAACTGGAGGAAATGTGCAACCATAGGGGATGGTGCATTCATTCTATGCAATATCATGCAGCCAAGTTTGCAATACCGTGCAGCCCTGTCCACTTGGACTTATAATGTGGTCCAAGAGAGGGAGGCCTGGGCGTTTGCTCCCCTGAGCTTTGTTCCAAGTGACCTGCAGGCTGAATTGAGAGCCAGTGAGCTAACAGGCCCGGGACCTGGGCAGTAGAGGCTGCGAGGAGACCCCCAGGCAGTGGGCTAGATGGGGGACAAGGCAGAGACTGTGGGTCTGCAGGCACGACGAGCCAAGGTGTAGCCAGGTCAGCCAGGGCCACTGCTGGGGGTGTGGCCTGGGCTGGAGCCCTCCCATGAGGAGCCCAGCCACTGAGCAGGTACAGGATCCCCCGGGGGTGGGGGGGTGGGGGTACGGACTGCATCCCCTCTTGAGGGCAGTCCTGTCTCTGCCCAGCTGCTCACGTGAAGGCCCCTCCACAAACCCACAGCTGGGGAGGCAGGGGGAGGTGGAAGCTGCCTGAGGGATGGGACATCTTTATACACGGACAGACTGAATACGACCTAAAGAGACTGTTTAAATGATCATATCAGACGGAGCTTTAAATCACATTAGATGACGTTATGTCATTTTTTTCCATATTTCCAATTTTTTGTCAGATTAGTCCATTTCCAACTTTTTGTCAGATGAAGAACAAACGAAATACTGACAGCGTCCTTGTGCTCTGGAGCGCACCCTGAGCTGAATTTGGTGGCCCTCACGCAGGGCTCTGTGCGGTTGGTTTCCTCTGCCTGCCTGCTTCCCCTCTTCCTCTCCCCTTGGCTCTTCCCCACCCGTCCCTTTAGCCCTGATGCTCCCCAGGGAGCTGCTTTGAACCCCTAGACTGGCTTCCACGCCCCAGAGCTTCCCTTTATCACAGCATTTGGCGCACTCTGTTGTCCTGCTTGCCTCCCCGATCAGACTGTGAGCTCTGGGTGGGGCACAGGCCATCTACTATTCATCAAGGAACCCTTAGGACCTAGCACGGACTTAGCACCTGGCAGGTGCTCACTTAATGCTTGTTGAATAAGTGAGGGAATGAATGAATGAGACGGGCTGCCTTTATAGAAGACCTGGAGACCATGTGATCTTGGGCCGGACATTTTCCCTTCATGGGCCTCTGTTTTCCATTTACAAAGAGGTGGAGGCGGGAGCCGGGCTTCTCTGTGACAAGCCGCCCACCCCATCCTTCTCCTGGGAGCCCAGGACCGCGTGGCGTTCTGTCCTCTCCGCCCACGGAGAAATTCCAGACCAGAGGACCCAGCCTATGCGACCTCCCTGTCCTCTGCCAATTCAGGCCTTTGCAAAACTCTGCCGCTTTCTCTTTCCAGACGTGGTTCATGTCTGGCTTCCTCCCTGTGCCCTCCTCCTTGGGGACCCTGACTGCTTCCAGATGGGTGTGGTCCCTGCCTCTTTCCCAGAGTCCAGCAGGCCAGCAGCAGCGTGGCTGGGGAGCTGCCCCAGGCCTCTCCCTGCCCCGGGGCTGTGGGGGATCCCTCTTCCTCCACTCAGGCTCTTCCTCTCTTTCTTCGTGTATTATTCTCTCCTCTGTCGCTGTCTCTCTCTCCCTTCTCTCTGTGTGTCTGTCTCTTGGCCTCCGGCTTTGTCTTTTCTCTCTCTCTGCCTTTCTCTCTCTACTTGCTCTTTCCATCCGGGGTTCCGTCTCTGTCCCTCTCTCCTCGTCTTGGATTTTCTGTGTTCTCTCCTGTTCCCTTTCTCCAGACCCCTTTCCCACCCAAGTGGCCCCCTCCCCTCCATAGGCATTAGCCTCCCCAAGCTGGCTGAAGGGTGGTCTCGGTTTTTCCCAAAGCCCCCTCCTGGCTCTTGCCCGAACCCTGGCCAGCCTGAATCCCCATCCCCACCCCTCTGTGGGGCGGGAGCTCCAGGACAGCACTGACCCCAGTACAGTCAGGGGGAGCGTGCTGGACCCGCAGATTCCCGGCATTGCCTTCCTGAGGGGGAGGAGGGAGTGGCTGTGACCCATGCCGAGGGTTGTCTGGGCCTTTTCCGGCCTGGATTACCCCACCCCCACCCCATGTGAAGCAGCCTGGCCCCCTTCCTGTCCCTGACTGCGCAGTGCCCTGGCCGGGGAGTGGCCCCCCAAACAAGGGCTGCACTCATGGGCTGCCCAGGGGGCTGCTTTGCTCTGCCGGCTTCTTCCTGCAGCGGCTGCTGGGGGCTGGGCTATTAGATGTCAGCCTGTTCAGCTGAGAGGAATCAGACCCCAGGACCCAGCCCGAGGGATGTAAGGGAACCCAAGGGCAACCGTGAGACTGGAATGTGAGAACTGAGGTGGGAATTAAATGCTTGAGATTCCACCCAGCTGGGTTCTGGGCTCCGCCCCTTTCCAGTAGGGTCGTCTTAGGCAAATCACGTCCCCTTCCTGAGCCTCTGTTCTCTTTCCTGCGAAATGGGACAGGAGATTCCCTCCTGGTGCTCTGTTATGAGGATTAAATGTTGACATGAAAAAAAACACCCAAACTGAAGGCTCACGCTAAATGCTACTGGAGATGGAACCTGAGTGCCTGACCGAGGAAGGAGCTCAGAGTCGGGGGACCTGTGTTCAAATCCCGTCTCTGCCTCCTCAGGCTGCACGGGGGCGGATGGTATGGGGAGGACGCTCAAAAAACGTTGAAGAGTAAATAAATGAAGGGATGAGGGGAGGAATGACTGAGTCTCAGTCACCAATCGATGGTGGCCTTGCGCAAGTCCCAGGTCCTCAGTGAAATGGAGAACACTTGCCTTGTTGTGAGAAAGAGATTAAGTAAGGAATGTAAAATTGCATGGTTTGTGCTCAATCTTAGCCCTCATATAAATTATAATAATCATAGCACAAGAATTAAAAGAAAAAACTCAATATATAAGGGCCAATCCTTATTCTTATAGATGGGGCCAAGTTGCCCCATTTAAGCCCAAACTGTTAAGAAGCATGGGCAAAGGGCCCGACCTGCTTTTTAGTGGCTCTCAGGCTCACGGCGACTGAGGGAAGGTGCCTGGAAGTTGTTTTTTGCAGGCTCTCATCCAAGTGGCCAGGGTGGCTGGTGAGGAGCAGAGCTCTGAACCCAGGGAAGCTGCAGCCTGGAGCAGATCCAAGGAGGCCAGGATCAGGCGGCCAGTCCTGCCGTGAGGGCATAGGCCAGGGATGAGGCTGTTTCCATGACTACAGGCTTCAACTCATCTTGGTTGTGAACCTAGGGACATCCTCTCCCCAGGCTGGCCACCGGACCCCTGCCCCACCTAAGCATGGACCCCGGTGGCAAGCCAGACAGATCTGCCCCTTCTGGATTTTGGCTGCCCTTGAACACGTCCCACATGCCACCACATCTCTGCCTTGGCTCCCGCTGTCCCTGCCACCTGGGATGTGTGGTCCAGCCTTCTCCTTCTGCTACTATCCTGCTCAATCTTCAGCTGCCAGCTCTGCTGCAGCCCTTCAGTCTCCCTGGGTCAGAGTGACTCCCGCGCCAACCTGACCTTGGAGAGGTCATCTGACTCACCGAGCCTCAGTGAACTCGTTTGTAAAATGGAACTGTTCCTTCCTTCCTGTCGGTCTTATGAGCATGAGTGAGAAGACTCACATGGAAGTGTCCAGCATGATTTTGGCACATGAATTCTCCTTTATCCTGATGCTTTCTGTCTTTCTCCAATAGAACGTTTGTCCGGCTGTCCCCCTTACGTTATTGGCGTGTGTTCCCATCAGAATGGGAAGTGCTTGAGGACAGGGTTATGCTCTTCCCCAGTGCCTAACGCAGGACTCGGCCCAACATGACACACGCAAGGGGGAGTGGCCCTGGCCCTGACTGTCACAAGATGGATAGGGCCACATTCTCTGAGCGCTCACCGTGTGCCAGGAACGTGGGGAACATTCTCTGAGCATCATTCAGCCTCTCAACAAACGCTTAGTGAGCATCAACCACATGCCAGATTCTGTTGACAGCACTGAGGTACCATCAGTGAACACAGATCACAGATTCTGTCCTGGGGGAGCTGGCTTCTAGCAGAGGGAGCAGATGACAAATGGCAAACATAGGGAGTGTTAGAAGGGGACAAGGGCCATGGATAAAAAGAGAGCCGTGCCAGGGGAGTGTGGGGGACGGGAGTGGGTTACAGCTTTGAATAGGGTGTCGGGCAGTTCTCCTTGGAAGAAGACCTATGAGCCAAGGCTCGAGGGGTGAGCGCATTGGCCACACAGATCTATCTGGGGAGGGCAGCCAGGGCAAACGCCCTAAGGTGGAGCTGACTTCGCTTGTTGGTGCGGAGAAGGGCAATAGGAAAGGGTCAGGGTGTGAGGCCAGGGCAGTTACCGGGCCACTTTACTGGTCTCTACAGGCTATCTTGAGGACTTTGATTTTTGCCCTGAATGAATTAAGGAACCATTGTAGGTTTTGAGCACAAGAGTGACATGATTTCATTTTATTTTGTTAATTTATTTTTGTTGAGAGGTAATTGACATCTAACATCGTATTAGTTTTAGGAGTACAACGTAATGATTTGATCTCTCTCTCTATATATACACATATCTTGAAAGGATTATCACAGTAAGTTTAGTTGACATCCATCACCACGCATAGTTACAAAAACAATTTTTTTTTCTCGTCATGAGAACTTTTAAGACCTCCTCTCTTAGCAACTTTCAATTATACAATACGGTATTGTTAACTTAGTCGCCACACTGTACATTCCATCCTCAGGACTTGCTTATAACTGGAAGTTTGTCCTTCTTGACCACCTTCACCCATGACTTATGTTTCAAAAGGATCACTCTGTGTGGCTACCTGAGGGATTCAAACCCCAGCTCTGCCTCTCTGTCGCGGCATCCCTGGGCGAGACAGTTTGCCACTCAGCTTCAGTTTCCTCTTTGTAAAAAAGCAGATTAAGACTATGTGTCTAACAGATCCTTGGCAGACGTTCCTGTCTGCTTTCGGGCCTAAGAATAGCCATCCTTCGGAGCAGTTGGGCCACTTCAGTCTCGTGAACACAGTGGCTGCGTTTCTCACGCCTGCTGGAGGCCGGGAAGCTGAACGCCGAGCTCATGCCCTGCCTGCTCGAACGTGTGGGTCTCCCGGCTGGCGCGGCCTCGTGACTGTGCTTGTTTCTCTCCACGCCTGCTGAAAAAATTTTTTTTTAATGTTATGCCCTTTAAATAATTTCTTTAAAATAACAGTGTTTCCTCAGTGACAGAAATAATATATGTTAATGTTAATGTTAGATATTTTGGGAAATGGACATGAAAAGCACCATGAAGAAAAAATATGTGGCCAAAGACAGCCACTTTTAACCTTTTTTGTAGTATTTCTTTTTGATCATATATATATATATGCACACACATATATCTCTAGACAAACATAGAGCTATGAAATGTTTGTTTTTCCTCTGCTATAGTTCTTTTAACCCCGTGCCCTTGCCCTCGCCCACGCTGCAGGGGATGGCACCTTCATCCCATGGTGGAACACAGACCCTAAAGGAAGTGAACACTTGGCTTTTGAGGTTTGGGTGTTAGCAACACATCTGGAAGAATTGATGAAGAGTCGAGCACCCCAGATGCCAGACCAGACAAGGAGTATTCTAATGGAGAGCAGATGGAGAGAGAGGAGCGTGGGTGAGGAACTGTGGGTGCTGCAAAGGGGCCCCCTCATCGCCCACCCTTCCTCTCTCCCCCTCCCTCCTCTGCCCTGCTTTGTCCCAGGAGGTGGGTGTGCAGGGACCACCCCAGAGAGGCAGAGGGACGTGTGGGACTCCATGAGCCTGGGGAGGCCAGGGCCCTTGACTGTCTTACACCTGCTTAGGCTCTGCACGGCAGAGCAGAGACGACTGCGGAAGTCCAAGCAGATGGGCCGAGAGCCTCGCAGAATGATCCACAGCTGTAGAGAGGCTTGGGGTGGGAGAGGGAGGTCCTGGGCTGCTGGGGGTGGTGGGGTGTGATGGAGGGCTCCCAGGTTCCCCTTGGCTCACACACAAGTAAAACAGTCCCAGGGGACCTGCTATGTAGCTGGACCAGTTTCCTGTGGTTGCTGTAACAGATGTCACACACAACAGAAATTCATTCTCTCATAGTTCTGGAGGTCAGAGTCAAAGTCAGTTTCACTGGGCTGCAATCAAGGTGCTGACAGGACCACCCTGACTCTAGAGGCTCCTGGGAGAATCTTCTCCTTGCCTCTCCCAGCTTCTGTGGCTGTTGGCATTCGTTGGCTTGTGGCTGCACCTTTCTCTGTTCCATCTTCGTGTCTGTCTAATCCCCCTCTGCCTTGCTCTCATAAAGATACACGAGAATGCAGTTAAAACCCACCTGGATAATCCAGGGTAAGCTCCTCCTCTCAAGATCCTTATCTTAAAAAAAAGCAAAAATAAACAAGTGGGACTACATCAAACTAAAAGGCTTCTGCACAGCAAAGGAGACTACCAACAAAGTTAAAGGTGATCTCCTGAACAAGAGGACGTATCTACAAATCACATCTGATAAGGGGTTAATACTCAAAAATGTATTAAAGAACTCATTCATACAACTCAGCAAAAAACCCCAAACTATCCAATTAAAAAATGGGCAGAGGATCTAAATAGACATTTTTCCAAAGAAGACATACGATGGCCACAGATACATGAAAAGATGCTCAGCATCACTAATCATCAGGGAAATGCAAATCAAAACCACAATGAGAGAGCCCCTCACATCTGCTAGAATAGATGTAATCAAAGACAAGAAATAATGTGTTGGTGAGGATGTGGAGCAGAGGGACCCCTTGTGCGCTGGTGGTGGGAATGTAAATTGGCGCAGCCACTATGGAAAATAGTATGAAAATTCCTCAAAAAATTAAAAATAAAACTACCATATGATCCAGCAATTCCACTTCTGGGTATTTATCTGTAGAAAACGAAAACACTAACAAAAGATATTGGTGCCCCACATTTATTGCAGCATTATTTACAATAGCCAAGATATAGAAGCAACCTAAGTGTCCATCAATAAATGAGTGGATAAAGAAAATGTGGTATATATACAATGGAATATTATACAGCCATAAAAAGGAAGGAAATCTTGCCATTTGCGACAACAAGGATGGACCTCGAGGGCATTACGCTAAGTGAAATAAGTCAGGCAGAGAAAGACTAATACCACATGACCTCACTTACATGTGGAATCTAAAAAAAACAAACTCGTAGATACAGAAAACAGAGTGGTATTTGCCAGGGGAGGGTAGGTAGGGGGCTGGCAAAATGGGTGGAGGGGATCAAAAGGTACAAATTCCAGTTACAAAATAAATAAGTCCTGGGGATGCAATGTATGGCATGGTGACTATAGTTGCTAATACTGTATTGCACATTTGAAAGTTGCTAAGAGAGTAGATCTTAAAAGTTCTCATCACGAGAAAAAAATGTAACTATGTTTGATGATGGACGTTAAGTAGATTTACTGTGGTGACCATTTTGCAAAATATACAAATATCAAATCGTGTTGTACACCTGAAACTAATATAATGTTATATGTCAAATATATCCCAATGAAAAAAACTTATCCTGGAAATAAGATAAAAATAATTAAACAAAATTTTAAAAATAAGTAAAATTATAATCACATCATAATAGTTTAAAATAAGCGAATCATTAAAAATCATAAATAATTAAGTACATAAATAAATTTATTTACGTCCTAGGTGAGAATAAAATAAAGTCGTCAGTCTTCTGCTCTTTATCCCACTCCACCTACATGTGCGTGCACGCGCGTCAGCCCTGCGTGGCTGCCTGCTGTGGAGGGACCAAAGAAGAGCGGAGGGAGGCGGGGCTCAAGAGTCACGGGCGTTCTTTCGCTTTCTCTGCCTGAGTGAAGGGGCCCAATTTAATGCACAAAATGTGTGCAGAATAAAGGAAAGAACATTTTATAGGTCTCTGATGGGTTGGAGATGTTATTTAGAGTTTCTGGACATAGGAGACCGATTTAAGAAAGGTGGAGGAAGATTCCTTCCTTCCACTAGAGTCTAAGCGCAGTGAGGGCAGGGGTCCGGGAGCCCAGGGCCCGGCAGAGCACTCGGTGTCCAGTGCTGAAGCCATGAAGGAATTCAGTGTATCCGGGGGAGCATTTTTCTACATCATCGAGCCCCGTTGCATTCTATTCTGATGCGAGGGAGAGAAGAGGAAAACTTAGGAGCCTCTGGGGGTGATCTGGGTAAGGGAACTCCTTTCTTTGGACCTCGGTTTCCTCCTCTTCGAAATTATGGGACCAGATTAAAAAAAAAAGTCTTTATCTTAATCACAAATTTGCCATATAAGGCAATATTCATCTTTTGCCATATAAGGTAATACTCACAGCTTCTGCGGATTAGGAAGTGACTACGTCTTGGGGGAGGGTCTGTTCTTTCTGCCCGCCCCAGGGGCCCCAGAACCGAAGGGCTGTGTGCCCAGGAACAAGGCTTGACCAAGGGGTGCCCACTGGGGGCTGACAGCCAGGGCTCAGACAAGCCGATGGGAGGTCACAGGGGACACCACTGTGGACAGATAGATGGTCCTTGAGGACCTACCTGTAGGAACAAGGAGAAGGAGGTGGGGCGGGTTGTGTGGGCGGGGGACCCAGAAATGACTGAGAGTAAGTTTCCACCTCGCAGAACGGGGATTCCTAGTAGAAATTAAATTTAGTTAGAGAAATGAAGTTACCACTTTTTTTATGCATCTAAGTGGTCTGCAACTGGAATCCGTTACACGGACCCAAGTACGTACATACTCCCACAGTTCACGCTCACCTTGTAGGCTAATTTTTTTTAGCGTAATAAAATGCCATAAACATCTTTCCATGTCATTAAATATTCTTCTACATCATCATTTTTACAACTGCTTTCGACATTCTATTGATTGATATACAATTCTGTATATGCACCATCTTGTATTTTTATAAGATCTTATAAGCCAGCTTAAATCCCTTTTTTCTTTTTGACATGCTGAGAAGTCAATATCCGTATGAATATCTTACAAGGTTGGTTTGAGGATTAACTATAATATACGCAAAATTGGAAATTGTAATCCATGCAAATCTGTCGCACTTCCTTTGCCAAATTTGCTCCTCCATGGTTCCTCACTGCAGGGAAGGTGTTGCTCGAATGAGACGCCTGGGTGTCACCTCGCCTCCTCCATTTTTCTCACTCTGCACCCCCATATCTAATCAGTTGCCAGTCTCACCCGTTCTGCCTTTGCAACTTCTCCGGGATCCGCAGTTCTCTGCACCCTCACAGCCCCTCTGCTGGGCTAGGCCCTTCTCACCTCTCCCCTGCACCGTTGCACCAGCCTCCTCCTTGGCTGTCTTTATTGGGGTTCCCCTAGAAGCAGATCCTGAAACAGGAACTTGGGCGCACATAGTTTGTTTAGGGGGTGATCCTAGGAGTGAATCAGGCAGTGGGGAGAACACAATAAGTGAGGAGTAAGAACAGCAGAGCTCGGTCTCCCGGGCCCCCGGAGGAGACTGCAGGGCTGAGCAGGCTCCCGGGAAAGCCCTTCTCCCCTGGGGGAGAGAACAGAGAGAGGAAGGCGCGTGCGGTGGGAAGCTGTCAGCTGTATGGGAACTGCTGCCTCTGGGTTTCCAGGGGTGGTCCAAGGGGATCCAGAGCAGGACATCATAGCGTCTGCGACACTGGTCTCCTGCCTCCGTCTCTCCTCCTGCCCGTCTCCACCCTGCATCTGCAGGGGTCTCTCAGAGACACCGTGTCCCGGGCTGAACCATCTGGAAAGAGGAAGCAGGCGGAGGGCGGTGGACAGGTTGGCTCCCACAGGGCGGCTCAGTGAGGGGCTACAGCCTGGTCCACGGGCTGCCTGCTGTCTGAGTTCAGTCCAAGCTGAGCCAGGCTGGGCGGGCCTGGACTGGAATAGGCGGTGGTGTGTGAGCAAGCCTCAGGACATCAGATTTTATTTCGTTCATGTTAAATTGGAAAGGTTGCGTCCTTAGCACCAGATGAGATGTGGAGGTGGCCCAGGAGGCCCAGGGAAGCCACCTGGGAGTCCACAGTGGCCTTGGACAATCCACATGAAGATAATTGGGCGCTTACCCTGTGCCTTTTGACTAAGGCATGAAAGGTATGAAGATGTATTTAAATCAGCATCGATGACAATTAATATCCTCATATATGTCTGTAGATTTTACCAGAAAAAAAGTATGTTACTGTTGGAATATTGGAAAATAAATGAATGAATGAGAGACTCATGTGTATCATGAGATCAGCTGAGAAAGCAGCTGTCTGGAAGCCGGTGACTTTCCCCGGCAGCCCCGTGACCAGCCTCGCTCACAGGGACTCAGTTCCCAATCTGGCCCGTAACGCGTTGTGTGGCCTTTAGCCAGAGCGGCTGTCAGCCAGAGCAGACCCTTCTAGGTCCTCTTAAAGGAACCAGTTTCATTATGTGCTAATTACATAATTAGTTCAGCAGCCACTTCCTGGTACCTGCTTTGTGCCAGGCCCTGGCTGGGTTGTGGGACCCAGAGGTGGTTCAGACGATTTCTGCTCTCTGGGAGCTCATGGTCAGGACCGGCTGAGATAGAAGACAGAGTCAGTACTGCGAAGGAAGCACGGAGACCCCCCAGCTGGCTTGATGAGTCAATGGAGACTTTCCGTAGGGGTGACGTGTGAGATGGGTCTTGACTAAGGAAGTAGAAGTTTGCAGGGTATGTACAAGGTGGGGGGCAGGGCAAGAGGCATACCTTCAACTCCATTTGTGGAGCACCTGCTCCATCTATCAGGCCCCCCTGCCAGGTATTAGATGGATGAAAATGATAAACACAGGAATCCTGGCGTTAAGGAAACTGAGGACAAGAGAGGCAAAGTGACGTGTCCAGAGTCATACAACACATCAGGCACAGAGCAAGGGCTTGAAGTGTCCAGGTCCCAACCTTTACTCACCCTTACTGGGCATGACTCCAGAGGACAGCAGCAGGCAGCAGGTGGGGACATGGCACCCGCTCTGAGTTTACCCACATGTGCTTGCTCCAGGCCACCCTCCTCTCCCTGACTCCTCAACACAAGTGGATGCTGGCTCTGTCTCTGATTTCTGTTTTCTGTGCCTCTCTCCACCTCTGAGTTTGGAGACTGTGAAAATACATGCCCTAGGTAAGGCCAAGGCAGGTCTCCAGGCCCGGTGGTCCTGGGGGAGGGTCTTGCTGGCACAGTTGGAGAAGCCATGCCCGAGCAAACATTAGCATATCAGTTGTGGTGAAGCCTGGCCCTGAGCCAGCAAGTGACTCTGTGTCACCTGCAAAGTGCAGGTGGGGAGGGGCGGAGATGGCCAGAAGGAGGGGAGGGAGGTTAATGTGGATGGCATTTTTGTGTCCTAGCCCTGGGAGTCACATGGCACCGCTGTGGCTGTACCCTGTAGGTCAAGGCAGTTACAAGTGCCTGTCAGGCTCAAGGGGAGCTGACATGGACTCTGCCTCTTGAAGGGGAGCAGCAAAGGTGCTCAAAGACCACGTGGGATGGGAGATACTGTTGCAGCCATCTTTGAAAAATAAAATTTGCCACACCCACTTTGCAGCTTGAGTTTTCACTTTCTTTATGTGTCTTCTGATGAACAGAAGTTCTAAACTCCATAGCAGAAAAATTGATTGCACTTTTCCCTTTAAGTCTGCATTTTTTAATGTCTTGTTGAAAAAGTCCTTCTCTATCTTAAGTTCACAAAGGAATGTTCCTATTTTCTCCAAAAATTAACACCAAAAGTTGGCTCTGGCATTTAAGTTCTTAATCCATCTGGAACTGATTTTGGTGCATGGTGTAAGGTGCAGATCACATTACACTTTTTGCAGAAGGATAACCAGAAGTGTCAGCACCATTCATTGAAGAGTGCTTGCTTACCCGCAACGCAGCTGTTGTAGATCCAGTTGCCATATACGCAGGGGCCTATTCTGGGGTCTCTATTCTGTTCCATTGCTCTGGTTGTTTATCACCCGTGTCAACACCCACACTTTCTTAACTTCTATGGTTTTATGATAGGTCTCAATACCTGGTAGGGCAGGCCCTTCACCCTATTTCCCTTTTTCAGGAGTTTGTTGGCCTTTTTGCTTGCCTATATTAAAAAAAAAACCCATTAAAATCGACTTGCAAAATTCTCCAGAAGATTTGCTGAAATTTTGATTGGAATAAGATGGAATCTATAAATCGATTTGGAGATAATTGATACTGATAATTGATCATTTTTTACCCATGAATCCTAAATGTCTCCCCAGTTTTTAAAGGTCTTCTTTAATGTTTTTCAATAAAGTTTAAAATCTTTCTTCATAAAAGGGCTTGCATGCTTTTTGTTAAATTTATTTCAAGGTACATTTCAATTTTTGTTGCTAGTGTAAATGCATCTTTTTAAAAATCACGTTTTCGAACTTTATGTTGCTGGTGTATAAAAATGCAGCTGCTTTTTATGTATTTATCTATATTCACCCATCTTGCTAAGTTCTATCATTTTAATTATTTCTTTGAGGATTCTTTGCAGATTCTATGTAGACAATAATATCATCTGCAAAATTGAAAGTTTTGCTTTTTCCTATTGTGTCTTTATACTTCTCATTTCTTCTCTTTATTTTAGTGTGCTGGCTAGGGGTTCCAGAACCAAATTCAATAAAAGCGCGACAGAAGAAATCCTTGTCTTGTTCTTGATTTTAAAGAAGATTTTTTAAAAACAGCTCACTATTGAATAGGACGTTTGCTTGTGGGTTTTCGTAGGTACTCTGTACAAGGCTTAGCAAGTTTCTGTCTCTTCTGAGTTTGCTAAGAGTTTTTTTTAAATCTTGAATGAATATTGAATTTTATTGAATATTTTTTTCATCTATGAGATGAAAATATGGCTTTTCTCCTTTAATCTGGTACTGTTGAATATTAGTTAAGGTAAAATTCAGCTGTGAATGACAGAAACCTCCAAATAATAGTTGCTTAAACATAAGAGGAGTATGCCTTTCTCACAGACAAGTCTAAAGAAGGCAGTTCAGGGGTAGTTTGGCAGCTGTGCTCAGGGAAGAGCTCAACACCCCGGATCCTCCCATGTTGTGCTTGGTCACCTCCCAGGACCCAAGATGGCATCCTGAAGAGGCACAGTCACCTGCCTCGGGGAGAGGGGGCCCAGAGAGGCAGGGGCGAAGGCCGGCCAGCTGGCTCAGAGAAAGTCTCCTAGAGGCTGGTGCCCGAGACTTTGTTTATGTTTTATTTGGGATTTTTATATACATGTTCATAGATTCTATAAGCTTATAATTTTACCACGTCAACTTTGATTTGGGTATGGAAGAGTTGTACGAATTAGAGGTTACTGATTTTTGAAGGTTTGGCTTTACGCATCTGAGAAACTCTTTATTATGGGAGTTTTATTGTGGGAAGATGAAAGAAAAATTTTAGCAATTTCATTTACAGAAAAGTTGCAAGTACCCATAATTTACTTTTCCTACAAACAAGGATGTTTTCCTATCCAACTGCAAAAGGACCATCAAAATCAGGCCATGGACATGTTTCCATCACTGTAACTACTCTTAGGCTCCATTCACCTTTCTCCAGTTGTCCCTGTAACGTCTTTTATGGCCAAAGGATCCAGCTCAGCATCTCGTGTTATGTCGTGTCTCTGTCTCCTTCAGCCCGAGTGGTTCCTCAGCCCTTCCTTGACCTTCCGGAGCCTGCTACTTTTGAAGGTTATAGAGCAGTTATTCTGTAGAATGCCATGCAGTGTTGGTTCGTCTGAGGTTTCCGCCTGATTAGATTCAGCTTCTGAATCTTCGGCAGGAATAGCTCAGAAGTAACACTGGCTCTTCTCATTGCATCCTGTCGGGTGGCACACGATTTCAGTTTGTCCCATTACTGGTTATGTTCACTTTGATCATTTTGATGGTGTTTGCCAAGCTTCTCCACAGGAAAAAATACTCCTTTTCCATTCGTAATGAGTAAGTATTTTGTGGGGAGGTATTTTGAAACTACATAAATATCCCGTTCCTCATCCAATTCTTCCTTCCTCCTCCTTCCTTCCCGCCCTCCGTGATGGTTTGGACTCATGGTTTCTTATTTTATTCAGTGAGTTATAATCTTTTACTCTCCTTATTTATTTTGATGCACAAAGTGTTCCAGATTTGACCAGTGACATCTGTGTCTTTCTGATACATCCCCATCATTCTTTGAGCACTTCCTTACTTTGCAGAACAAGCTGTTCCAGGCTTGTTTTGTTCTTTCCCTGCCCAGGGCCTGGAATAAGCCATTTCTGCACGGAGCCCTGGCTCCTTTTAGAAGCCAAGATCTAAGACTTAGGGGTGCTCATTGCTATGGGGGTGTTACTACTCCCAGCTCCTCTCAGCTGAGAGAGGTAGAGAGCAGATCTATCTGGAAAACCATGAGTTCACCCCACTCCCTCCAATTCCACTGCAACTCCACGTGGCTAATTCTCTTTTTCTCTCTTTCCATATTTGCTACTCTCTCCTCTAACAGTGAGAAACTCGGCTCCCATTATCCTGAATATGTTTACTTATTTGATCATATATAACCAAACTCCCATCACAGCCACTGCCCCCCAATTCGTGTGGACACCCTCCTCACCCTTTCTCTGCTCTGAGACTCCAGGCTGGGCCAGCCTCTAGATGGGCCCAGGGCCTGGCAAAGGAGGAGTAAAGGTCAACGTTTCTTGAGTAACTCTGACTTAAGAAATTCAAGTCTTATTCTATGGAAATGCCTTTTAATTTTGAATTAGAAAATTTACTCACTTGCTTT